>NC_045779.1:46014875-46324391 GCF_008692025.1 Phocoena sinus
CTATCTACCTTACTACGTTTGTTAGTGTGTATATGTCCATGACTCTCTCTCGCCCTGTCAAAACTCACCCTTCCCCCTCCCCATATCCTCAAGTCCGTTCTCCAGTAGGTCTCCGTCTTTATTCCTGTCTTACCCCTAGGTTCTTCATGACATTTTTTTCCCTTAAATTCCATATATATGTGTTAGCATACGGTATTTGTCTTTTTCTTTCTGACTTACTTCACTCTGTATGACAGACTCTAGGTCTATCCATCTCATTACAAATAGCTCAATTTCATTTCTTTTTAAGGCTGAGTAATATTCCATTGTGTATATGTGCCACATCTTCTTTATCCATTCATCCGATGATGGGCGCTTAGGTTGTTTCCATGTCCTGGCTATTGTAAATAGAGCTGCAATGAACATTTTGGTACATGACTCTTTTTGAATTTTGGTTTTCTCAGGGTATATGCCAAGTAGTGGGATTGCTGGGTCATATGGTAATTCTATCTGTAGTTTTTTAAGGAACCTCCATACTGTTCTCCACAGTGGCTGAACCAATTCACATTCCCACCAGCAGTGCAAGAGTGTCCCCTTTTCTCCACACCCTCTCCAGCATTTATTGTTTCTAGATTTTTTGATGATGGCCATTCTGACTGGTGTGAGATGATATCTCATTGTAGTTTTGATTTGCATTTCTCTAATGATTAATGATGTTGAGCATTCTTTCATGTGTTTGTTGGCATTCTGTATATCTTCTTTGGAGAAATGTCTATTTAGGTCTTCTGCCCATTTTTGGATGGGGTTGTTTGTTTTTTTGTTATTGAGCTGCATGAGCTGCTTGTAAATTTTGGAGATTAATCCTTTGTCAGTTGCTTCATTTGCAAATGTTTTCTCCCATTCTGAGGGTTGTCTTTTGGTCTTGGTTATGGTTTCCTTTGCTGTGCAAAAGCTTTGAAGTTTCATTAGGTCCCATTTGTTTATTTTTGTTTTTATTTCCATTACTCTAGGAGGTGGGTCAGAAAGGATCTTGCTGTGATTTATGTCATAGAGTGTTCTTCCTATGTTTTCTTCTAAGAGTTTGATAGTTTCTGGCCTTACATTTAGGTCTTTAATCCATTTTGAGCTTATTTTTGTGTATGGTGTTAGGGAGTGATCTAATCTCATACTTTTACATGTACCTGTCCAGTTTTCCCAGCACCATTTATTGAAGAGGCTGTCCTTTCTCCACTGTACATTCCTGCCTCCTTTATCAAAGATAAGGTGTCCATATGTGCGTGGGTTTATCTCTGGGCTTTCTATCCTGTTCCACTGATCTATCTTTCTGTTTTTGTGCCAGTACCATACTGTCTTGATTACTGTTGCTTTGTAATATAGTCTGAAGTCAGGGAGCCTTATTCCTCCAGCTCCTTTTTTCGTTCTCAAGATTGCTTTGGCTATTCGGGGTCTTTTGTGTTTCCATACAAATTGCGAAATTTTTTGTTCTAGTTCTGTGAAAAATGCCAGTGGTAGTTTGATAGGGATTGCATTGAATCTGTAGATTGCTTTGGGTAGTAGAGTCATTTTCACAATGTTGATTCTTCCCATCCAAGAACATGGTATATCTCTCCATCTATTTGTATCATCTTTAATTTCTTTCATCAGTGTCTTATAATTTTCTGCATACAGGTCTTTCGTATCCTTAGGTAGGTTTATTCCTAGATATTTTATTCTTTTTGTTGCAATGGTAAATGGGAGTGTTTTCTTGATTTCACTTTCAGATTTTTCATCATTAGTATATAGGAATGCCAGAGATTTCTGTGCATTAATTTTGTATCCTGCTACTTTACCAAATTCATTGATTAGCTCTAGTAGTTTTCTGGTAGCATCTTTAGGATTCTCTATGTATAGTATCATGTCATCTGCAAACAGTGACAGCTTTACTTCTTCTTTTCCGATTTGGATTCCTTTTATTTCCTTTTCTTCTCTGATTGCTGTGGCTAAAACTTCCAAAACTATGTTGAATAAGAGTGGTGAGAGTGGGCAACCTTGTCTTGTTCCTGATCTTAGTGGAAATGCTTTCAGTTTTTCACCATTGAGGATGATGTTTGCTGTGGGCTTGTCATATATGGCTTTTATTATGTTTAGGAAAGTTCCCTCTATGCCTACTTTCTGGAGGGTTTTTATCATAAATGGGTGTTGAATTTTGTCGAAAGCTTTCTCTGCATCTATTGAGAAGATCATATGGTTTTTCTCCTTCAATTTGTTAATATGGTTTATCACATTGATAGATTTGCGTATATTGAAGAATCCTTGCATTCCTGGAATAAACCCCACTTGATCATGGTGTATGATCCTTTTAATGTGCTGTTGGATTCTGTTTGCTAGTATTTTGTTGAGGAGTTTTGCATCTATGTTCATCAGTGATATTGGCCTGTAGTTTTCTTTCTTTGTGACATCCTTGTCTGGTTTTGGTATCAAGGTGATGGTGGCTTCGTAGAAGGAATTTGGGAGTGTTCCTCCCTCTGCTATATTTTGGAAGAGTTTGAGAAGGATAGGTGTTAGCTCTTCTCTAAACGTTTGATAGAATTCACCTGTGAAGCCATCTGGTCCTGAGCTTTTGTTTGTTGGAAGGTTTTTAATCACAGTTTCAATTTCAGTGCTTGTGATTGGTCTGTTCCTATTTTCTATTTCTTCCTGATTCAGTCTTGGCAGGTTGTGCATTTCTAAGAATTTGTCCATTTCTTCCAGATTGTCCATTTTATTGGCATAGAGTTGCTTGTAGTAATCTCTCATGATTTTTTTTTATTTCTGCAGTGTCAGTTGTTACTTCTCCTTTTTCATTTCTAATTCTATTGATTTGAGTCTTCTCCCTTTTTTTCTTGATGAGTCTGGCTAGTGGTTTATCTATTTTGTTTATCTTCTCAAAGAACCAGCTTTTAGTTTTATTGATCTTTGCTATCGTTTCCTTCATTTCTTTTTCATTTATTTCTGATCTGATTTTTATGATTTCTTTCCTTCTGCTAGCTTTGGGTTTTTTTTTGTTCTTCTTTCTCTAATTGCTTGAGGTGCAAGGTTAGGTTGTTTATTCGAGATGTTTCCTGCTTCTTAAGGTGGGCTTGTATTGCTATAAACTTCCCCCTTAGAACTGCTTTTGCTGCATCCCATAGGTTTTGGGTCGTTGTGTCTCCATTGTCATTTGTTTCTAGGTATTTTTTAATTTCCTCTTTGATTTCTTCAGTGATCACTTCATTATTAAGTAGTGTATTGTTTAGCCTCCATGTGTTTGTATTTTTTACAGATCTTTTCCTGTAATTGATATCTAGTCTCATGGCGTTGTGGTCGGAAAAGATACTTGATACAATTTCAGTTTTCTTAAATTTACCAAGGCTTGATTTGTGACCCAAGATATGATCTATCCTGGAGAATGTTCCATGAGCACTTGAGAAAAATGTGTATTCTGTTGTTTTTGGATGGAGTGTCCTATAAATATCAATTAAGTCCATCTTGTTTAATGTATCATTTAAAGCTTGTGTTTCCTTATTTATTTTCATTTTGGATGATCTGTCCATGGGTGAAAGTGGGGTGTTAAAGTCCCCTACTATGAATGTGTTACTGTTGATCTCCCCTTTTATGGTTGTTAGTATTTGCCTTATGTATTGAGGTGCTCCTATGTTGGGTGCATAAATATTTACAATTGTTATATCTTCTTCTTGGATCGATCCCTTGATCATTATGTAGTGTCCTTCTTTGTCCCTTTTAATAGTCCTTATTTTAAAGTCTATTTTGTCTGATATGAGAATTGCTACTCCAGCTTTCTTTTGGTTTCCATTTGCATGGAATATCTTTTTCCATCCCCTTACTTTCAGTCTGTATGTGTCTCTAGTTCTGAAGTGGGTCTCTTGTAGACAGCATATATAAGGGTCTTGTTTTTGTATCCATTCAGCCAATCTGTGTCTTTTGGTGGGAGCATTTAGTCCATTTACATTTAAGGTAATTATCGATATGTATGTTCCTATTTCCATTTTATATATTGTTTTGGGTTCGCTACTATAGGTCATTTCCTTCTCTTGTGTTTCGTGTCTAGAGAAGTTCCTTTAGCATTTGTTGTAAAGCTGGTTTGGTGGTGCTGAACTCTCTCAGCTTTTGCTTGTCTGTAAAGGTTTTAATTTCTCCATCAAATGTGAATGAGATCCTTGCTGGGTAGAGTAGTCTTGGTTGCAGGCTATTCTCCTTCAGCACTTTCAGTATGTCCTGCCACTCCCTTCTGGCTTGTAGGGTTTCTGCTGAGAGATCAGCTGTTAACCTTATGGGGATTCCCTTGTGTGTTATTTGTTGTTTTTCCCTTGCTGCTTTTAATATGCTTTCTTTGTATTTAATTTTTGACAGTTTGATTAATATGTGTCTTGGCGTGTTTCTCCTTGTATTTATCCTGTATGGGACCCTCTGTGCTTCCTGGACTTGATTAACTATTTCCTTTCCCATATTAGGGAAGTTTCAACTATAATCTCTTCAAATATTTTCTCAGTCCCTTTCTTTCTTTCTTCTTCTTCTGGAACCCCTATAATTCGAATGTTGGTGCGTTTCATGTTGTCCCAGAGGTCTCTGAGACTGTCCTCAGTTCTTTTCATTCTTTTTTCTTTATTCTGCTCTGCAGTAGTTATTTCCACTACTTTATCTTCCAGGTCACTTATCCGTTCTTCTGCCTCAGTTATTCTGCTATTGATCCTATCTAGAGTGATTTTAATTTCATTTATTGCATTGTTCATCGTTGCTTGTTTCATCTTTAGTTCTTGTAGGTCCTTGTTAACTGTTTCTTGCATTTTGTCCATTCTACTTCCAAGATTTCGGATCATCCTTACTATCATTATTCTGAATTCTTTTTCAGGTAGATTGCCTATTTCCTCTTCATTTGTTAGGTCTGGTGGGTTTTTATCTTGCTCCTTCATCTGCTGTGTGTTTTTCTGTCTTCTCATTTTGCTTATCTTACTGTGTTTGGGGTCTCCTTTTTGCAGGCTGCACTTTCGTAGTTCCCGTTGTTTTTGATGTCTGTCTCCAGTGGCTAAGGTTGTTTCAGTGGGTTGTGTAGGCTTCCTGGTGGAGGGGACTAGTGCCTGTGTTGTGCTGGATGATGCTGGATCTTGTCTCTCTAGTGGGCAGGTTCACGTCTGGTGGTGTGTTTTGGGGTGTCTGTGGCCTTATTATGATTTTAGGCAGCCTCTCTGCTAATGGGTGGGGTTGTGTTCCTGTTTTGCTAGTTGTTTGGCATAGGTTGTCCAGCACTGTGGCTTGCTGGTCGTTGAGTGAAGCTGGGTGCTGGTGTTAAGATGGAGGTCTCTGGGATATTTCCACCGTTTAATATTATGTGGAGCTGGGAGGTCTCTTGTTGACCAGTGTCCTGAAGTTGGCTCTCCTACCTCAGAGGCAGAGCCCTGACTCCTGGCTGGAGCACCAAGAGCCTTTCATCCACACAGCTCAGAATAAAAGGGAGAAAAAGTAGGGAGAATTAGTAGAAGTATGAGTAAAGAAAGAAGGAAAGGAGGAAAGGAAGGAAGGAAGAAAGAAGCAAAGAAGGAAAGAAAGGAGGGAGGGAGGGAGGGAGGGAGGAAGGAAGGAAGGAGGGAAAGAAGGAAAAAAGACAGAAAGAAAGATGATACATTAAAAATAAAATAAAGTATAATATAGTTATTGAATTAAAAAATATTTAGAAAAAAAAAAAAAAAAGGGACGGATAGAGCCTTAGGACAAATGTTGGAAGCAAAGCTATACAGAGAAAATCTTACACAGAAGCATACACATACACCTTCACAAAAAGAGGTAAAGGGGGATAAATCATAAATCCTGCTCCCTGAGACCACCTCCTCAATTTGGGGTGATTCGTTGTCTAAAGGAGGGAAGGAAGGAAGGAAAGAAAGAAAGAACGAAGGTAAAGTATAATAAAGTTATTACAATTAAACTTAATTATTAAGAAAAAGAATTTTTTAAAAAAAGTCATGGACGGATAGAGCCCTAGGACAAATGGTGGAAGCAAGAGTATACAGACAGGATCTCACACAGAAGCATACACGTACACATTCACAAAAAGAGGAAAAGGGAAAAAAATCATAGATCTCGCTCCTAAATTCCACCTCTTCAATTTGGGATCATTCCTTGTCTATTCAGGTATTCCACAGATGCAGGGTATATCAAGTTGATTGTGGAGCTTTAATCCGCTGCTTCTGTGGCTGCTGGGAGAGATTTCCCTTTCTCTTCTTTGTTCTCACAGCTCACAGGAGCTCAGCTTTGGATTTGGCCCTGCCTCTGCGTGTAGGTCGCTGGAGGGCGTCTGTTTTTTCGCTCAGACAGGACGGGGTTAAAGGAGCCGCTGATTCAGGGCCTCCGGCTCACTCAGGCCGGGGGTTGGGGGATGGGGGTAGGAGGGGCACTACGTGCGGGGCGGGCCTGCGGCTGCAGAGGCAGCGTGACGTTGCGGCAGAAGCCGGCGTGACGTTGCACCAGCCTGAGACCTGCCGTGCGTACTTCCGGGGAAGTTGTCCCTGGATCCCGGGAACCTGGCAGTGGCGGGCTGCACAGGCTCCGCGGAAGAGGGGTGTGGAGGGTGACCTGTGCTCGCACACAGGCCCCTTGGTGGCGGCAGCAGCAGCCTTAGCGTCTCCCGCCCGTCTCTGGGGTCCGCGGTTTTAGCTGCGGCTCGCGCCCGTCTCTGGGGTTTGCGCTTTCAGCCGCGGCTCGCGCCCGTCTCGGGGGCTCGCGCCCTCAGCCGCGGCTCGCGCCCGTTTCTGGGGTTCGCGCTTTTAGCCGCGGCTCGCGCCCGTCTCTGGAGTTCCTTTAAGCAGCGCTCTTAAACCCCTCTCCTCGGGCATCAGGAAACAAAGAGGGAAGAAAAAGTCTCTTGCCTCTTCGGCCGGTGCAGGCTTTTCCCCGAACTCCCTCCCGGCTAGTCGTGGTGCACTAACCCCTTCAGGCTATGTTCAAGCCGCCAACCCCAGTCCTCTCCCTGAGCTCCGTCCAAAACCAAAACCCGAGCCTCAGCTCGCAGCCCCGCCCGCCCCGGCGGGTGAGCAGACAAGCCACTCGGGCTGGTGAGTGCCGGTCAGCACCGATCGTCTGTGCAGGAATCTCCCCGCTTTGCCCTCCGCACCCGTCGCTGTGCACTACTCCGCGGTCCCGAAACTCCCCCCTCTGCCTCCCGCAGTCTCCGCCCGCGGAGGGGCTTCCTAGTGTGTGGAAACTTTTCCTCCTTCACAGCTCCCTCCCACTGGTGCAGGTGCCGTCCTTATTCTTTTGTCTCTGTTTTTTCTTTTGCCCTACCCAGTTACGTGGGGAGTTTCTTGCCTTTTGGGAGGTCTGAGGTCTTCTGCCAGCCTTCAGTAGGAGTTCTGTAGGAGTTGTTCCACGTGTGGATGTATTTCTGGTGTATCCGTGGGGAGGAAGGCGATCTCCGCGTCTTACTCTTCCGCCATCTTCAAGGTCCCCCTCGTTTTGTTGTATTATTACATTTTGAATTTTGTCAGTAAGAATTTTATGGCAATTTGTATTCTCTCTTGTTGTATAAGTGCCTAGATAATATTTTCAATTTTACCTCTTGGCCTACAAAGCCCATAATATTTACTACCTAGTTCTTAACAGAAAAAGTTTGCTGACCTTGGATTTAGAGGATGTACACCAAAATGTCAACAGTGGTTTTTCCCCAGTATTTAGATTATGAATATTTTAATTTACTTCTTATTCTTGCTATTTGCATTTTCTCATTTATCAGCAATGAACACGTATTAACCATGTAATAAAGAAAATAAGCTACTTATAAAATCAGTTCTAGAAACTGTTCCTCCAATCAAGTTGATACATGCATCACTAAAAAAAGTTCTCCATTCCGTAAAGTAGGCTCACTTCTATGGAATTCATTGTCTTTCGCATCAGGTGTGGAAAATTGCAATAAAACTGAGGACTTCCTATGAAGAGAAGCCCTTGTGTTTTGCTCAGAACCACATCAGAGCAGAGAATTTCCAGGAGGACACTTCATCTGCCACAAGGCTGAATCAGATTTTTCAGAAGCCCCACTCAGCCTTATGGGGAGCAACCACAATGGATGGGCTGTGGAGTCCCCTCCCAACACAGCATCTGACATCCCACCACTTGAGATGCTCTATAGCAGATTGCACATTTGATTGGAAGTAACTGTCCCGAGACTGATCCACGATCACAGGTTAGAAAGGATCAGGGCTGCTGAAGGGATGGAAAATGAGCTCTGTCCATTTTGCCCAGTAACAATCTGGTGTGGTAGTTTGCAAACCTTTTATCTGTTTTCAGAAGAAACTATACACTGAATTCCAACATTAAAAAAATCCATTTTTATCTGTATAAATTTATTTTATAATTTCAAGTGGCAATATTTACCATTTATAGTAATCAAACAGCAAGGGAAATGAGGCTGTTCAGATAAAAGTTAAAATTAGATTTAGACTGGCCTCAGCATCAAGTCTGTCCTCCTGCATTATGTTTCTGTTGCATGGAATCAATAAAATCCCAATTCCCATAAGCATGTGATTGCAAGCAGTAACAGCTCTTAACTGCTTGCTTTGCAACCTTAAGATACCCTTCAACTGAACTGATCTAAAATCTTAACAGTAGTAGAAAATGTTTGTCTTAAGAATGTAATCACTAACATTCTCTTCCAACTGCCAATATTGCTTATCATGAGTATAAAAGTCAATCAAGTAGCATCCAAAACTATAATAAATATTAAAATGAATATATTTTAATATACTCAATATTAATATTTAAATAAATATTAAAATGAATCTAAATATGGCATGTTTACCATCTGGAAGTGCCAATTATTACACAACTCACTATTGTGCTGGGTTTGAGTTTAAGTGAATGCATATGCACAGATCTGAATATTTTTAAGAAAGGAGAATAGGGCTTCCCTGGTGGCACAGTGGTTGAGAGTCCGCCTGCCGATGCAGGGGACACGGGTTTGTACCCCGGTCGGGAAGATCCCACATGCCGCAGAGCGGCTAGGCCCGTGAGCCATGGCTGCTGAGCCTGCGCATCCGGAGCCTGTGCTCGGCAACGGGAGAGGCCTCAACAGCGAGAGGCCCACATACTGGAAAAAAAAAAGAGAATAGAGTTGTGAACTAATCAATATTGTTAAGGAAGGTCATAGAAGCATATAGTATGTACTCAATAAACATCTGTCAACTGAATGAATGAATGAGATTTTCTCTACAAAAGGCAGCACAAGTTTGTGCTGTGATGGTCTCTGCCATGTTGAATCTAATTATGGAACATCTGAATGTACCTGTTTGTGTTTGTGTGTGTTTGTTATAGTTTTTAGAAACCATATAGTAAAGTATGTAGTTACAAACGAAGTCTCTGGAGTCAGAGTCCCTGCATTCAAATCCCAGTGCTACAATTTACTAGATACATGGACTCAGAATAACTGCTTAACTTCTTCTCTGTGCCTTAGTTTTCTCATCTGTAAAATGAGGATAAAATAGCACCCACTTCACAGGGTAGTTGTGAGGATTAAATGAGCTATTCATGTAAGTAACTTGAGAAAGTTTTGCTATTTAAAGCCAGTAAAATAATTATATATATACTAAAGAAATGTAAATCAAAAGCAAATGTTTACAGAATTCTCCAAGGAATCCTAATATCTCAGGGAACATAGTTTGAGAGAGTGAGTGTTTGTGAATCTCAAAGCAAGATGATCTCCTCTTGTTTGGTTGCTTAATTTATCCCAAAGGAACCTCCGGTGGGTTTCCTCACCCCTGCTTGGAACTGATTCCCAAATTTTCATTTCTATCCTATGCATAACCAAGTTTCCTCTGTAAAAAGGATGGTGTAATAGTTTCCTAGGGCTGCTCTAACAAATTAGCACGAACTAGATGCCTTAAAACAACAGAAATTTATTCTTTCACAGTTCTGGAAGCCAGAAGTCTGAAATCAAGGTTTGGCAGGGCCATGTTCCCTCTGATACCTGTAGGGAATCCTTCCTTGTCTCATCCTAGCCTCGGATGGTTTGCCAGCAATCTCTATCATTCCTTGGTTTATAGATGCATCACTCCAATCCTCCGTCTTCACATGTGTTCCTTGTGTCTCTTCACATCCTCTGTGTCCAAATTTCCCTTTTTATAATGACACCAGTCCGACTGGATTAGGGCCCACCTTAATGAGCTCATTTTAACTTGATTACCTCTGTAAAGACCCTATCACCAATTAAGATTACATTCTGAAGTACTGGGGGGCAGGACTTCAATATATCTTTTTGTGGAGACATAACCCATAACTGATGGCAACAAAGAATGTCCAAGGTGCTAGGGTTTGGATGACTGCTAAACAACCTAGGTGCCCCAGAGGGACTGGACAGGCCTAAGGACTATGCAAGGGTTTGAGTCCCTGCACCTAGTTGGAGGAGGGAGCTAGTGCGTTGTGTGCTCTTAGTGCACAGTGCTGTATCAAGCACATCGCAAACACCAGCTGTTTGTTTGCAAACACCACCTGTTAAATGTGCATTATCCTCTTGTGTTGCAGGTGTTATTTTGACCATTTTACAGATGAGAAAACTGAGGCCTGGTGAGGTCAACAGACTAGTACTCAATCAGTTTGGGATTCTGGCTATGGTCTACTGGAGAAACTGGGGTTTGCTATTTATGCTGGTGACTATGTCACTTCCATTCCCACTTTATTCCTGGACTGTTGGTGGGTTTAGAATCTAGTCAGTGATTACGGTGACAGTCAGTCCCCTCTCCTAGTTTTAGATATGACTCACTGGGTCACATCTTTTATCCAGATTTAACCATAGGCATTATGTGAAAGCAGAAGTGAAATATTTTGCCCTTTTTCCCAAAGGTATCACAACTGTCAGAGATTTATGACTAGGCACTGAAATGAAATGCTGATTTCGGAGTGCCTAACATGTGCTGAAAGGTGTTTTTATTTTATTTACTTTTTTAATAAATTTATTTATTTTGGCTGCGTTGGGTCTTCAATGCTGCATGCGGGCTTTCTCTAGTTGCTGCGAGCGGGGGCTACTCTTTGTTGCAGTGCGCAGGCTTCTCACTGTGGTGGCTTCTCTTGCTGTGGAGCACGGGCTCAGTAGTTGTGGTGCACGGGCCTAGTTGCTCCGTGACATGTGGGATCTTCCTGGACCAGGGCTCAAACCTGTGTCCCCTGCATTGGCAGAATTCTTAACCACTGTGCCACCAGGGAAGCCCTGAAAGGTGTCTTTAAATAAGAATAACCTGGAGACTCCATGCCACCGAGACATGTGTCAGATATGGTACCAAGAATCATCCAGGGCTTACCCTGTGCCAGGCCGAGTCTAAGCATGTACATATATTTTCTCATTTAATTATCAGAAAATGCCTGATGAGACTGGTATTTTAGCTCCATTTCCAGATTAAAAATGGAGACTCATGGTCCGATTGAATCTTTTGTAAGTGGGAAAGGCAGGATTTGTCTGATTTGAAAGCCTATGCTCTGAATCTTGACTATTCCCCCAGTTACACACAACAACAACCAAAAAAACTCAGCACTCAGCAGAGTTCAGGTTCAAGGGAATGCAAAGACCTCCGCTGGAGAGTGTTCACACCCTCTCTCCAGCCCAGAGAAGGGGCCTTCCCGCCTCCCACGTGGTACTACAGGAATGGCTCACGGGCCAGGGGCCCTCTCCCCAGCTGGACCAGGTGGTTATTTTGCAGCTGAGCGTCAAAATACACAGACTGAGGTTTCTCTGCTGCATTTCCTTTGTCCTCCCCCACCCACGCCCGCCCTCTCTCACCTTGTGCTTATTAACACAGCAGGCTTACCCAGCACCTTTTATTTTTAGGATCTTAGAATGTTTGAACAAGACATTTGTATTATGTTCATGTGCTCATGACTGGGAAAATCAGAATCACAAAGGCTCTTATGATCATGATGACTTAGATGGTTATGCAACAAACAATTCAAGATAAAAGCCTTGGGGAGGTGGATAGGGTGCTGCCGCAGACCTGTCCCCAGGCCTCAGGGCTTGCTGATCTGGGTGAAAACAGCTCCTACCTTCCAGGGCCCTGCCTGCCTCTGCTGCAAGGGCATTATTGACAGGCAGGGAGGCCGACAGCTGGGCTGCCTCAAAGTCATGCTCACCCGCGTTAGCCATTTTAAGTCGTTTAAAATTCATTTCAAATACTAGGAATAGCAGTTTGTCACTTCCTCTGTTGTTTTTTTTTCCCACGGACATATTAATATGGATGTGGCTAGCAGGTTCCAAGCTCTGAATTGAGCTCATTAAGTCACAGCTGGCTGGGAATACATGTCAATCTATGCCTTTATTTGTCAAGCTGGTTTTATAATGAAATGAAAGTGGACTACTCCAGACACCCCCTTCCCTGAAAGCAAAGCCACTCTACCCTCTGGGGAGTGGGTACCACTGAGCTCTGATGATGCTCTTTTCTCAGAAGAAATGCATATATGATTTCGGTAATTAAAACATTTAATTTGGTGATTATCCTCACGAAAAGAAACCACTTGAATTAACCCTGGTGGGGGAACATTCCATCCAGCTGTTAGAACCAGGGCTTTCTGCCCCCTAATCCCACCTCCTTTCCTTTGAGGGAACAGCCCACCTGCTTGGGGATGTTCCCTTGTCACTCACCATATACCAGTTTTCTGAGTGGAAGTGTGGCTGGCCAGATGGCCCGCAGCATTACTCACTTTCCTCTGCTGAAACACATGGTTCCATTTCTGAAACACAGTATTTATTTTTAAAAAGAGCTCAAGAAAAAGCTGATTCATTGTTACTCCAGAGGAACTCCTTAAGGGAAGATAATACCCTTAAGAGCAGACATTTCGTGAAAACCTTTTTGGTTTAAATAAAATGACCTGCTGTGTCAAATACATTCACTTGGGGAGCTTGTTAAACAAGGGGATTCCCAGGTCCACCCCTCCTGAAACGGGAACCTAGGCAGGGGCCCAGAATCCAGCTTTTAAACAAGCTCCCTGGGTGATTCACTTGCATCCTGAAGTTTGGGAGCCACTGGGGTAGGGGGGAGACACCCACTCATCATCAGTGCTGGGTTGGGTTGTAACAGTGAGTCAGGCGGGGAATGATGTGCCCGAGCTCACCTGGCAGCCTCTGCCAAAATAGAAAATGACGTGCAATTAAGCTTTTCACGAGGCAGTTAATCAGTTCACCCCCTCTTGTACCTCAGAGCCAGCCTTTGTGTCCCTGGGTAATCAGGGAAGTCACCAAGACTCCCTAAGTAATGTGGCCTGGAGGATGACAGAGCAGAAGCCCTCAGACGTTGTCTGTCAACCCAGAAAACAGAACAGGCTGAGTCCTCTAGCCTCACCCCAACTGGGTTCTAACTCTCAGAAGCTGCTGAGGAAGAGCCCGGCATACCCGCAGATGTTTTTGTAGTGGTTCCCAAATGTCAGTCCAACCCAGGGTCTGGACGTGGACCGTCCAGAGAACTTATTAAAAATACAGATTTCTGTGCCCCAGCCCTGAGGCACTGATGGAGAGTGTCTTGGAGTCTGGGCCCTGAAATCTGTATTCATGGCAATCTTTCCTGGGGATCAGGAACCACTGTGAACAGAGAGTACCGCTTGTTGGATCATGAGGATATTAGAAATAAACCTACAGAGAAGTCAATGTAAAGAAAAGAAACTAGACATCAGATGGCAGGGGAACCATGATCCTGCAGCCCTAGATTGTATCAGACGTCCTAATAAGGGGAAGGCAATCAATGAGAACTGAAAAGAAAGACATCCCTTTAAAAGGGGTAATTCACATTTGTTTTGCTCCGTTTTAGCACTGGCAGCTTCCAGAATGATGGAGAGGGTGGGATGAAGAAGATTCTAACTGCACAGGCTGCTGGCTCCTATGAGGGGATTTCTTTTTTTTGAAGGGGTATTTCCAGTGGTGTGTTATAAGTGGGTGCTCCGGGAAAAAAAGAAAGAAAACGCCCTGATTTGTAATGTTGGCTGATTTCCCTGGAGTGAATCCTTCCTCTGTGGCCTATTTCAAGCTAGCAATGGGATGTCACTGAGCGTGAAGTTGGGAAGAGATAGGTACAGTTGGCTCTCTCTGCTGGCAGAAGCTCGCTCCAGCACACCTCGGGATAGGCCCCAAATTCAAAGGAGACCTTCCTGAAAAAATCCAGCAGTATCTGCAGCAACATCACCATGCTGGAATCCCTGTGGGAGGGAGACAGGCAGGGTAACGGGGAAGGCAGAATAACACTACCTGTGTGGTTCAGAGGTTCTCCTCACCAGCTGTGCGGACACTGCTGCGTACCGCGCCAGGAGCCACGCTCAATGCCCAAGCACAAACTCCCCAACAAAAAGCCAGCCCCTCACCTAAGGCAGAGCCCAGTTTCCCAAGAAGTGGGGACATGCAGCGGAAACAGGAACCAATAACTTCAGGTGGGAGAAGGGGGTTCTTTCTTTTTGAATTCTGCTCATAAACACTCATTAAAGACTGAGAGTTCACAAAAAAGGAAATGGAGCTGTTGCCCCGAAGCCCTGGTATCCGGACAAGCAGATTCTGCAACATTAGGGGGAGGGGCTTGGGATGACACATTCTGCACAACCTGAACTGGAGTGGAATGGAAACTATCCAGTTAATCGTTCAAATCTGTGTCTAAGGAACCATGATGCTCAGTTATACATTTCAAGTACTTTCAAAAACTGCTCTGGAGATGTGAAACCCATGATGGAGAGAAAATTAGCACTGATTTTCCTAAGTAGGTGAAAATGTGTTGGGTAAATAATGGGAAAGAAAGCAGAGGTTTCTGGGAATTACCTCGTCTGCATGAGTGAAGGAAGAATGAGGTGGGGTGGGAGGAAATGACAATGCAAATCCCAGATTTGATGGAAAATATCTTTCGTGCCCCTGGTCCTCAAGAAGAGCTGGTTGGTCCTGAAACAAAAGCAACCAACGCTGTACAACTCTGCTCTGTTTCTACGTTCCCTTAATGTGTTGGACAGATCCGGAGTGAAAGACAAGGGGTAGAGGGACAGCAGAATGCAGGGATTGCTTTATTTTCACGCCACTTCCTGTTGTGAGACCGCAAGCCTGGAGCGTGTGGGTGCCCTTGTGTGTTTATGTTTGGGGTGGGAGTTAGGGAAAGCTAGTAAAATCCCAGTTTATCAAAAATCAAGCAAGTGAGATCCTGCCGTACAATGATCTGCTATACATGTTTGCTGGTGGGATCGGCTGACAGACAGTGACGCACTGGGGCCAGCTGGGGCACTGGCTGGTGGGAGCCACACATGCACATCTCTTCCCAACCTGACATCAGCGACATGACACTGACAGCTTGAAATCGGCCGCAGCAGGATTTACACTGTAGTAATGGCAGATCCTGGGTCATGGGTCCATGGAGAGCTGGATATTACAGACCTACCACCACACCACTGTGGGCAAGTTACTCTAATGAGAGGTTGGATCATAACTGTGTCACTTAGTGTGCTCAGGCCACCGTCACAAAATACCACAGACTGAGTGGCTGAAACAGCAGACATTTATTTTCTCACAGTTCTAGAGGCTAGAAGTCCAAAGTCAAAGTGTTAGCAGGGTTGGTTTCTCCTGAGGCCTCTGTACTTGGCTTGCAGATGGCCGCCTTCTTGCAGCATCTTCACAGGCTTCGCTCTGTGCATGCCCGTCCCTGGCATCTCTTCCACTTCTTATAAGGACACCAGTCAGATTGAATTAGGGCCTACTCATAAGACCTCCTTTGAACTTAATTACTTCTTTAAAGGCCCAATGTCCAAATACAATCACATTGGGTGCTCTGGCTTGAGGTGACTCTGGTCAGAGCACCCAGGAGCATGAATCTTCCTTTCTGACCCTAACAGATAGCCCAGCTCACCTCAGCCCTGCCACACCACCCTCTGCTTCTCCACCATCAGCTGCAGACTCTTGCCTATTTTCCGTCAGTCCCTTCATCCCCCAATCCTCGCTGTGTCCGCTGTGCTGCAGGCACTGTGCTAGCGCTATGGGCGTGGCAGTACAAGTGGCAGCCTAGTCCCTGGACACCTACACAAGCCATTACAACTGTGATGCTCCCTTGAGACAGAGCATGTCATGGGAAGACAGAGTGCACTGACCCCAGGGAAGTGCTGTTTGAGCTGAGATCTGAACCAGTGAGTAGGGTTAGCTGAGTAGGGAGGGGGTTAAGCGTGGGGGACACAGAGCAAGCAGACGTGCAAAGGCACTGAGGTAGAAAGAGCAAGGTGTGTTCTGCTGTCTTCAGGCCGTGCTCCCTTCTCCTGCCCCCCCTCCACTCCCCACTCCGATGGGTCCTGCTTGGTGGGGAGGTGGCGAGGGGCAAGAAAAAACTCATGGACTGGGAGAAGGTGGAGTGGGGGCTACAGGGCTTGTTAAGAGACTGGAGTCCTCTGTAAGTTTTCAGAAATCTTCAGTGTTTATTAAGAGAATGAGAAAGTTGGAGGGTAAGAGACTATGACCAGAGAGTAGAACTTCCAGAATCAAGATTTAAGAGTGAAGCAGTTCCAGGAGATGATGGAGGCTGGAGGGACCTGAGGCGAGGGTGCTGAGGTGAATGTCATTGAAGGCAAGCAATTCAAGAAACCAAGAGCCTGGAGAGATGCCAGCCTGGGAATTGGCAGGAGTGAGAGGGGGAGAGACGGAGAACAACCTGGGTGAGGAGACAGCAGAGGAGTTGCAGGAGAGACCCTGTCCAAAACCACAGGCCCATCTGCTCTTGCCATCACCAGCTGAGTACGTGGGAAAGTTCAAGGGAGGCTGTTGCAGCCTCTGAACCGGGCTCCTCCCCGGTTCCCTGCCTCCGATGGTGAACCGCGCTGCTGTGCGGAAAACGTAACTAGGACTGCGGTAAAGGCCAGGGCCTGGGGACTGAACCTTGAGAAACATCAGGAAAACAGCACTCCAGATTTATTTATGGGAGAGATAAACACTTGTTTGCAAAACTAGGAGTAAATGAAATTTAGAAAGAGAAACACACACTCAGACATTAGTAGTATTGACTGTACCCTGGCTTCCCGGTCACCCAGGGGCACCCCCAGAGGCATAACTTCAACAGTAATAAACCACAGGTCTTTGGCTGGCACCCACCCACCGTTAAGCACCCCAGCCTTCTGCTGGGTCTTTCTCAGTTATTTCTGGGAGCTCTGCATGAATGTTTCTAGACGCTCACGACAGCCCTCTCTGGTCCCACTGGGCGTCCATCACTCTGCCCACTCTGGTCGTCTAGCCTGGAAGTCACCTTCCCTGGGGCCATTCTCTCTTGAGGACTCTGATGTCCTTGCCAACGGTGCCATCTCCTGGGGCTTCCAGCACTACTGCTGCTGCCTCTAACAGCTTCCCAGAAGGGCATTGCTTCCCCATGCCTCTGTTAGTACTGCTGGGACCTCCTCCCCGTTGGCTCTGGGCACATTGGCTAATGTACTGAAGGGTGAAGGTGACAGAGCTTTGCCAAAGCCATCCCCTGCTTCAGGTCAAAGTGGGGAGACTGTTTTCCCCCCTTTTTTGTGTGTGATCTGAAAATCAGCTAGGATCCCTCTGGCCCTGGCGACTTAACAGGCTGGACCCCTCTGTGCGTGCCCAAGGTGCTCTCCAAGGTCCCTAGAGGAGGCTGGCACCCTCACAGTCACCTCAGGGTCGAAGCTCCTGGTGTCCCAGTCAGCTGTGTGGGTCCCTCATCATCGCACACATGCCATTTTCTGTTTTTCACACCAGCTTGGCCCTGCCATGAACCTCAGCTCATTCTTTGATTTTTATTAAAAACAAAACAAACAAAACCCCCGCCATTCATATAAGTGATCTGTGAGATGTGCTAGGCATTACTGGATGCTTAGGAGGGGATGGAGGTTTATATCACAGCAGCACAACTCACAGAGAGACTGGACTTCCCTTAGTCTTAAAAATAACCCACTAGCAATTGTATATGAGTGCACACACTTTGCAAAACTGTTCAGCAATGTCTAGCTGAGTTGAACACATGCATACCCTATACCCAGACCCAGCAATTCCATCCCACAAACACACTATGAGTATTCACCAAGATGTGTACAAAAATGACCCTATGTCCATAGTCCCAACAACAGCCTCAAATTAAAAATGCCCAAATGTCCATCTATAAGTGTCCATCCACATAGAAAGCGTAACTAGGTTGTGGTGTATTTATATAAGGGAATGCCATACAACAGAAAGGAGTGAAATACAAATATAGGCAACAATGAGACTTTCAACTCTTATGCTGACTGGGAGAAGTGAGACACCAAAGAGTAGATAGATTTTTGTATGTTTCCATTTCTATAAAGTTCAAACCCAGACAGAATGAGTATTGGGTGCTAGAGAGCAGAAGTGGGTGCTAATGCCAGAAGGAGGCGTGAACAGGGGCTTCTGGGGTATGTTCAGTTTCTTGATGGATGTGCTGGTTACATGTAGGTTCACCTGATGAAAATTCACCAGGCTGAACGATTATGATGGGTCACTTTTCTATATGTGTGTTCTTCTTCAATAAAGTTTCCATTAAATAGAGAGCACTCCTGCCACTAAGGGATTTCCCACAGCCATGTGGCCTTCCTCCTTCCCCTCCCACTTTCCACTCACCTCCTCCAGTCCTGTCTGTTGGTCTCTAAGGAACAGGACATGAGCTGTCTCGCTGCCCTGCCTCCCGTCCCCTCAGGGTTCACTCTTCTGGGTCGCCCCACCCTTCACTTACTCTTTTTGGGGTTTTTTAAAAGATATATTTATTTTGATGTGGACCATTTTTAAAGCCTTTATTGAATTTTGTTACAGTATTGCTTCTGTTTTATGTTTTAGTGAGGTTTTTTGGGTTTTTGTTTTGGCCATGAGGCATGTGGGATCCTAGCTCCCTGGGGACCAGGGATTGAACTTGTACCCCCTGCACTGAAAGGAAAAGTCTTAAGCACTGGACCCCCAGGGAAGTCCCACATACTCTTTTTTGAATAAAGAGAATTTCCTCCCTAAGACAAGTTCTTGTGCCAGCTTTTAAGAATATAATTTCTGGGCTTCCCTGGTGGTGCAGTGGTTAAGAATCCACCTGCCAATGCAGGCGACACGGGTTCGAGCCCTGGTCCGGGAAGATCCCACATGCCGTGGAGCAACTAAGCCCGTGCGCCACAACTACTGAGCCTGCGCTCTAGAGCCCACGAGCCACAACTACTGAAGCCCGCGTGCCACAACTACTGAAGCCTGCACACCTAGAGCCTGTGCTCCTCAACAAGAGAAGCCACCACAATGAGAAGCCTGCGCACCACAACGAAGAGTAGCCCCTGCTCGCCACAACTAGAGAAAGCCCGCGCACAGCAATGAAGACCCAACACAGCCAAAAATAAATAAATATTTTTAAAAAAAGAATATAATTTCCCCCACCTGGAAGGGTTAGACGGGCTCAGGGAGGGGCCAGCAGCCCGGCAGCGCCGCACGGTGGTTACGCCTGGAGCTGCAGGGTCGTCGCCAGTGCACCTTCGGCTTCTGAGACTTGCCAGCTGGGTAGCCATAGAAAAGTGACTTGGCTGATCTGTGCTGCAGGTTCCCCTCCTGTGAAAAAGTGACGTTAGCACCGACCTCAAAGGGCTGACCGAGAGGGTCAAACAGACAAACATGTGACCAGCACATAGTAATAGAGGCTGAAAACAGAATCAGGCCATAGAATCAGGCCACGCTGCACTCGGAGTTCCAGGCCTCTCTCCAATCTGAGCTTTACACGCCCCTCCTCTAAGTGATTTTTTTCTCCAGAAGCAAATAGGTCCTAGCTGGACCCACGATTCCTGTCCACAAGCTGTGCCAGACCCAATTAAATTCTTAAAAGGGGTTCCAACTTGGCTGAAGCCAGGACCCTGCTACATAGGTTCTAAAAATATCACTTATAATTAATCAGTTTCTCTCTTCCTTCTTTCTTTTACACACCCACATGTGTGCACACACACGCATTATTCACAACTGGATTTTGAACTTTTAACTCTTCCTGCTCTTTTGAGACCCACAGTTGCTACTGACTGTTGGATGCTTACTAGAACAACAACTGAATGAGATGATCAGCTCACAATGTGATAAAACAGAAGCCTCCTCATCTGAGAGACTCGAAGCAGGACGTGGAAGCCATGAAGGACCAAGGGCTCCACAGCTAAGGAGGTGGCCCCACTACGACCACCTGGATTTCTGGGTTCAAAGTCCCTTAGTCCGCATCCCCCAACGCCAAAGTCCCAGAAAAGAGAACCTGGCTGACCAGCCACTGTTGGGTGCCTCTCTCGGTGCAGAAACCTATACCCAGGGTGGCAGACAGGTCTTGTCTTAGGAGGATTTCTGCCAGAGTCTCCCCGATCTTCCCTCCGTCAGGTGGGATTGGGGTTCAGTCCTGAGAGAAGGGGATCAGTGGATACACAGATTCCCCAAAAGCTCTGTAACGGAACTCTGCAAGTGAGGCTGAATACAGTGTTTTAGGAAAACTTTAGCTACTGTGGCTTTGAAGTGCCATGGCACTGTGTAACTTCCAGAAGATGAAATCAAAGCAGTGATTCTCAATGCGTGAGCCTTACAACCCTTTCAGGGGTCCAAGAGTTCCTTCCTTTCCCAATTATACATCAGTGTAAAGCTGGATTCTCTCTCTCTTTTTTTTAAAATTAATTTATTTATTTTTGGCTGCGTTGGGTCTTCATTGCTGCGCATGGGCTTTCTCTAGTTGTGGCGAGCGGGGGCTACTTTGTTGCAGTGCCGGGCTTCTCACTGTGGTGGCTTCTCTTGTGGAGCACGGGCTCTAGGCGTGCAGGCTTCAGTAGTTGTGGCACATGGACTCAGTAGTTGTGGCTCGTGGGCTCTAGAGTGCAGGCTCAGTAGTTGTGGTGCGTGGGCTTAGTTGCTCCGCGGCATGTGGGATCTTCCCGGACCAGGGCTCGAACCCGTGTCCCCTGCATTGGCAGGCGGATTCCCAACCACTGCGCCACAAAGGAAATCCCTGGCTTCTCTTTTATGCTCAAAGCAAACATATCGCAACAGAATATAGGTCGCAACAGCTTGGAGGCAGAAGGAGATATTTCAGCCGTCCTCTATGAACCTGGACATCAGAAAGATTTGTAAAAGTATAAAAGTGTCACTGTTCTCAATTTTTTTGTTTTTGGAAAGCAAATTTCCCATAAAAAGTGCTATTTGTGTTAGCATGTTTACTATTGTTATTTTTAAATGCTTACGTATTCTGTAAATGTCTCAGTTTTGATTTCTTACATGGGAAGTCTTAATAGATAAAACCCACATAACCAAGAGCTCTTTGGGATCCCCAACCATTCAGTGAGAGCGCCGAGTCCTAACCACTGGACTGCCAGGGAATTCCCCAGATTTTCTTCTCAGGAGTCATTAGACTTGAAGACAGAGAGAGGAGGCTGGCCGCCTGGATGGAATCCTACCTCTGCCACTTGCTGTGTGAACTCCCTGTGCCTCAGTCTCCTCATCTGTAAAATGGGGATAAACAGCCCTACTTCAGAGGGTCACTAATCAGCCTGGCACAGAGTTGAGCACTCACTAAGTGTGAAATATTATTATTCAAGTAAGCATCTATTTAAGAGTTAGGCAGTTACGGCGGTGGTGGTGGTGGAAGGAATATAAAACATTCTCATCCCCCTTGAATTAATCGGGTCACCATCTGCAGCAGAAGCAAGTCCTTCTGTTTCTAGGAGGACATGGACACATGCTTTTTGTTTGAGTGATTCCAGTGTGAGGTTCAAAAAAGTTTTTTGGTCTCTGTCCTCATCAACAAGCCGGATTGCAGCTAACAATTTTTCTTGGTGAAAATCCACGAGGCTGGAGGGGAGAAGGGGGAGAAGGGGCAAGTGGAGACATGAGAGGGTGGGAGAAAGGAGTCAGAGACGATAGTCGTCACGAAGAATCCAGAGCTCACAATAAGACTCTTACTACGTTCAAAGCCACAGGTCTGTACCCCACTGAGGCCAGCTCCATCACTTAAACTGGGCAAACTGGATGACCACTACAGCCACTTGGTATTCCCACCTGCATTTCCAGCCTGTATCTCCTTCCCTGGTTTTGGTATCTCTACGTCCCAGGCAAACCAGGATGGTGATCATGAAAACCCCTGTCCACTCCTCAAATCTTAATGAGGAAATTTACTCGTGTATATACTTGGTATATAAAGCTCCCATGACTCCTTCCAATAAGGCCTGAATGATCATATTTGCTGAAGGAAAAAGGAAAGCACCTCCTGAGATCCTGGCCAAGAGCAACCTTCCTGCTGCAGCCACTTGGACCCAAGTTCAGTCCCGCTGGGTGCACCATTCTCCTTCTCCTTATCCCTCCCCTTATTTGGCAGGAAGATATTTGTTAAAGCTCCTTGTGGAGGTGGGAGGAAGAGGGAGATAAATGATATGAACCACTATGGTTGGCCATAGGAGCCCTGGTCATCCTAACCCAGTGAGGGAGTACTCTGTCACATGTACAAGCCCCCAGCTCTTCCATTCTTATCTGCCTGGGGTGCTTGAGCAGAGATTCCCTGCCGAGTAGGAAATGGTATGGATGACTTGGATTTTCCAAAGCTAAAGTTCTGAGATATAACCCCAGGGAAGTCTCTCTTGCCCCAGGGAGAGTGTCCATGGATGGGCCTTCTTGGGTGTTTCCAGACACTTGCCCTAGTTTGAGTCATCACCGTTGCCCTGTACCTACAGGGCTTCAGGACTGGTGGCGGAGCTGATGCAGCTCGTTCTGGGTTACGAGGGAGGAGCTGGACTATCACTGGACAACGTCCACCGGAGCAAAGGCTGACCTACGTGTTCATCCGGGGGTGGTCCTCTCGGACAGGTCCAGGGGAACAGGCTGTCATGTTGGCTGTGCTCTTTAGTTACAAGAAACTGAACCTGCCGGGGTAACTGAAGAGAAGCAGGAATTTATTGGAAGGATATGGAGGAGTTCAGAGACTCAAAGGAAAGCCAAAGAGCCAATCTGAAAACAACAGAAAAAGGCAGTAACTAAGGTGTAGTCTCTTCAGGGTCCACTGTCCACATGCATCAGCTCCAACCATCTCCAGTCTCTCTGTGAAAGGTCACATTTCCAGAAGAGAGTCAGGTTGGCCAGCTTTGGTTACATGTCTGCCCCTTTACTGGGCAACTTTATTGATAGTTACCTAATGGCAGAGGGCGGGGTTGGAGGGAAGATAGTTATTTTATTGAAAGAGGGTGCCATAGATGATAGGTAAGAAAAGCACTAGATGTCCACTACAGGAAGACTTTCTCAGTGGAGAACCTGCTCAGAGAGATGGCCCTGGAGCCCACCCGGATTATAGAGGCAGAGGCCAGAGGTGGGCTTAGCAATTCAGCGCAAAGTTGATAGTGTGACAGACAGCACACTATCAAAATTGTTTCATTATGGGCTTCCCTGGTGGCACAGTGGTTAAGAATCCGCCTGTCAATGCAAGGGACATGGTTTCGAGCCCTGGTCCGGGAAGATTCCCACATGCCGCGGTGCAACTAAGCCCGCGAGCCACAACTACTGAGCCTGTGCTCCGCAACAACAGAAGCCACCGTGGTGAGAAGCCTGCGCACCGCAATGAAGGGTAGCCCCCGTTCACCGCAACTAGAGAAAGCCCACGCACAGCAATGAAGACCCAATGCAGCCAAAATAAAATAAAGAAAATAAATAAATAATTGTTTCATTAGAAAATTAGTGATATCCTCATTGAAGAAACTAAGAAATCACAGAAAAGTCTAGAAAAGAGAATTTTTAAAGTCATCTATAATTCCACTACTGAGAAACGATCACAGTTAATTTTTGAGGCTGTTTTTCTCCTCCTATGGATTCTTGTTAACATAGTTGAAGACATATTCTGTATATGACTTTGAACTTGATGTTTAAGCACCGATTCAATAACTGCTAGAGGAGTATTTTTGTAACATTGGCCTAGTAAATGACTTGACCCATAGCTGTCCTACATGGTGGAAGAGAGAGAGGAGACCTTTTTGGGTCCATAGCTCCACCAGTACTGGGGACCAAGCATCCACTTTGCCCAACCTGGGAAGTTGCCAAGGCCTGCCCTCCAGCCCATAGGCGGTTCTATCCAGCCAAGGTGGATGGGAACTTCCGCAGACATTGTCCTATGTAAGGAAAGGCCCTCATCTCCACTTTAGAGCCCATGGAAGCTCCTTGTGTTTATGCTTCAGGGGACTGTGACTCTAGATCATTCCTGTGGGTTTCTGCTTATTCTGATGAATTCTACATTGTCCTTCTAACATGAATGGATCATATTTCCATCTGATCTTTACAGGTGCCACTACCTTTAAGTCATTTGAAATGATGTCAAGAATATGCTTCATGATAAAGAGTGAAATTACTAGGAGGATGGGATCATGGGAGAATCCTAGTGAAAATAAAGCTGTAACTACCTTCATAATGGGCCACGTATAATATAGATATGTGTGTACTTAAATTCCTGAACCTGTATATTTAAGAATCTAAAACTGAGAGCTTGCTTGTTTTAACCTTTGCTGACATTTGCTAAGGGACGGAATTCATGGTGATATAAGAGTTCAGAAGTCCATCACTTGGAACTAGAGAAATCTGTACAACTCCCACAATGAACCCTCAGGCCATATTCCTATGAACACAGTCTACCTTCAGAATTGGATGGAATCACTCTTGAAAGACTTCAGCATTTGTCCATACAGGAGTATTATTCCCCTTTGTTTTTTAATTCATCCCATGTGACTCAGGCTCCAGCCTTCCATTTTAATATCTTCAGAGAAATCTGTCTTCTTCACTAAAATACTTCATCTGCCCAGAAAAGGGATTCCCTAGGTCAAGGCTGGGGCGTGCTGGGCTTGGTCTAGTGATACACAGGGGACTTCAGCATAAGGGGCTCTTACCTCTCTGATTATTCCTTCTATGAGACTATCATGAGCTCCTTTAATTCTCTCATTTCTTATCATTGTTCCTCAGGAGTCTGCTTCAGCCCTCTTCTTTTTTCAATCTATTCCTCCTCCTGAGGGATCTTGCCCACTTTTTATTTTTTTAAATTTATTTTTGGCTGCATTGGGTCTTCGTTGCTGCATGCAGGCTTTCTCTAGTTGCAGCGAGCAGAGGCTACTCATTGTTGTGGTGCACGGGCTTCTCATTGTGGTGGCTTCTCTTGTTGCGGAGCACGGGCTCTAGATGCAAGGGCTTCAGTAGTTGTGGCACACAGACTCCGTAGTTGTGGCTCGCGGGCTCTAGAGAGCGGGCTCAGTAGTTGTGGCACATGGGCTTAGTTGCTCCGTGGCATGTGGGATCTTCCCAGACCAGGGCTCGAACGTGTGTCCCCTGCATTGGCAGGCAGATTCTTAACCACTGCGTCACCAGGGAAGGCCCCTTGCCAAACTCTTTATGGAATTGTGGCTCCTGAATTGATATCTCTGGCCCAGCTTTCTCTCAAGTCCCAGACCCTCTTAGCCACAAGCTACTCCACATTTCTACCTTAAAGTTGTCACTAGTACCTCAAGCTCAGCATGTCCTCCAAAATTACTATTCTTCCTGTGTTTCTTATCTCAGTCAATGGCACCATGATTCTGCCTAGCTAGAAACCTACGAGTCATTATTGACACCTCTCTCACTCTATCCTCATTCTGGTCACTAAATTCCTGTTTAATTTACTCATTTGGTCATTCAGTGAATCAATTTTAAACTCCTACTCTGTGCCAGACATTGTGTTGGGTATCTAATGGTGAACAAAAATAGGTCCCTGCCCTCATGGAGCTTACTGTCTAGTTGGGGAAACAGACAAATGGTGTTGCGAAAGAAATATGCAGAGTGCTGAGCATTTAGTCTGGGGGACAGGGAAGGCCTCGAAGGAAGGACGTTTAAAAGAAGAGCTAAAGAACACCTTAGGAGTCAGCTAGATCAAGGGGTGGGGTGGGGAGTTCAATCTCTAAGCAGACAGACCAGTGTGCGCACAAGTCCAGAAAGAGGTGGAATGAGACAAACTTCAAGGAAGCCTTTGTGGCTCAAGTGTAATGAATTACAGGAACAGTGATGAGAGAGGAGAGGAGAGGCAGGCAGAGGCCTATTGTTCAACACCTTGTAAGTGTGCTGGACCTTCTTCAAAGAGGAGAGAAAAGACTCTGAAGACTTTGCGGGGGGAGTAGGGTTGAGGGGTAGCAGATTTATATATCAAGTTCACTCCAGCTAAAACATGGGGAGTGGATTGGGTGGGGCCTGAGTGGATTGTGGCGGGGAGGAGAGCCCATTGGTTTCCTTCTTGCCACTCCTATGACTATGGTCCCCAGTCCAGAATTTGGCTGTCTCTTGCCTTCCAGCAGAAGACACTGCTACTGTTTTCCCCTTGAACTGCACCTTCCATGTGGCTGCTGGACTACCTTTCAACTTCTCTCATCAGAAACGAAAACCAGTGATCCTTCATTGTGCTCAAAATAAAGTTAAAAACTCTTTAGGCAGGCCACAAGTCCCTTTAAACCTGGCCCTTGTCTCCCTCTCCAGTGTCACACCCAACCACTTCTCCTCAAGTACCCTATGCCTTAGTCCACTAGAAGGGGATTCGAGAGGCAGAGAGCAGTTTGACGGGAAAGGCCCAGAGGAGCAAAGTACCCGAGCCAAGGCTGAGGCTGAGCCCCAGGTCCAGTGTGTTGATCCAGCTGAGAGCACAGAAAACTGGCCCAAGCGGGGGCTTTCAGACATTGGCTTCAAGCAACTTCAGGCAGTTGGCTATGAGTATCAAGGACCAACACTTGGGAAGCACTTGGGAATAAGTCATCTGGCAGCTTGGACATAAGACCAGAGGTGTAGTTGCTGGGAGGTGTTGATTGAGGACAGGACCCTGAGCACTGAGAGATGGACAGCTTAAGAGCAGGACCCCAATCACTGGAGAACTGAGGCTCCAGGACAAGGCCAGGATGCCAGCTTATAAAGAATGGGCAGGACTCAGAGGACTTGGGGCTCAGAAGGTCAAGGACAAAGGCTGACTTGAGGATGGCTTGGTAAGGAGAACCATGGGAGAGCTCTTTACATTCCACCTATAAAGGGAAAAGGGGACAGAATGAATCCTGTAGTATAGGGGCAAGGCTAGATGTCAAGGCTAGAGCGAGAAGGGCATAAAGCAAGGGGCCAGGCAGCTCCTTCCATCCGGCCCAGCCCCACCACCAAGATCTTCATAGTTGTGGCTAGTCCACAGGGACACACACAAGTCAAGAACTATTTCAATGTAGCCCAATAAACCCCAAGAGCTGTGATTACTTGGGGGCCCATCCCAACTCAAGGTGAAATGAAATCTTATATGGTTCTGAGAGCAGCTTTGGAACTCCAAGGAGGGTCTCTGGAGACCATGACTGTGCACAGTTCTCATGGTAACCAAAAGGACTATGACCATACTTAGAGGGTGGTGAGGTCATAGAACCCAAGCTTTAAAGTAAGTGAATCATGTGTGCCTCATTTCTTTTTAAAAGAAGCTTCTGAGAAGAGCTTAGAAGATTTTTCTCCCCCGAGTGCCATTTCGTCAAAGGTACTCACAGAACAATAAGGTGTGACTGTAATGGCTGCACTGAGTTGTCTTCTGGACAGTGTTAGAAGGGACATAAAGAAGGTGGACAGAGAACTAAGGCAGTTGAAATGCATTGACGAACTCAGCACACGATGCCTATGTGACTTATACATGCACCCATATTGCTGCTGTGACTTGCACCCGTACCCGTACTGCCTGTGCTATTCAAAGCGATCACAGTCCTGCGGCCTATGTGATCTCTACCCATGTTGCCTGTGTGATGCCAAGCTTTACTGTCTTCGCCCGTCTCTCAGAAGTTTGGAGAGGAAAGCCATTAGAGCCATAGAAGACGAAAAGAGAGAGCTTGCCAAGTAAGAAAACTTCCTAGATTTTTATAGTTGGTATATTAGCTTCCTAAGTTGGAAAAAGGGGGGGAAAGTGTGACAATCGATACTTGAGCAAAGATGAAATGGGTTCAAGATAATGACTCTGATGACTTAACAAATATTTAAAAAAAGAAGAGTAAATGGGTCCATGATGGGAATTGTAAGATTCTCAAAAGACAGTGTAATGATGTCGATTGGCAAGGTTGTTTTCGGCTTGTAGCAGGAGTGCCAACATGATAAATAATGTGGCTTTAATGAGAGAAAGAAACAGGGGGTGTCATTAAAAAGCTATTGGAAGCAGCAAAATAAACATTTTTTCTGGTTATGAGTAAAGTGATTTGAGTATATTTCGGCTTACAGAAATGACTTTGGGAGAAGTAATAATAATTGATCAAATCCTTAATGTTTGCCAGAGGCTTTAAGAGCAAGGGAGCAAATTGAACAATAGAGGCATTTATATGGTTTTGTAGGAAATCCTTTCTCCTACTCCCCAACTCTTGATGACTTAAAATTCATCTGGAATTGGGTTTATTGTCTGCCTACCCCTTCAACTGTAGCAAAGATTGTGCAAATAAACTACAGAACTGAGAGCTGCAGTTTTCAGAATAGAGTTGAAAAGGTTTTAATAGAATTGGATAATTTTAAATGCACTTTAAAATTTTGGAGGTTTGATCACATTTTATTTTTTGCCTGAGAAAGCTTTCTTTTTCTGTCTACATATGCCATTTAGTCTGGTGTACTATGATGAAAAAAAATGGTTGAAAACACTGTCCCCTGGTTTAAATAAATTATGTACATCCATACGTTGGGATGATATGTAAATGTAAAAGGACTGATTGAAGCATTTTAAGTATTGTCATATTAAGTGAAAAAAGCAAGGTGCAGAAAAACTAAAATATGCTACTATTTTTTAAAGGACACAAATAGATGATCTTTTATATTGAAATCTATGTGATACATAACATTGTGTAAATTTAAGGTGTGCAATGTTAATTTGATACATTTATATATTGTAATACGATTACCATTGTAGCGATAATTAGAACCTCTATTGTGTTACATAATTATCATTTCTTTTTAGTGGTTGGAATAATTAAGTTCTAGTCTCTTAACCACTTTAATGATTGTAATATAATATTTGTTGGCTATATTCACTATATCATGCATTAGAGCTCCACGACTTACTACTCACTGCCAGTTTGTGCCCTTAAACAATATCCTTCCTACCCCAATGATAGATTAATAGATTAGATGACAGATAAATAGATTAGATAGACAGATAGATGATAGAAAGTAGATGATGGATGGATGGATGGAGAGAGAGAGAGAGAGAATGAGGCCCTTGACAACTGTGACAGTGTTGTTTCCCTGGAAACGGCAGTAGGGCAATTATTGTCCAGGTCATCAATCACCAAAGGTCAGGAATGGGCCTCCCTCAATAGTCTAAGAGGGAACTATTGGCAATAAACTCATCTACACTCAATTTGAACCAGTTTTAATTTTTACTCCTTAGAGTATCAAGTTATATAAATTTCATGCAGTGTGAGTCAGGGGTTCTTTTTTAAGTACTTGGTCTAAATGAAGGGTTACTTGTGAGCAGGTGTGTCCACTTCCCTGTGACTCTGAATACTCGAATACCCTTGATCCAAGTCTGCTCAGCCTTTGTCTCCTGGCTGTCCCTATTCTCCAGACTCTCCAGGTGAGTTCTTTACCACCTGGGCGCCCTCTGCCTACTCTGGGAGTCTCAATGATCTGCAGTGGACACAACTTCAGGCTTAATTCTTGGCAGTGTGGTTTTTACAAGAGGTAATGTTTTCTCTGGTTTGTCACACTTTTCCTGACAATGCTTGGATTTTTTGCCAATTTTTTTTCTGTTGCTTGTGGCAGTATATGAAGCTGCTGTGGTCTTCCTGGATCTCTGAACTGATAATCCAGGGTCCATTTCAGAAATGACCTCAGGCTTGCCCTTTTGCATCTCTCCCCAGCCACTTTTCTTCTTATTCATACCACCTTGGGAAACACTCCTATGCTCTATTTCTGACAGCTTGACATTTCACTAACCTGAAAAGCTTAGTACTACCTGCAAACCTAAATATTCAATTTTCTGAATATGGATGAAAATGTTAAACCCTGATCCAGCTCCAATCCCAGAGGACTCCTACATTAATATTTTTTTCAGTGAAATGCCTCTTTTTTCTTCTCTCTCAGCTCCCAGTCCATGACTAAATAGATCCAAAAATATCATGTTGATTCAATTTTTTAAAAAACAATCTTTGGTGTGAAACTTTGTCCAAGGCTTTTAGAATGGAGAAATCGTATTCACATGACCTTTTACCCCTTAAAGAGAAAGATAGCAGTTTGGTTAGGTTGTGACATGTGCTTTCAGATGCCAGGCTGTGTTATCCAGAAGATTCTTTGCCCAGTGGGGAAGTAAGATTCCCTGGTCTATAGCTGCCATGACCCCACTGGAATTGTCTTTCTGTGTGAGAGTCTATGTGCTCTGTCTCTGGGTGCTCCTTTAATAATGGGCAAGAAGTTTTGAATAACCATATAATTCCCCCCAAGAGTCATTTGAGCCTTCCTGAGTGTGTGTTATTTGATTGATGCACGCGCGCGTGTGGTGCGTTTTTGGACTGGGTACAGAAGGTCCAATTCCTTTTCATTGTTTACTGAGCAGTTGCTTCAAAAGATACCTTGGCCATATCTTCATTAGTAGAAACCCAAGTAAGTCCTTTCATTTCTTTAGCTTCTTTGATATTCTTTTTTCCTCCCCAAATTTCCTTTTGCACCCCAAGCACTCACCTTTTCCGACTCTTCCTTCCTTTTGATTGAGAGAGACTGGAGTGACTGAATTTGGTTTCCTTTGTAAGAAGGTAGATAGCTAGTGGGAAGCAGCAGCATAGCACAGGGAGATCAGCTCGAAGCCCTGGAGGGGTGGGATAGGGAGGGTGGGAGGGAGGGAGACGCAAAAGGGAAGAGATATGGGAACATATGTATATGTATAACTGATTCACTTTGTTATAAAGCAAAAACTAACACACCATTGTAAAGCAATTATACCCCAATAAAGATGTTAAAAAAAAAAAAAAGAAGCCATGCAACCAGCCTGCTGTAAGTTTGCACCTGACTCACCTCCACACTTCGTGGGCTTCCTGTCTTCTGTACTCAAGTGCCAGAAGCAAAGTCAGCCCCTCCTCAATCCTGCCGTTATGAGTTTATTATCTAATTACCCCATGGCAGAGTGGCTCTGACACCTGGCTTTAGTCCTTGCGGGCACATGAACCTTGATTTGCAGCTGCGCCTAGGAATGCACTGGGCTCAGCCCTGTGCCCTTTGCTGGTGCTTGGAAACTCATCCTGAGACTGTGCTTCCATCTGCTCATCCAAGTATCCGTGAGTAGCCTGTGGCTCAAGAAGTTCCCTTGAAAAGCCCCCCACAAAGGGTACCATCTTCTGAAAACTTCAAAAACCTGCCCTCTGGTTTCTTGTTTACCCCTCACGCTCTGAGTATGAAGTTTTCACTGAATCACTCTCACTGGGGGAGGCTGGTGACTGTTAGCCCTCAGGGTTGCATTCTTTGTGGTTTAGCCTTCCTGGGTCTTAAGCCCTCAGGGAATCTTTCCATCCCCCATCCTTTGACCCAAAGATCAGGGCATAGTCACACCTTGGGAGCTGGCAGAGAGGAACTCTGGGGCTTTATGGCTTTACTTACTTTATGGCTGGTGGCTGGTTGGCTTTCCCGCTGAGAGGAGAGTTCAGCTGTTTCCCTCTGTGTCCCTGCAGAGCTGGAAGCGAGTTGGGCCCCTTGGTCCCCTCTCATCACAATCTCTTTGTATGCAGAGGTCTCAGGGTGGCAAGAGTAGGAGTTGCTGCCCATCCAGGCCAAATGCATGTCCATTATTTGACCTTAGTGTTTAATGACACAGGACTCAGGGCCTGGTCGCTTAAAGCCTTGAATTTCAGGGAAGTCTGTGTAAAGCGGAGCCTGGTACAGCCTGTTAAAGAAATTTACCCTTTATTGAGTGAAAACCAAGTGCCTAACACTTCACCTTCATTTAATCCTTGTAACACCGTGGCCATCTTATAGATGATGAACCAGAGTCAGGGCAATGTTCGTGATCATCAGGAAATGGGACAGCTGGGACCTGAAGCCAGGTTTGCCTGACTCTGGAATCCCTGTGCTTAATCACCTGGTTAGTAGTGGTCCTGAGTGATCTTCCGACCAGGACCAGCAGCCAGCATCACCTGGAACTTGTTAGAAATGCAAATTCTTGGCTCCTCCCGAGACTGGCTGAATCAGAAAGTCTGGGGGTGGGGCCCAGACGCCTGTAATTGAACAAGACCCGCAGGTGTTCAGATGCACCTGTGTCGTGCCACTCTGCTCCTTTCTGCTCCACTATGATACCCTTATTCAGTATCAACCAAAAGTCAGGAGGAGAGAGACAAGGCAGGAAATGGGAAGGAGAAGAAAGAAGAGAGAGGGAAAGATGCGTTGGAAAGGAACAATTGAGCTTAATGGGTCTTTGGAGGGGTCTAAATTAGGAGAAAAAGTAAAGTACTCCAAGGAAACTAGAGGAAGGCCAGCCTCCCTTTGGTTCAGAGTAGAGAGAGGCATTCTCATCATCCTCATTACTTTATTCGTCAGCTGGCTGAACCTGATTCATACCTTTGTGAAGATGGCTGGCGATATCCCTCACCTTTGCTGTGGGCAGTATCGCATTCAGGAGCTTGGTCATACATTCAGGTGAAATTCAGCTTCAGCTGAGAGAAGAGGTGACAGCCCAGAGTGGCAGACAGATGGCACCGCCCACTTGCTTTTCCCTAGCATTCCGAAGAGCCTTCTGCCACCAACCAAAGAGGCTGACTTGCCTCTGTTTACTATGACTAAGTTCCTCCCTGGTGATAACTAGTAGAGCAGGCCATCTCTCTTTGCCCAGAACCCCACAGAACCAAGGAAAATCGCATGTGGGGTGACAGGTACTTTGCCAGGCAGGAGTCAGGTTGCAACTTCAGAGTTAAATCTGTTGAGTAAAATGAGGCTCCTGCAATTTCTCCTAAACCCGCACATCCCCACTGATAACCCCTGGCCTAGAAGCAAAAGGAAGAAGAAACCTTGTCTAGCCAAGACTTTGGGGCAATTTCCTGAAGACCCACATTTGTGAGACCCCTGTTCAGCTGCTGCAGTGGGGATGGGGCTGGAGTGATACGAATAGAGGAAGAGGGGGAATCTAAGCAAAAACAAAAACAACAAACTTATACTTCAAGACTCATATTGTAAGAGGAGGAGATAGATCTGGGAGCCAGCTTTGGCTTGTAGATCTGGCTCCCAGATCCATCTCCTGTAGAAGACAACAGGGCTTATGGGTATGTTAAAAAAATATTCCCTCTTTTTGCTTATCTGTATTTTCTGAGTTTTTTACAATGAACTTGTATAACTTAAGTAACAAAAAGAAGTAAGTGTATTAAAAAATTCAGCAAAAAAAGTAAGAATTAAAAATGTATCTCTAACCAATCACCCAATCACAGTCGAGACTCCTCAAACCAGAAGAGCTTCTAGAAAGCATACATGCCAATACCTTCCTTTGGAGGCCAAAAGATTTGCCAGGAGTGAGTCTTAGAACACAGATTTTTTAAAAAAATGTTAAGGGATAAAAAGAAGAGCATTTCAGAGCATTAGGTTGTCTTTGGAAGGATCAGGCAATTAGAAAGAAAGTGGTCCCTGAGCAGGGCCAGAGCATGCAGGGCTGATGCCAGGCTGATGAGGTCCTCATGCCAAGAGCTCAGTCTGACTGATGGTTAAAATCATGACCTAGGCATTAAACAAGCCTGGATTTGAATCTAGGCTCTGCCATTCACCACCTTCACCAACTCCCCATCTACAAAATGGTGACAATTACACCTGCATGACAGGGTTCTTGTGAGGGTCAAATGAAACAGTGCCTCTAATGGCTTAGCACTTTCCACAGCACACTGTGGGGAAAAAAAAAAGAAAGAAAGAAAAAGAAAAAACACACAACAGACAAAAGCCTAGCATCCTAACTACGTGGCAAGCACTAGTATAGATTCTTTTTATTCATTAACTAATTTAAGTCTCATGAAACCCCTAGAAATGGGTTACTATTATTGTCCCAATTTTACAGATGAGGAAACTGAGGCACAGAGAGGTTTAAGGAGCCTGCCCAAAGTTCCATAACTAATAAGAGGAGGAGCTGAGATTTAAATGCAAGAGAATGTGGTGATCATTTTGTAATGCATAGAAAGGTCAAATCACTATGTTGTGCACCAGGAACTAACATAGTATTATAGATCAATTGTACTTCAGAAAAACCCAACCCACCAACCAAACAAACTCATAGAAAAAGAGATGAGATTTGTGGTTATCAGAGCAGTGGGATGGGGTGGGGGGGATTGGATAAAGGTGGTCAAAAGGTACAAACTTCCAGTTACAGGATAAATACTAGGGATATAATATACAACATGATTAAGTAACAGTGCTGTAGGTTATATATGAAAGTAAAGAGTAAATCCTGAGTTCTCATCACAAAGAAAAAAATAATTTTTTCTATTTAATTTTGTATCTATATGAGATGATGGATGTTCACTAAACTTATCGTGATAGTCATTTCATGATGTATGTTGTCAAATCATTATTCTGTACACCTCAAATTCACACGGTGCTGTATGTCACTTATATCTCAATAAAACTTGAAGGAAAAAGAAAAAGAAGAAAATTAAAAATAAATACAAGAGAAAGATCTGGAAGGCCAAGCACCCATCTGTTGTTAACAGGGGTTTACCTGTGAGGGAGTGTGATTTACATGGGAGGACTCTCATTTTTTACTTCTACACGCTTCTGTAAAGTTTGACTTTTCACAATGACTAGTGTTTATTACTTTTGCTGTTTATTTTTTTTAAAAAAAGAGGTAAAAATATTGCTTGTTAAGCTGTGTCTGAGTTCCATGGTCTGAGCTTCTTCCTCCCACCCTTTCTTTTTCCTAAATTCCAGATTGAGAAGAACAACAAATAGAATTCTAGCCTCCTCTTGCTGTAGCAGTAACATTTTAGGATCAGTGAACGTGTGCGGCTTTGAACCCGATCAAGTCAAGGTGCGAGTGAAGGACGGAAAGGTGTGTGTGTCAGCTGAGCGCGAGAACAGATATGACGGCCTGGGATCGAAAAAGTACAGCTACATGAACATCTGCAAAGAGTTCAGCTTGCCCCCGTGTGTAGATGAGAAGGACGTGACGTACTCCTACGGGCTCGGCAGTTGCGTCAAGATCGAGTCTCCCTGCTACCCTTGCATGTCTCCCTGCAACCCCTGTGATCCCTGCAACCCCTGTGACCCCTGCAACCCATGCTATCCCTGTGGGAGCCGGTTTGCCTGTAGGAAGATGATTTTGTAAAGTGTAGGAACCCAGGACTTAGTAGAGTCAGGTATCCAGCCCAGCAGCTCTTTCAGCGTTTCTCTCCCCCTTCCCATGGCCCGTGTTATTCAGGAACATAGAAAACTGAATACATAACTGCAATCCACTGGTGTGTGAGAGTATTTTGGTTCAACCCACCACAGAGCCCCACCAGGTTAGTGGGCAACGGAAGGATAAACAGATGGGAACGGAGATGAATGGTAAGATCTGCCCTCCTGTGTGCTACTTTATACCCCACTACCGCCAAATCCCAGGAAAAGATACTTTTGGGGTGGGCATCCCCAGACACTGTTTTTCCAGATGATTTTGTGACATGACCTTGTCCAGAAATGAAACAGTCAAAGCAGAAACCAAGACTAGTTAGGGCTGAAGGCAAGCACTTTTTTTTTTTTTTGCGGTACGCGGGCCTCTCACTGTTGTGGCCTCTCCCATTGTGGAGCACAGGTTCCGGACGCGCAGGCTCAGCGGCCATGGCTCACGGGCCCTGCCGCTCCGCGGCACGTGGAACCCTCCCGGACTGGGGCACAAACCCGCGCCCCCTGCACAAGGCAAGCGCTTTTTCAAAGCTACTCCGGTAGGGAGCACTGGAGAGAAATGTGGATGGAGTTTTGACTGGGGCAACGATGAGAGTACAAAAGTATGGGGGGAGCATGTTCACTGACAGATGGTGGGGTGGCCACACAGCTGTTGTGTCTCAACATTCCTGTGATTTGGGGGAAGGGCCAGCTCTGGCTCAGGGTGATTTGCAACCTCCTAAGGATTTATTTCAACTATCTGCTTTTCTCAAACCCTAAAATTCCTTCAAGGCACAGAAGTTCAGTCCAAAGTTCATGAGTGGAAAAGTACAGCTGTCATGAAATGAGAGCATAGTTCACCTGAACTTGGACCCTCATGGACACAGCCCGTGAGAAATTCGTGACCGCCAAGACAGAAATAAGTGTAAAGGAAGAGGGATGATGGGGAGGGCTCAGAATGAGGACACCGGCTGGTTACAGATCTGACTATTACGGGGAACGCAAAACCCTCACGTTTGCACAGTAAGTCTTTTTCATTAGTCTCACCTGCATGTGCGTTAAAGCCTTGGCTGCATATGGGAATCACTTAGGGAAGCTTTAAAAACATGGATGCCCTACTTCCCTGGTAGCGCAGTGGTTGAGAGTCCGCCTGCCGATGCAGGGGACACGGGTTTATGCCCCGGTCTGGGAAGATCCCACATGCCGCGGAGCGTCTGGGCCCGTGAGCCATGGCCGCTGAGCCTGCACGTCCGGAGCCTGTGCTCTGCAACAGGAGAGGCCACAACAGTGAGAGAGGCCCGCGTACTGCAAAAAAAAAAAAAAAAGGATGCCAAACTATAAAGGTAAAAAACACAAACTAAATCACACACACACACACAAAAAGAAAAAAAATTTTTTTTAACATTTTAAAGAAAAAAAAGTACTGATGCCTGGGTCCCATCTCCAGAGATTCTAATGTAATAGATCTGAGGTGTGCAGCCTGGACGTCGAGATTTTTAAAAGTCTCCCCAGGTAACTGAATCACACAGGTAAGGTTGAGAAACTCTGGATAGGATCTTAAAGCTCTCAAAGCCCTTTTTCCTCAAAAGCTTCCTTCAAGGTCAATGTTACAGAATATTGATGGTGATAGCAAACACATTTTGCTTTCAGTTGAGGGAAGTAATGGCCCGCTAATACAGGTGGTGAATGAAAAACATTGAACATTTCAAAAATTTATTACCTAGCAGCTAGGTATAAATGAATGTTTGTATGTACCAAACGGTAGAGTTACCTTTATAAGTGTCTTGCCATACTTTGATGACATGTTCATAAATATTCTAGTTTCTAAGTAACACATTTTAAAAATGGATTTTGAAAAAATTTCATGCTGTGGAGTCAATGGACTCCCACTGGTGTCTTGAAAAAGTAGGAATCTCTGTCCTCTGGAGGGTGCCATTCCAGGGCATGCCTGGTGACAGTTCATTATTTTATTCACCTACCCACCTGCTCACCCTCCTGTTAGTCCAGATTCAATTCATTCATTCACCAACCTGTCAGCAGATTTATCAGTTTAAATGCCAGATATTGTGCTCTATAGCAGAGATGGAGAGAAATACCCTCTTCACAAATGCCTCAGATTAAATTCAAGGAGGTGTTTGGGGGGGTTGGGAGAGGAGGGAGTTCCAAAGAAACTGAATTTACAAGGGCTAGGAGAGGCCAGAGGGGCATTCCAGATGGGCCTTGGGCATTTCCAAGGAATGTACTGGTGACCTCATTGCCTCGCAGGACGCCTTGGGGAAGCCTGGCCTGCGGTGGACTGGTTGCCTGAGTCTGCTCATCATCCTCACAGGCAAGTGTCTGTCTACTGAGTACCTGCTATGACGAAGCGCAGTGCCAGGAGCTGTTGTCAATGAGAAGTACCTTTCCAGGAACTTCTCACAGCGAAGGCAAGACTAACACCATGCTATAATTGTCAAAGGCTTTAAGTGTGCTTTAGACAATGTGTCAGTAACAGGAAGAGTCCTGGAGTCAGGATGCCAGACAGAGTGTCTGAAATCCAGCACTCACTGCTCCAGAAGCAACTGGTCCACCACTTAGAACCCCTTCCAGCAGATCATCTTTCTCTTTGCACTGTAGAGAGCTCCCCCAAGGGCATGGTCATGACCCTTTGCGGCTGGAATAACTTCTGCTCTTAGTGGAATGGGGATCACCAAGCATCAGAAGGTCTGAAATTTCCAGTCTGGAAGGTTCTGGAGGGAAAATACCCCTTTTCTTCTACTAAAACTTCAGTGACAACTGCATTTTCATACACTAAGGAAAATGGCCTGAGAAGAATTTTACTCCAGTTTGTGATGTACTTATTTATTTTTGCAGAAAACAACCTTTTTTAAATTTTTTTATCCTCACGAATTTGTAGGTCAGAAATTCAGGAAGGGCTTGGTGAGATGCTTTGTCTTTGCTCCATTTGGGAACACCCAAATGGCTGGAATCTTCTAGAGTCTTCTTCATTCACTATTTGGCACCTAGGCTGGGGTGACTCCAAGAGCTGGGCTGTGATTTTAGATGAAAAAAATCTTATAGTGTTGTACAAAATGTCACACTTTATTATACACATAAAGAACTGCTTTTACTGAAAACAATACAACAACATGAATCATAACATTCAGCATTAAAAATGTTTCCACTAATGGAATGTTTGAAATTGACACTGCATTAGAGGGGAGGGATAAATCAGGAGCTTGGGATGAATATACACACACTACTATATAAAGACAGATAACCAACAAGGACATATTGTACAGCACAGAGAACTCAATATTCTGTGATAACCTATAAGAGAAAATAACCTAAAAAAGAATGAATATATGTATATGCATAACTGAATCACTTTGCTGTACAACTGAAACTAAACATTGTAAATCAACTATACGCCAATAAAATTAAAATTAAAAAAAAACCCACTGCATTAGAAAATTACAGGAATATGGTCACCATGCCTATGAAAACTACAGTCAATTAGTCAACAAAACAGTTAAGCTTTGTTCACTGTTTTTCTCCCCCATATGTTTGTGGTTATAAAGACCATTTACATTAAAAATGGATCAAGGTTTAGTGTTGGTTCTATAGATATGAGTATTTATCCCAGGTTTCCTGGGACACCCCAGGTTTCAAATGACTGTATCCTGGTTTGGGGATGGGAGGATGTGGTCCACACTGTTGGCTTTGTGTGGTGAGGGTTTCCTGATCCAGATGTGAAGGGGTTAGAATGGACCATTTGGATAATATCTGAGACAGCAACAGAACAAAAGGGTACAAGAACAAGAAAGCTGTTTGAGTGAAATTGGCAGCCCTTGAAGAAGCAGGCAAAGGTGGCAGGCAAGCATGAGGCCAGGATGTGTCGGGGCGAAACAACTTGACAATAGATTAGGCAACCGTCTTGGAAGAGGAAGTTGGTTTTCTTGAATCAGCAGCTTAGTCACCTTCCGGCATCATCAGTGTCAAGTACGTTTTACCCTTCAGGGCCTGGCTATGGGATTCTGACGTGGTTTTGCCACCTCAGAAGGGGGTGGGTTTTAGAAAGGTGGGCCTACAGGTTCATTTGTGGGAGAAACCTTCATTCCTTCTTCACGTGAATCCATTCAAGGGCTTCCTCTGTGCCCCGCAGCCTGTGAGAAATGGCAGGATCCGGAAATGGCCAAAACCCAAATCTTTGCCTTTGAGGAGTTTTCAGTCCAGGGTGGGAGACAGGCCTATAAAGTAGTAAATTATAATCCCACCTTATCAAGGATTCCTATCTAGATAGAACCAAGCACTGAGGGGCACAGAGAGGAGACAGCCACTAACCACGGGACAGCTGGGGTGACTCAGGCCGGCCATCGTCTAGCCTCACACAGTCCTTTTTCTAAGTCCTTTTCCGCTTCAGTGGGTGAGTACAGGGAATAACAAGACTTGTTCCTCCCGGGGTTGTGTAAGTGCTTCTGAGAAGCCCCCTTATCCTTCCAGGCTCCTGTTGCTTCTTTCCCTACTTTCTTCCCTTTAAGGACCTGTCAGAGTCCAGGCAGGAAACAGAGAGTACACTCAGCTGCGGTTTTTAAAAGGCTTTTTAGTGAAGTAACTATTTACAGAGGTGTGCGTAGCTTCCCAGAAGTAGTAAGAGACATTGATGCCCAGAGCAGCTGCCCACAAGGGGAAGCCACTCGCCCACCTGACCTGCAGAGGCAGGGGAAGAGGTGGTGGCGTCCAGGTGAAAGCTGGCCTCCTGGGAGAGGGGCTGCTGGACAGGAGCTGTGAATGTAGAAGAATGTACTGCTGCCAGGACTGCCCAGCAGGTGCATAGTGAGAGCAATAAATACTCCCACCTCCCTTTCCTCCCAACCTCCAATTCCCTGACAGTGTATCCCGTTAGCCAGCCCCAGTGGGCGACCAGAAGGCGAGGGAGCCCGTGAGGGGTTCAATGAGGTTAGCCGCCAGGGCCCACAGCGGAACAGAGAACTTAATGCAGAACTTTAGAGTTAATGGAAAACAACCCACACTCTTTCTTTCCTCCCTCCCTCCCTCCCTTCCCTCTTACCTGCTTGCCCACAAGGCATCAGGCCAGGCATTGAGGAATCAAGGATCAACAAGCCAGACCTGGCCCTCACCTTTAAGTCTAGGAAGCAGACAGACAAAGGGATACAGGGTGGGATGGACAAGCTCAGGAAACAACCCTGGGGTCTGGTTTTACTTCACCAAATTCAAGCCATAAAGCTCCTTGCTCCTAGAACTAGTGTCTGAAGGGACCCCATGAAAACCTTTACTCACAGCTCATCCTAGAAAGCCCAGGTGATGGACCACTTGGAATTCAGAGACAAAATGCTTCTCAGCCCCAAGTCACTATCCCCCATGCCCTCTGTTATTCTTCAGCATTTCTATCTCTTATTTAAACCCAGGCACTCTTCCTTAATATGTAATAGCAGAGAAATTCAGAAGAACAGCTTTTAACCTTGGGATGAAGAAAAACAATTTGAGCAAGACAGGGTAGCCAGAAGCCATAACAAAAAATACAGATATATTCGATTACATTTTTTAATATTGTGAGGCAAAAATCATAAAGTCAATGGAGATATAATAGACTAGGAAAAAAATAGTTGAAACCTGTCAAAGTCTATATCCTTAGTAAACAATTTGAAAAGCAAAGGATAAACAATTTAAAAAGAGACAAGAAGAATATGTATAGCAGCTTTATTCATAATCTCTAAAAACTGAGAGCAGTCAAGATGTCCTTCAATAGAACATAAAATGGATTAAAAAAACTGTGGTACGTCCACACAGTGGGATATTATTTTGTGATTTTAAAAAATAATAGGCTATCAAGTCACGAAAAGACAAGTATGAATCTCAAATACATATTGATAAATGAAAGACGTTAATCTGAAAAGGCTACGTACTGCATGATTCCAACTACATGAGATTCTGGAAAAGGAAAAACTACAGAGACAGTAAAATGATCAGTGATTGGCAGGGATTTGGTAGGAGTGGGGTAGAGGGTTGAATAGAAGAAGCATGCAATTTCTTTTAGGGTGGTGAAACTATTCTGTATGTAGCATCCTTGTAGATACAGGACACCATGTATTGATCAAAATCCATAGAACTTTACAGCATAAATAGTGAACAAATGCATACACGTTAAAAAAAAAAAAACATTTAGGAGGGACTCCAGGATTGAATGCAGACTGTGATGACATAATCTGTATTACAAATGTAACAAAACACCTCCCTGAAGGGGGTGAGGGGGAAAGGCGCTGACCTAGGTAATTTTGGAAATGAGTAGAGCCATAAGACTAAAGGCAAAAAGAGCTGCGCATAAAACTGTACTCTGTTTGATGAAATTTTTTTCCCATCAGGGTATAGGTTAATAATTCTGATACTGGTATACATGTGTACTGGAAATAAACAATTAAGTAAATATTGGTGGTTGGAGGGAGCCAGGCTTCTCACCCTTGGAGTGGGCATTTACAAATAAGCATGGGAAAGAGGCTAGACTATTCCTCTTGGTGGTAATGGATTAGAGTTGCAGATATAGTAATTAATTCATGTTCATACAGAAATATTTATAGGTATGTATAGATATACTGGTAAGTTCACATATATTTCCTTGCTCTGTCAGCTGAGAGGACATGGAAGCAATAACACCCCAGTAGCAATGAGCAATCCTGTACCCAGACCTGGTTTCTAATACCATCCTCTCATAAGAGAAACTAGGACTCCTTGGAGAAAAGGCTGATTCTAGGATAGGGCAAGCTGATTCTAGGATACAAGAAGAACCTGGAGCACCTTGAAGTGCCAGAAAGTAAGGATGTGCTCAAAAAAACAAAAACTGTATTGATGGGGATATGTCAAAGGGTCATGGGAGCCATCTGAAATGGTCAAAGCTGGAACAATTTGAACAAGAAAATAAGTAAGATAGTATTGCATTATAACCCAAAATATAAAGTAAATATCCATGCATCTAAATGGATATATATATATAAATGAATGATTGAGTAAACAATTAAATGAGGGAAACAGACAAATCTCTCATACAGAAGAATTCCAAATAATTTATGTAGATACTTTATCCTAAAGGAGGAGCATAACAGTCGACTCCTTAGGTGTGGGTTGCACGTAGTAACTTCCTTCCAAAGAGTCCAGTATGGAAAAAGGGGGGAAAGAATAACTTTGCAGGGGAGAATCTGACAAACACTACCTCAGCCAGGTGCTCAAGGCCAACATCAAGGTGATTAGTCATGTTGATAGTTTGGATCCTAATGCCAGTCTAGTCATGAGAAAAAGATCATTCAAGTCCCAGACAGGGACATACTACACAATGCCTGACCAGCATTATTCAAAATTGTCAAGGTCGTCAAAAATAAGGAGTGTCTGAGAAGCTATCAAAGCCAAGAGGAGCCCAAGGAGATGAAACAACTAAATGTAACGTGGTGCCTGGATGGGATCCTGGCACAGAAAAGGGACATTAGGTAAAAAAATTAAGGACATCTGAAGAAACTCGTCAATTAATAATAATGTATCAATATTGGTCCATTGGCTGTAACAAATGTACCAAAGTAATGTAAGCTGTTATTAGTAGGAGAAACTGAGCACAGCTCTGTGGGAACTCTCTGCACTGTCTTCACAATTTTTCTGTAAATCTAAAACTGTTCTTAAAAGTAAAGTTATTTTAGGGCTTCCCTGGTGGCGCAGTGGTTGAGAGTCTGCCTGCCGATGCAGAGGACACGGGTTCGTGCCCTGGTCCGGGAGGATCCCACATGCCGCGGAGCGGCTGGGCCCGTGAGCCATGGCTGCTGAGCCTGCGCGTCCGGAGCCTGTGCTCCGCAACAGGAGAGGCCACAACAGTGAGAGGCCCGTGCACCGCAAAAAAAAATAAAGTTTATTTTAAAATAATAAAATAAACGATAGGCAAGAGGGTAATTTGCAGAAGAGGAAATGTAAGTAGTCAATGGACATGAAAAAATCACCCTGAACCCTGTGTTCATTGCAGAGATGTGCATTAAAACATTAATGGCATATTCTTTTTCACACATCAAATTAACTTAAACCATAAACAGCAACACTATTTTACTCTGGCTGGAGGCGGTTTTGTGGTTAAGAGGGCATGCTCATTTCTTGCTGGTAAAAGTGTAAGTTACTAAACCTTTTGGACAACAATCTGACATTATCTACTAAAAAGGCACATATCAGGGACTTCCCTAGTGGCACATGGGTTAAGAATCCACCTATCAATGCAGGGGATGCTGGTTCATTCCCTGGTCCGGGAAGATCCCACACGCCATGGAGCAACTAGGCCCATGCACCACAACTACTGAAGCCCACGTGCCTAGAGCCCATGCTCCGCAACAAGAGAAGCCACCACAACTAGAAGCCCACGCGCAGCAATGAAGACCCAACGCAGACAGAAAAAAAAAAAAAAAAGGCACATATCTTTGGAGGCCATATTCCACTTCAGGCAACCTTCAGAAATAAGAGCACTGGTGTACACAAACCAAAGGACACATTTTGAAAATTGGTTTGAAGAGGTGGAAGTCAGAAAACCATCTGAATATCTCTCAATGAGGTAAGAGCTGAATGGATTACAATTTGCTCATCCTGCGGAATATTTAATAAACATGATGAGTGAGGTTCCCATGGATTAATCTGGAGGGACTCCATGGTACATTAAGAGGAAGAAGTTATGGATTAACATGTATGACCCTGGTACTGTAAAACAACCAGCACACGACACAACAACACAAATGTATGTGTGAAGATGAACATGGATGAAAGATCTGAGTTGAATTTTTAATAGTTTATGGACAGGAGTTATCAGGGAAGAGTGGGCTGAGCCATCACCTTGTTCCTTATGTATCTCTGCATTGTTCGTAACACAAACAAAGCATAGGTTACTTTTTATTTTTAAGAAACTAAATAAAGTTTAAATTTTAAAAATTCAATGGTCATATGGTAGGCAGAATAATTTCCTCACCCACCCAAGACATCCAAGTCCTAATCCCTGGAACCCATGGGTATGTTACTTTACATGACAAAATGTATAAACTCACAGTTGCAAGTGTGACTAAGTTAAGGATCTTAAACTGCAAAGATTATCCTGGATTATTCAGGTGGGCCTGATGTAATCACAAGGATCCTTGGAAGAGGAAGGCAGGAGGGTCCCATCCACAGTAGGACATGTGATGTCAGAGGCAAAGGTTGGAGTGACACAAGCCAAAGGACCTCCAGTCATGGAATGCAGGCAGCCTCTTAGGAGCTGGAAAAGGCAGGAGATGGATTCTCCCCTAGAGTACGCAAAAGGAACACAGTTCAGCTGACACCTAAATTTTAGAACTTCTGACCTCCAGAATTTAAGAAAAGAGATCTGTGTTGTTTTAAGTCACTGAGATTGTGGTACTTTGTTACAGCGATAACAGGAAACAAATACAGGGTCACATTTAAGATGTGATTAACCACTGCTACTTTAGCATTTCTGAGATCCTGAAGGGAGAGTTTTTATGGGGTAAAAGACATAGCCTGAATATCTCAGATTTCAGCTGGGGAGGAGTCAGTCCCATGCGAGAGGAGTGTAAGGAAAACCTTATAAGATCAGAAAACTTGTTGAAGGGCGGCAGTGGTCCTCAGCCCTGGCTGTGCATCAGAATCAGCTGAGGATGCTAGGACACTCCTGCCAGAGGAACTCTCATACAGGCTCACAAGGGCACATACACAAGGATGCTCACTGCAGAGCTGCCAGGGCTGGAGGACAGCTCAGGGCTATGTGGGTGTTCATCCCTACAAGAATGGAAAGTAAGGTATGAGGGACACTGTGCAGGAATGAGAAGCCAGGAGGTAGTATTCATATGTCAATAAAGACAGAACCTTAAAACATACTATTGGGGGGAACAGATAAGAAACAACCTACAAATGTACATTAAAAACACATATACCCAAACAACCTTATATATTTATAAGAATACAAGCACATTTAATAACATATCTAAAATCCCTGGGGTACCCTTAGCAGGAGGGAAAAAGAGTGGGGATCAGGGAGGAAGAGGTCAAATAATAAAGAGAGTAATAAAAATATTGAAAAGGGCAGTACTCTGAGTGCACTAGTGATGGTAAGTGGTATAAACATCGAGGAATTCAATCAATTTTATTCTGTGCCTAGACTCCAAAAAGGAGGAAGGAAAGATTCAGCTTAATGAGATCCAGCTAAAGGCTGGGTCTGGGTCATTTTTTTTTTGGCTGCGTTGGGTCTTTGTTGCTGCACGCTGGCTTCTCATTGCAGTGGCTTCTCTTGTTGTGGATCATGGGCTCTAGGCACGCAGGCTTCAGTAGTTGTGGCACACGAGCTTAGTTGCTCTGCGGCATGTGGGATCCTCCCAGACCAGGGATCGAACCTATGTCCCCTGCACTGGGAGGCAGATTCTTAACCACTGCACCAGCAGGGAAGCCCTGGGCCTGGGTCATTTTTAAAAGCTCCAGAGATGATTCTGATGTGCCTCCAGGGCTGAGAACCTGGGCCTCATGCTGAACACAGGCAGTTCTGTGGATGACCCTCTAGAGAAGAGGTGGCCCTGGAGAGAGCAGGAGGTGGTGGTAGGGACACGGGGCCCCTAAAAATGGCAGCTATTGTGATAGAATGATGGCATCATGGGTAGTTCTCTTCCTGTATCTTCTAAATACTGTGAACGTCTTTGTATTGCATATATATGCAATATATATTTATATTTTATTATTTATTTACATTTTAATTATATATATTAGATATATATTTTTAATGCCGTTGACTTTTTGTTTTTAATTAGTTTTGAGTTTCTAGGGAGAGTTAAGAGCCATGAGGGAACTCAACAGCCACTTGAGATTTTAAAGCTCAGACTAAATAGTAGCAGGTGCCAAATTCATCAAAAAGAAATGTTAAAGGGCAGTTGAAACAAGAGTTAACACTTTAAGGTAAGAAGAAATCTTAAGTTATATCTAAAACATTTGTCCTTATATAGTGCATTTCATAATTTAAATATAACAAGTGCATTTAATTAATATTTGTTATCTAGATAAATGATACACTTATGAAAAGAAAGTGGATGTACTGAATGGGGAGAACGTGTTAGGCTGAGTCCTCTGAGAAGCAAGTACAAGACAAGATGAAATGAACAAGAAATTTATTAGAGGAAACATCTGTGAGAGAAAAGAGGGAGGGAGCCAGAAGAGGCTGGGAGAGCCTGGCTTCAGAGCATAATACAGGTCTGCCACTTAGTGAAGGAGAGAGGAAAGGAACGAAGGCTGGGTGAAACCTTCTAAGATTGCCCTGCAGTCTGAGGAAGGACCAGCATGGCTGTCCGGGAGTTCCCAAGTCTAAGTCACCTTCAGAGGATGCCACACCCCCAGCAATACACCCACCTTCATATCCTTGTCACACCCCCACCTTCATATCTTTGTCACACCCCCTCATTGGCTGGGATTAGAATCCCCGCAGTTGGGAGGTGAGTGATGCATTCTCATGGCTGCCACAGAGATCCTCAGCTGTGTCAGTGTTTATAAACTAAGCCCAACATCTATGCTTGGACTATGGCAGTGACATCATTTATTGAGTGGTGACACCTCTTATTTGGTGAAGACAGTAACTAACTGGAGAGAATTTTAAAGTTTTTCTAGGACTTGCCTGACACTTTCACTTAACTTGTTTTTGTGATGGTGAGATTAAGGAACATGGAAGGTGGTGGACAGACATGTAATAATGATGGAGAACTTGCTCCACGCCAGGCTCTATGCTGGCTGCTTTACATGCTTTCTTTCTTCTCATCCTCAAAATAGCCCTAAGAGATTGATGCTGAAACCAAAATATTCATTTGTGTATGGTTCTCCCTGAATTTCAGACCCCTCACCCTTTGCTGTCAGGGAGGTTTATGTTGCTGGATTAGAAAACAGAAGCCATCCATACCTAACCTACCTTTCTGGCTTTTATTTTTCAGAAGTATGAGTTTTCCAGGGGACAGGTGTCAGGGGAGAAAGACTGGTTCCTGGGCAGCAGAAAGAGGTAGAGGGAGATTCCTGAGGTCAGTGACTTCCTAAGTAGTTAGTGGACCTGGTTCTATTTTTAAAAACGCCCAGAGAATATAGCAGGACTGCAGAGGATCCCTGTGCTCCCTTAAGGATATCTGTGCTGGTCATCCTGAATCAAAGATGATAGGCCTTCCCTTGCTTGGAAACACCATGTTGGCCTTCTGGATACAATGCAATACTAGGGAGAGGGAAGTGATGCCTGGAACTGACTTTCCACCAGCTTGGTAGGATGGAGGCTTGCAGACTAAATTTGATTTTAAAGAAAGCAAAAATGTGTGATGTTTCTGGCACACCCATATTTATGGAATATGAGTCACAGCCGTTTTATACTCCTTTGGTGAACGTGTGGCGGGTAGTCCAATTTCAGTCATTTTTCAGGGCACCCTCCTCTTAGGGTTTGTTGACCTAAAACAAATAGGCTGCCAGGTATTTCTCCAGCAAAAATGGGTTTATCTGGGATCAGCAGAGGATTGTAGTTCAGGGTCTACGAACATGGTGAGCCATGTGGAAATTTCTGTACTGCAAGGGAAGACGAACGCTTTTTATAGAGAGGAAAAGGAAGGTGGGAGGGCTGTAGTAAACAGAGTCCATGGCATTTCGTTAGCTGAGTCCTTGCCAGCAAAGAAGAGTCTTTCTTCTTCCTGTTGGGCTCTATTTTGTTGCAGGGTGTAAGAGCTCCCCCTTCTGGTCTCCCAACTCAATTGAGGTTTCTGCTTATTAAATAGTTCTTACAGGTTGTACAGGGTCCTGGGGCATATAGGAGTAGTCTTTTGACCTGCAGCCACTGCCGTGCAGCTCTGCCCCTCCTTGGCCCATATCTGTCTACAGAGCTACATCTGAGTTGTTCATCCTTGTCCAGTATCCTGCCCAGGCCAGCAAGGCTCTTAAGGTGGTGGGATGCACCACTGGTAGCATCTGCTCCCTCACTGCCCACTCACTGAGACACATATTTCATACTGCTTCGCAAACCTACTACACCTGGGTTAGTTAGAGTAATGCTACCTGTTGGAACAATCAAACCCCAAATTTTCAGCGGCTTGAAAAATAAAAGTTTATTTCTTGTGCACAGAAGTCCAGGGCAGGTGGCTTTCAGGAATCCAGGTGCCTTTCATCTTGGGCCTCCACCCTCCTAGAGCTTTGGAGTTCTCTGCACCCACACAACAGCTTGTGTGCAAGAGAGAGAAAATGGGGAAAGATGTACCTACTTCTCAACCTCTTTAGCCAGGAAATGCCAATTAGGACTAATTGCTTCTACTCATAGTCAATTAGCAAGAACTAGTCACATGGTCCCACCTGGAAGCAGGGGAGTCTGGGAACTGTAGTTCCTGCCTGGGTAGCTGTATAATATGAAAGGGGAACATGAGGGAGCATGAGTTTTTGCTGTTCATGCCACACCCTCCACAGGCCCAGTTATAACTAATGACCACATTTCATATTTCACTGGAAAATGGAATTCAGACATTTCCTTATCTTCCTACCACCAAATCCACTAGAAGATTTGACACCCACACTCTCTGCCTTTTCCCTTGTCACTGGTGTAACAGTGGGGAACGCTAAAAGGAAGAGGCTCTGCTTAAGGGTGATTCCACCAGGCAGCAGAGCTGAGAGGGAGGGCAAGAGGAAAGCATGTAAAAAAAAAGATAAAAGGAATTCAAATTGGAAAGGAAGGAGTTAAACTGTCACTGTTTGCAGACAATAAAGAAAATCTTAAAGATACTACCAAAGAACTACTAGAATTCATCAATGAATTTGGTAAAATTGCACAATACAAAATTAACATACAGAAATCTGTTGCATTTTGATACACTAAAAATGAACTATCAGAAAGAGAAATTAAGAAAACAATTTCATTTACAGTTGCATCAAAAAAAAATAAGATATCTAGGAATAAATTTACCTAAGGAGGGAAAAGACCTGTATTTGGAAAACTGTAAGACACTGATAAAAGAAATTGAAGATGACACAAACAGATGGAAAGATATGCCATGTTCATGGATTGGAAGAATTAATACTGTTAAATTGACCATACTACCCAAGGCAATCTACAGATTCAGTGCAATCCCTATCAAAATACCAATGGCATTTTTCACAGAATGAGAACAAATACTTTAAAAATTTGTATGGAAACACAAAAGATCCCAAATAGCCACAACAATCTTGAGAAAGAAGAAAAGAACTGGAGAAATCACACTCCCTGACTTCACACTATACTACAAAGCTACAGTAATCAAAACAGTATGGTACTGGCACAAAAACAGACACATAGATCAATGGAACAGAACAGAGAGCCCAGAAATAAACCTATGCACTTATGGTCAATTACTCTATGACAAAGGAGGCAAGAATATACAATCTATGACAAAGAAGGCAAGAATATACAATGGAGAAAAGACAGTCTCTTCAATAAGTGGTGCAGGGAAAACTAAACAGCTACATGTAAAAGAATGAAATTAGAACATTCTCTAACACCATATACAAAAATAAACTCAAAATGGATTAAAGACCTAAATGTAAGACTGGAAACCATAAAACTCCTAGAGGAAAACATAGGCAGAACGCTCTTTGACATAAGTCATAGCAATATTTTTTTGGATCTGTCTCCTAAAGCAAAGGAAATAAAAGCAAAAATAAACGAATGGGACCTAATTAAACATAAAAAAGTTTCTGCACAGCAAAGGAAACCATCTACAAAACAAAAAGACAACCTACTGAATGGGAGAAAACATTTGCAAATGATACGACCAATAAGGGGTTAATATCCAACATATATAAACAGCTCATGCATCTCATTATCAAAAAAAAAAAAAACAACCTGATTAAAAAATGGGCAGGAGAACTGAATAGACATTTTTCCAAAGAGGAAATGCAGATGGACAACAAGCACATGAAAAGATGCTCAACATTGCTAATCATCAGGGAAATGCAAATCAAAACCACAGTGAGGGTTCCCTGGCAGTCCAGTGGTTGGGACTTTGCCTTCCAGTGCAGGAGGTGTGGGTTCAATCCCTGGTCAGAGAGCTGGGATCCCACGTGCCTCGCAGCCAAGGGGCCAGGGCATAAACAGAAGCAATAGTGTAACAAATTCAATAAAAGACTTTTTAAAAATGGTCCACGTCAAAAAAATCTTAAAAAATAATCACAAGGAGATATGACCTCACACCTGTCAGAATGGCCACCATCAAAAAGGACAGAAGTAAATTTTGGTGAGGATGAGAAGAAAAGGGAACCCTCATACAGTGTTGGTAGGGATGTAAACTGGTGCATCCACTGTGGAAAACAGTATGGCGGTTTCTCAAAAAACTAAAAATAGAACTATCATAGGACCCAGCAATTCCACTCCTGGGCAATATCTAGAAAAAACAAAAACACTAATCCAAAAAGATACATGCACCCCAATATTCATAGTAGCATTATTTACAACTGCCAAGATATAGAAGCAACCTGCATTCATCAACAGACTGATGGATAAAGACGATATGGTATATAGATAAATACACACACACACACACAAACACACAATGGAATACTACTCAGCCATAAAAAGAATGAAATCCTGCCATGTGCAACAACACGGATGGACCTGGAGGGTATTATGCTAAGTGAAATAAGTCAGACACAGAAAGACAAATACAGTGTGGTATCACTTATATGTGGAATCTAAAAAAGCACAACAAACTAGGAATATAACAAAAAGAAGTAGACTCACAGATATAGAGAACAAACTATACAAGTTACAAGTGGGGAGAGGGATGCAGCGGGGGGACAAGATAGGGGTAGGGGATTAAGAGGTACAAACTATTATGTATAAAATAAACTACAAGGATACATTGCACAGCACAGGGAATACAGCCAATATGCTATAACTATAAACGGAGTATAATCTTTAAAAATAAGGATTATTTTGAGCTCAAGGCAACTGAGAAGAAATAGTTACAACAAAAGCTCCCTGCCCTTCCCCTAGTTGCCTAAAAGCAGAAGTACATTTATAAAGATGTTCTCTCCCCTCTCTGTCAAGGACAGAAGTTAATCACTGGAGATAATGCTAGACCCTTAGCAGCAGCACCTGAGGAATCTACATAACAAACTTTGCTAAAACCAGCCCTCATTTACCATTGGCTCCCTCATATATTTGCAGTTCCACAACTTACCACCCCCAGAAGCCCGTCTTGTCCCTCCTCTTAAAATGTATTGTTCTTTTAAGATGCTGTATAAGCCCAAGTTCTTATCATTCCTTCGAATTACTTACAGCTGAGTAATACATACATTAATAAACTTGATTTCTCTTGTTAATTTGTCAGTCGAATTTCCAGGGCCCCAGATACAGAACCTAATATGGGAGTAGGAAGGTTTTTTTTTTTCCTCTCCTATACTTGTTTTCTAGGTGTAGATGGGTGGAAGGGGGCTGGACTTGGGGGGCCTAAAAACGTACAGGGTGAAGTCTCTCTGGAGGGGCAAGGTGGACCAGCAAAGAGGGATGCTGCTGGAGTCAGGGGCCGGGGGTGGCTGGAAGCAGAGCTCCTCGAACTTGACTGAGCATCACATCACCCGGGCTCTTGTTAACATGTAGGTTCTGATTCAACAGGTGAGGGTGAGCCTAAGCTCTCCATTTCTGACAGGTGATGCGTGCTGGTCCATGGCCCACAGGTACCTGCAAGATGGTAAGCGGAAAGCTGGGGGAGGCACCCCCAAGTGGGTAAAACACCCCCAGAGATGGCAGACTCTGAAGGCCTCACCTAAGTGCCTCTCCCGAGGAAGAATCTGTGGTTGTATATCTGCTCCGGTCACAGTCGCAGTCACAGTCATGGTCACCTGAGGCCTGTAGCACTCACAGAAGACCTTCCTGGTCAATTACCCACCTCCCTCCACCCTCACAGACCCCCAAAGCAGCAGCTAGTAGGTGATGGGGGACAGGCACAAAGGGACAGAGAAGAGTAACAAGCACATTTCATTTTTCACCCAGCGTATAAAAAGCAGGTCCAAACTGAGGGGGGAAGAGCTTTTCAACTGGACCAGAAGTCAGAGTTTCCAGGTCAGCCCAGCCTGGATTTTTTTTTTTTTTCCACCCAAGATTGTAAGGCCAACTGGCCTGAGGCAGGGGAACACAATCAGATCCACAGGTTGCATCAGATGGAAACTCTCTGGACCACCCAGTTCCAGAAACTGACCTGGAGACTTTCCGGACCACCCAGTTCCAGGAACCGACCTGGGGACTTTGAACCCAGCCCAGCCTTCCCGCCTTTCGAGGGGCAGGACTAACGGTCCCAGGATACCCGAAAAGACCACCAAATAAGGAATACCCTGCGCCCTCCCAGATTCACCACACCCCTTTCCCTTCTTCCCCTATAAAATCTTGCCCAACCCTCGCCCGGGTGCGACTTCTCTGGCCCCTTTCACTCGGACCAGTGAACCTCGCCCGGGAGCGCTCCCTAATAAAGCTCACTTGAAGCTTTCCTCTGTTTCGCGGTGCTGTTTGTTAAGATCCGACCTTACAAAGATAAGCTGAAAAGCTGTGGGATCTGCTGAGAACTCACTCAGGGGCTGGAAGGAACTGCCCACAAAGTGGGTGAAAAAAGGCAGTTTAGAGGAAAAAAAAGTGGCTTTCTGCCTGCACCCTGCTGATCCCAGCTGGTTCCACAACCTGAGAGCAAACCTTTCCCAGGCACCTTGGTTCTGTCCCCTCTCCTGCTCCCAGGGCCACGGCCCCCAACCTGCCCTCCTGCTGGATCCTCAGTTCCTCTCTTGCTGTTAGCAGCGCACTAACAGGAGGCTCTCTCTGATTTAACAAAACCAAAACAACGCCTCCCTCCACCCCTTGCCTATTTCAGCAACAGAACTTCCACATTTTCTCCACTTCCTTGCTTCGCATTTGCTTTTTTTTTTTACACGTTTAAGTAAAATATGTGTGTAAAAAAAAAGTTTTCCTGCTCCTTGGGCAAGTGACTAGCTTCTCTGAGGCTTCCTTTTCTTACTGTAACAAGGATATAGCCTTGATGTGTTTTGAGAACACTAAAGAACTCTGCCAAGCACCAGAGACACCAAGTTGGTCCTCAGTAAACACTCGTTCTGGCAGAAGATGAGAAAGCCCTGCACCTCCAGGTACAGCAGGGTTGGCATCAGGTAGGATATGCCCAGGCAAGTCCTGGCAAGTCCCTGGATTTCCTTCTCTTCCCTCCCTGCCCACACTGGGTCCCATCACCTCATATCCTTCATTCTCTGAGGTCTGGGCTGGAGCCGAGAATTGCAAAATAAAATCAGCCCTGGGAAGGGCAGTAATGAGGCCAGCAGACCTGCATTCTACCCACCAGCCCCCAGTGCACTCACCAAAGCAGACTGTCCTGCAGGGCCCAGGGCTCTGGTGATTTCTGACCTCTCTGCCTCATTCCTTATTGGCCACACCCTATTCTTACTCCATGAGGCCCTGAGGGCCTAAGAGGTACCAGCTGCAGGGCCAGGTGCCATGGGTTTCAGAGATTCCAACCCGACATGCCTCCTTCCTCTAAGGAGTTCATCAGGGTGGAGAGCAAAGCAATCAAGTTTCAAACCCGAATGTCACTGGGGAATAGCTGGGTGGCCGTGGACAAGACACTTCCAGGGCACCCATTTCTCCATCTACAAAAGAGGGAGAATAATAAGTACCTTCAGGGCTCTTTTGAAAATTACACGGTGCAATCTAGCTCTTAGGATTGTTAAAAATAAAAATTCAACCCAGTAAATTTGAAGATCTGATTGGCCTTATTCAATGGTGGGGAGCATCCCATCTGGTAGACAGAAGGGTGCTCCAAGGCATTACACAAAATGAGAGGTTTTTATAGGAAGAAGGAGGGTGGGGCAAGGAAGCAAGAGAAAAGAAAGGATTGTTTCAGGCCCGGCACCTTTTCTGGGAGAAGGGCAGGGTCTCCCATGCAGATTTCCTCTTCTTCCCTTTGGGGCGGGGGTGGGGTGGGGGTGGGGGGTGGCCCACATGACAGATGACCTCAGTGATGTGGGCCAGAAAGTTCCAAACTGGCGGATTAAGACTATATTCCTGGGGAAGGTTGAAGCTGCAGTTGGGTTAGGTATTAACTCTAGTTTTGGTATGATGGGCTTTAGCACAAGTGACACCATTTGGGGCCTATGTTTTTCTCTTTAACAGGATTTACACAACAAGGATTTTTCTTTTGTTTTGCCTGTCAAGAAAAAATGGAATAACCTCCTAAGGCATGGAATCTACTTTTCTCTAAAGATCTGCAAACACACTGGAGATGAAAAATAATACACAGGAATACATAGTATATAATCCGAAAGACAGAAAAGCAGTTGGGGGAATTTTTCAGTTCTACTGATAAAACAACAACAGCAAAACAACTAACTTTGCCAGGTGAAAGGTTAAAGGTCCCATCAACGTCCAGGCTTTGGTGTGGCCACTAGGGGGTATCGGTTTGCAGAAACGAAACTGGCAGGACTGCAAAGCGATTAGCTTTCCCTGCAGAAGCTCCAAGAGACAGAACAGAGCTAATTGTCTAGAACTAGGCTGAGGTGGGTACTAAATTTTCATTTTCATTTCATTTCTAAATTTAGTTCTTAAACCATATGACAAATATAGTAAAAGAGACTTCTGAATGCCAAGGGAGAGAAAGAAACCTGCATGTTAGTCTTTCCCTTGTAAAATACCTCCTAAGAACACACTATTATATTGCAATGTTATTAAGCTGCCAGGCCTTTGGGGAACACATTATTAGAGGAATTTATTACTATAGATTCCACAATAATAAATGGTCACAGAACATCTTACTTTGGGAGCTTTCTTACTTGATTCCTGAGGGATTTCTTTGGATTCACGTCTACCTGAAAATTCATGTAAAACATGAAAACAGGGTTTGCATTAATTTTTTTCTTAAATGTTTTCTGTTTTATTTTCACTTCTGCAGGACTGGGGAGCAATGAGCACCCCAGGAGCTGTCCTTCTCACCCACCGAATTCAGAATTAAAAAGAGGGGTTTTGCTACCCTCTAGTGGCCTGTTTTGGTCCCCTTGCCCAGCAGGCATCCATGGGGAGGAGAGCAGGGGACAGGTCCCCAGCCCAGGAGAGGGATAGAAGAAAACGCCTCCCGCAGGGGTGCCAGCCCCTTCTGCTCCCCTCCCCACTCCAGACAGGAAAACCAGGGGCGCCTGAGCTGTGGGGAAGTTGGGAGGAAGAGCTGCTACAGGCAAGGGGAGACAGTGTGGAAACCACTCCCGCCTCGTGGTTCTGTGCTGCTAGTGTAATGAAAGGGGCCGCTGTGGTCTCAGGGAACCCCTCACCTTGCTGCACCCCTATGGGCATGCCATGAGAATGGAAAGTCCTCTGTGGTTCATCCCACATTCACTGTGTCACCCAGTTGTGTTGCTGACAGGCCCTCCATTCGTGAGTCTGTATCTGCTGCCCACCCTGATGGGAGGAGGAAAGACTGGGGAGTCTCCTAGCAGAGAGAATGCTTTCCTGGTCTGTAAGCTTCCCCGGAACCCCGAATCCTGCCACCCTAGCCCCTTCTCCCGGCCATGGCTACAGTTATCTGTGACTGTGTGGTGTGCTGGAATGCAGAGGAGGGTGATGCTGCCTCCCAACTCCTTCACACTTTCCCAGCTCTTTGACGTTGTAATTAATTTAAATTTAAACAGCCAGGTGTGGATACTGGCTATGGTATTGGACAATGCAGTTCTAGAGTGACAATGTGAGAACTTTCTAACCAGGGCTGTGCATGAAAGGGGTGGTCTCAGGATTGGATGCATGATGAATTGAGCAAGTTCTGAAGTGAAGGTAGGCATTGGATGGGGTGCAATCAGAGGCACGCATCCACTCATCCAACAAACTTCTTCCACCACCTTATTAACAATGTTCAGATATGATTTATTGGGTCATACAGTTGGCTCCCCTCCTAGACAGACAGCTGAGACTCTGCCCTATTCATCCTACTCATCTTGGTATCCCCAGCACCAAACTCAGTACCTGATATGCAGTAGCGTCTCAAAACTTGTTTGCATGGAAGGAATGGAAAAACGGGTGCAAGGCCTTCAGGGAAACACCCACATCAATCAGATGTGGTCCTGCCTCCAACAACATACGACCCAATGACAAATACTTAAAATACTAGATGAGAAGACTCGTGTGAAAGCAGTGGCATTGTGCTTAACACAAAGTAGGCCCACAATAAATATTTACTTTCTTTCCTCCCCTCCTCTCTTGAATTCTCTCCAGAACCCACCTTCCAAAGATTTCCTTGAAAGGGATGAAGTGCTCAAGAGTTTGGAAGAGGCAAAGATTAATTTGTCTGGGAGAACCAAGGAGGGCTTCCTGGAGGAGGCAGCACCTGATCTGGCTCAAGCAGCATGAACCAAGATACAGAGGTGTTTGGGAGATGGGAATGTGTGGAGGAATGTGGGAAAGTTCAGTTTAACTTGTGAAAAGGTATGTGAAGGGGAGAAGTAGAAAATAGTGTAGGACAGTCCCTTGTATATTAGCTTAGGGGAAGCTCTAAAGCATGCAGTTAAAGACCTGCATTTCGGGACTTCCCTGGCCGTCCAGTGGTTAGGATTCTGTGCTTCCACTGCAGGCGACATGAGTTCAATCCCTGGTCGGGAACTAAGATCCTGCAAGCTCTTTAATGTGGCCAAAAAACAAAAGAAACAAACAAAAAACCCCAAAAGACCTGGATTTCACTGCCAGAGAAACCAGACAGCCCTGGCCCTGGCCCAGACTCTATTATCTAACTACTGACTCTGATGACTGTGGGCAAGCTACCTAACTCTTCCAAACCTCACTTTCTTCATTTGTAAAATGGGGATACTACCTACTCTTTAAAAACACAAATGAGAGCACACTGTAAATGCATACTGTTCCGTCTTTTTTTTCTACTTTGGAAAATTTTCCATACTAGCATGTACAGGGTGACCCTGTAACCACTTACATGCCATTATCACAATTTAGCTAACTACTCTTCTATTTATGAATATTTAAGTTAAATTCATAAAGTGGTACTGCTAACTCAAATTTAAATTTTGACAGAATTACCAAATTACTATTCATAAAGGGTGACTTGGTTTCCATTCCCTTCAGCAATATATATATACAGGTCTGTTTCCCTATGCCCTTACTAACGTTGTTATCACACTTTCTGGTCTTTGCCCATCTGAAAGTTTTTCAACTGGTATCTAATTATAGTTTCAATTTACATTTATTTTATTATGAGTGAGTTGGGCACCTTTTCAATGTTTAAAGGCATTTGTATTTTCTTCTCTGGGAACTATTTGTAGCCTTTGGCCATTTCAATTTGATTGTTAGGTTTTCTTATTGATTTACAGGAGTTCTTTATTTATTAAGGAAATTAGCTCTTTGGGTATGGTTGCAAATGTTTTTCAGTTTGTCATTTCTCTTTCACTATGTCTATTTTTTTCCCCATGCAGATATTTTTTATCTTTATGTTGTCAGATTGACCATTCTGGGTTTTGAATAGTGCTCAGAAATGCCCTTCCTACTCTAAGGCAATAAGAAAAATCTTTGACCTATCTAAATTTATTTGGGGGTGAGGAAAGAGGCAGGGAATTCTGCTCTACTTTTTCTCCAGATGGCAGTTACCCTAACACCATTTCTCAGGATTCCTTTAAGCAGAAAGAGCCATTCAAGAACCAGTCAAGGAACCCTGATTAGAGGCAGAATATGTATTGATCTAGATGCCTGATGTGCTCTGAATGCCATTTTATTTAATCCTTGAACAACGATGTGAAGTGTTAGTATCCTTGTTGCTCAAACAGGGGAGCCAGGGTTCAGACAGATTGAGAAAACTGCCCACAATTGCACAGCCAGGAAGTGGCAGAACTGGGATTTGAATACAGATCTGTCTGACTGCAATGTCTAGGCTCACTCCTCTCACTAGAATTAGGATTCAGGATGGGAAGCGGGATTTACAGAAGCATTGAAGGACGGCTTTTCAGTCTCAGCCTTTTCACTCCTTCCCTCCGAAGTCCTCCTATACCATGCTGCCAAAGCTCCCTGTGGCCAGCAGACAGTTATCTGTCACAGAAAAGCTGCCCTCTAGTCAGGAATATAGGCAAGGAACTGTTACATGAGCAAGGAATAAAGTGGTTGGGTTCACTGAAACTTTGTGATCCATTTGTAACAGCAGCTGGCATTAACCTAAGTATTACAATTGTTCACTAGGGATGGATCTCATTTCTGAGATCCCTTCCTTCTGTCCACCAGTCCTTGAGGCAGTGGGTCCTTCTTACTCAACCCCTTCTCAAAAGCACCAGTCCCTCCATCCTCCCTCCTTCCCTTCCTCCTCTCTTTTCCCTAGTCTTAACCAAGTTGAGAAGCTCACTTGTCAAGCATGCATCTGAATATATTCTGTCTCACACTCAGGTCAGAGGTTGTTAAAAATCTTTGCTTCTATTTTGGAGTGGGCGAGAGAAGCAGTCAGAGATGGGTGTGTGTGTATGAAATTCACAGGAAACACCCAGGAGCGCTCCAAGGTAAGCCCTTCCACCTGTGCAGTCCTTGCACAAACCTGTCTAATTCCCCACCAGTCCCTCCAAGCAGGACAGAAGCCCAGCGGAGAGTTTGTCTTGGCCTGGTCATGATATCCAGCTTTCATTACTGTTCTTTCTGTATCTTATCAAAGGGGAAAAGGGCACGGGCTTTGTGGGTATGTCAGAAGATATGAACCAGCCTCACAGCAGCTCCCTGTGGCCCGAAGCATGTAAGTTATGCTCTAAGAGGTGAAGTTTAGCAAGAGAGAGGTTAGGTTGTCAAGTAGATGGCAGTGGCAGGAGTGACGGGGGTAGCAGGGGCAACAGAGAAAGGTAACTTGGGTGGGTTATCAGCAAGGCAGAAACTCCAAAGGCCATTGGGAGGTAGTCTTGGTAGGAAATAAAAAATGTCTCCATGGGAAAAGTAAAGAACCACAGTTAAACTCAGACTGTTTCCTTTCTGTTAACAGTGTCCTCTGTCCCTCCAGATGTTGAGGGGCATCTTAGTGGGTAACAGGAACTGCTTAGCACTAACAATTCACTGGTCTTTTTTTTTTAAAATGAGAAACAGTTGATTTACAATATTATATAAGTTTCAGGTGTACAACATAGTGATTCACAATTTTAAAGGTTATACTCCATTTATAGTTATTACAAAATGTTGGCTATATTCCCTATGTTGTACAATATATCCTTGTAGCTTATTTTATACCCAAAAGTTTGTACCTCTTAATCCCCTACCCCTGTATTGCCTCTCCCCCTTTCCTCTCCCCCTCTGTAACCACTAGTCTGTTCTTTATATCTTTGAGTCTGTTTTCTTTTTGTTATATTCACTAGTTTAGTTTTTAGATTCCACATATAAGTGATAACATACACCATTTGTCTTTCTGTGTCTGACTTATTTCACTTAGCATAATATCCTCTAGGTCTATCCATGTTGTTGCAAATGGCAAAATGTTATTCTTGATGGCTGAGGAGTATTCCCCTATGTGTGTGTATATATATATATATATATATATATATATATATACACATAAGCTACATCATCTTTATCCATTCACCTGTTGATGGAATTCACCTGTAAGAGATTGAAAAGGAAGAGCAGGAAGCAGCTGAGAAGGCTGTGACCAAGGAGGAATTTCAGGGCGAATGGACCGCTCCAGCTCCTGAGTTCACTGCTCCTCAGCCTGAGGTGGTGGACTGGTCTGAAGGTGTGCAGGTGCCCTCTGTGCCTATTCAGCAGTTCCCCACTGAAGACTGGTCAGTAGCTCCCACCGCTCAGGCCACTGAGTGGGTAGGAACAACCACTGAGTGGTCTTAAACTGTTCTTCCACAAACTCTTAAAATGGAAATAGGTTGATGGAAAATAAACAGTTTCTAAAAAAAAAAAAAAGGAATTCACCTGTTGATGGACTCGTAGGTTGCTTCTGTGTCTTGGCTATTGCAACTAATGCTGCTATGAGCACTGGGGTGCATGTATCTTTTTGAATTAGAGCTTTCGGGTTTTTCCAGATATATACCAAAGAGTGGAATTGCTGGAACATATGATAGTTCTAGTTTTTTGAGAAGCCTCCATACTATTTTCCATAGTAGCTGCACCAATTTATATTCCCACCAATAGTGTACAAGGGTTCCCTTTTCTTCATATCCTCACAACATTTGTTATTCGTGGTCACTGTGGCCTTCTTTTTGAACAACAAGAAAGTCTTTTTGCCTCGAATTCCTTAAATTTTTAAACTGATCACTCTCACTCCATAAGCACTGCCAGTATGCTGCCAGGAATGGAAAGCCGTTTGTACCTTCCCAGTTCTGGCTACCTTGTTTTTTGTTTACAACTTAACTTGGGTGTCCTCTCTTCCAGGAGAACAACTCTGATTACCCTGACTCTCCAAACCCAGGACTGGTCAAGACTCCCACCTCTGTACTTTCAGCCCTCTGCATACTTCTAACAGGTCCCTCCACCTATTCATAGCTGGCCCTCTTGTCAGATGGTAATGTCTTGAAAGCAGGGATGGTTCCTTCCCAGCTTTCTATGTCCAGTTCATCCCAGCAAGAGTGTTCAACTACATGCGACCTTTGTAGCCAAACTGGAATATTTTCAATAGATGGTGTTAGAAAAATAAGTATTAAATTCTATGAAATTGAATCTTAGGACTTTAACACTGTATGGACCTAACTCTTCAGAAGGGGAAACTGAGGCCTTGAGGGTAAAATGCCTTGCTCAGAGCAGAGCGCGTGTCAGCAGCCAGGCTGAGATATGAACACCTTTACTGGTGGAACAAATGTCGTTAGTGACAGTAGAAACCATCCCTGGACTGAGGTTTGCTCGTATAAAATAGCCCAAAACATGCTCATCAACTGGTGTGGCCCCTAAAGTTTAAAAAAATTCTTTGACTTCTGTGTTTTCTTTTTCGTTTTTATTATATATTTTTCCATTTAAAATTTTACCTTTTAATTATAATTTTGATTATAAAAGTATACATGCTTATTATAGAGATTTGGGAATATGCTGAATAGTAAAATAAAAGAAAATTACAAATTATCTGAATTCTACCAGCCAGAGACAGCCTGTCTTATTATGGTATATCACCACTACACATGTGACTGAAATCAGCTGTGTGTTGAATTTTATGTTTTTCTTTTTTCCATTTTTCCATCTGAATTGTGAACATTTCTCTAACTCCTTAAAAAAAATGTTTTTCTTTACAGCCTTTGTGCTATGAAGCTTTTCAATCAGCACACTGTACTGAGTTAATTTATAAATGAAAAGGAGCTATTAATAAAAATAAAAATGAAAAATGCTACACAATCTAATATTTATATTACATACACTTTACATGGATTGACCACACTTTCCTAATATCTAGGTGGCTTGCAATTTTTCATTGTAATCAATGAAAAACGTGTTTATTCCATCATCTCACTGTAATGAAACAATATCTTTGGATTAAATCTCTACCTGTATTTCAAATTATTGCTTTAGGAGTCACATATTGTTTATGTCCTCAACTTTGGGGAAAGATTTTTAAAAGGTGAATTATTTCAAAATTTAGGTCTGGCTCAAGAGATAACGCTGTTTTTCAGACTTACAGATGTCTAAAACAAACTTATGGTTACTGAAGGGGAAACCTGGGGGGTGGGGAGATAAATTAGGAGCTTGGGATGAACATACACACTCTCCTGTATAGAAGACAGATAACCAACAAGGACCTACTGTATAGCACAGGGAAATCTACTCAGTATTCTGTGATAACCTATACGAGAAAAGAATCTGAAAAAGAATGAATATATGTATATGTATAACTGAATCACTTTGCTGTACATCTGAAACTAACACAACACTGTAAATCAACTATACACCAATAAAATTTTAAAAAGAGAGAGATAATGTTATTTTTCAAGTTGTCTTAAAAGCATTGATTACATTTCAATCAGGAAAAGGAAAGATTATTTTTTTAATAAGCAGCAAAAAAAAAAAGATACAGGGCTTCCCTGGTGGCAGTGGTTGGGAGTCCACCTGCCAATGCAGGGGACACGGGTTCGAGCCCTGGTCCGGGAAGATCCCACATGAAATGGAGCAACTGGGCCCATGTGCCACAGCTGCTGAGCCTGCACTCTAGAGCCCGCGAGCCACAACTACTGAGCCCACGTGCCACAACTACTGAAGCCCGCGGGCCTAAAGCCTGTGCTCCGCAACAAGAGAAGCCACCGCAATGAGAAGCCCGTGCACCGCAAATGAAGAGTGGCCCCCGCTCACCACAACTAGAGAAAGCCCGCGTGCAGCAACAAAGACCCAACGCAGCCGAAAATAAATAAATTAAATAAATAATAATACAATATAATGAAATGGTGTTAAGTCTAGCTGCAGCATAGGAGACCTGACTCTAGTATTTGAGGGAGGGATTGATGTCTCTTTCTACCTAGAGCTGTAAATTAGATGCTAATTGCCATTATGTAACGCTAAAGAAGTGTTACATAACTATTTTTTTGAAGTATTTTTTCCATTTGTATGAAAATTAAATAGTTTGAGTTCAAATAAAGAAACTAGGAAGAATATTCTGCTTTTTAGAACATGGATGCCAACTACTAGATTTAAGTTCATAGCCATAGAAAATGCCAAAGTAAAATAAGCTGTTTCCCTAGTAATCTGCTCCCAGGAAAGTCTTCCATCTTAAGCTTCAAAATAGGAATTTAAAAAATTTATAGCATCATAAAATACACTTTAAACAATGTAAATGCTAAAATAAATTCAGGTTTGACAGATTAAAAATGAAAGTAAGTAATAAAATAAGCCCCTAAGTGTCTCTATTTTCAGGTTCTAAATGTATTTGTGTTAACGGAAGTTATACTAGATTATGGTGACTACACTTTTATTTCACAGACACAGAAATGCATTTTTATTATTAAAATGGCCCAACTGGGCTTCCCTAGTGGCGCAGTGGTTGAGAGTCCACCTGCCAATGCAGGGGACACGGGTTCATGCCCCGGTCTGTGAAGAGCCCACATGCCACGGAGCGGCTAGGCCCGTGAGCCACGGCCACTGAGCCTGCGTGTCCGGAGCCTGTGCTCTGCAACAGCAGGGCCACAACAGTGAGAGGTTCCCGTACCAAAAAAAAAAAAAAAAAAAAAAAAAAAAGGGATACCTGTAAAATGGCCCAACTATCAAATCTTTGCTTATCATGAAATGAACAATAAAAATAGTTTTCAAAAAGAAACACTATACCTCAAAAAGGCATTTGCTGTAACATGTATTTTCCAATTTGTTCTTGCATTCTTTTTTTTGTTGTTGTTGTTTTAATGCTGTCAACCAGTGCTTGACAGTAGGTTGGGTTTTTGTTTGTTTTTAATATTTATTTATTTATTTATTATTGGCTGCATCAGGTCTTAGTTGCGGTATGCGAGATCATCTCATCGTTTTGGCGCCTGGGCTCAATAGTTGAGGTGTGCAGGCTTAGTTACCCTGTGGCATGTGGGATCTTAGTTCCCCGACCAGGGATCGAACCCACGTCCCCTGCATTGCAAGGTGGATTCTTAACCACTGGACCACCAGGGAAGTCCTTTCTTTCTTTTTTTTTTTTTTTTTAATCACTAGCGAAAACTGCTTAAAAACAGGATTAACGATGGGCAAGCAAGATTGCTATGGAAGTGATCTGGAGGCTACAGAACAATTGTGAGCTCACATGCTCACATGGGGACTAAACCACTAAGACTCTCTTCAAAACAAAGACTCATGTTTCAGGAGAGAGCTCCCCAATGAGGACAAGGGGTAGGACCAAAACAAGGAGGAGCCCTCCATGTGAATCTCTCACAGATTTCCAGGAAATAAAATGATTGCCAGCATTTATTGACTAATTACTACGTACTGGGGACTGAATGGGGACAATCTGCAAACATTATTTCATCTAACCAACCCCCAATTCCTCCACCCCCTGCATAGCCCGATGAAGTAACTGCTGTTATGATCCCCATTTTACAGATAGGGAAATTGATGTCCAGAGAATCTCTCCAAAGTCTCTCCCAAGTCACATGGCTAGGGAGTGGCTGGGAGTCAGTCTGGTTCTGTGTTTTGACACAGCCCCAGCTTTTAACTTCCCACCCCTCTGCCCCATTAGGCAAGTTCTAAAAGTGCAAGAAAAGAGAGTGGGAATACAAGTAGCCAAGGAGGATGGAGTCTCCCCAAATTGGATTTCTAAATTAAAATGCAAGAAAGTTGCAATGCTTTAGCAAAAGAATAATCTAGGTTTTCTGAGGACTCTCCACAGATAAGTGGTTTAAGGGGATAAGAACCATAAATACAGCAGTGGTGGGACTCTTGAGTCAGCAAACTCAGACCCTCTCTCCCTTCCATTTGGCTCCCCTTGGAGACGACGGCTTCTCTGACTGATCCCTAGTCGTGCAATCATTTGGTTCCTGGTTCCAGCCTTGCCTCAGAATCCAGACAGGCCTACCTGCCCCTGCCTGTCCCTGGAGCCATGAACTCACCTGCAGCATCCACTCTGGGGGGAGATGTGGGAAGAAGCCCATTTCTACCCCAAGTGTCCTCTGAGTTCTTTTGTATAACTTCACCAGTAATGAAACTGATGCTTTAATTTGCCAGTTGTGGCTCCTCCTGTCTATGTGCCAAAGCCCAGAAATGGGAGAGGAAGGGGAGGGGGCAGTCGGGGAATAGGACCACCATCCCAATAAACCCTCCCCAGCACCCTATTAAATCCCTGGATTCTCAAGGCCTGAAGGAGCTGAGCTGAATGTGGGCTCTTAGGTTTCTCTGGGCTCTAAAATTCTATGAAATTGATTCAAAGAAACAACTAGACTCGAAAAAGGAATAAGAACTGGTCACTCACAAAAGGAAAAACAAAAAAAGATGCTTTGGGCTATTTAAAACCTAACCCCAAATATTTATATTTAGAACCTAGAGTCTTAAAAACCAACATTCTTTGAAAATATCATTCTTAGAACAAAATTCAGCCCAACTGAGTTGATAAAGGTCTCCAGGGATTGTCACAGATAAATCTTCAATAGCCTGGCTTTATAACTGTCTTTACCTTCCAACTCTGCTTTGTAACCCTAAACATACCCACTCTTGAAGCTGAATCTGGCCTCTGTACCCAGACACTGAATTAAAACTTGGAGATAGAGTTTTGGGTGAAGTAGAAAAGAATAGCTTTATTGCTTTGCCAGGCAAAGGGGGCCACGGCAGGCTAATGTCCTCAAAACCGTGTGTCCCAACTTGGAAAGGGTAGTGAGAACTTTTATAGTAATGGTTCAAAGAGGGCGTGATCAGCTTGGGGACATTTCTCTGATGGGTTGGTGGTGATGTAAGTGGGAGTCGGCATCATCAACTTTCTGGTTCCAACCAGTCTGGGGTCTGCGTGCTTGTGGGCAGCACACCTTCAGTAACTGTTAACTTCTCCCACCTGGTAGGGGTTTCAGTCTCTGCAAAACAGCTCAGATATATTGTTGTGTGCATCCCTTGAAGGGGAACCAGGACCCTGTCCCAAGGCTGCACTATTGTTTCTCTCGACTGTTTGTTTCTCCCTTGTTGTCTCACACCCCACTTCCCCACTTCCCTAATGAACAGCTGCTTGAATCGGCCTATTGGAACTCAGGGAAGGTCATGAAGGCTGAATGAAACCTATTTCCTGTAATCAAAGAAATGGGGGGACACAGAAAGGCTTTTGTGCCCAGGAGCCCCACAGGGTGCTGCTCTGTATCACTCTTGGATCCTCTTCATCATGGAACTGCAACATCATTAATGTAAGCAGATAGGTTAGGGGGTCCCTGGAGAAAGAGAACCAAGAATGGCTTTCTTGACACGAGAGAACCCATTTTGGCCTAAGCCATTTTGTGATCTAAGCCTGGCCGCAATGCTTGCCCTTGAACAGGTCTCAGAAATTAATGATCTCAAAGGAACAAAGGAATGCAGGCACAGAAAAAAGGCAGTCAAACAGCGGTGCAGTGATAAAGCAGGGCCCTAGTTCCCCCTCAAGGGATACACATAACAATATATCTCTGAGTTCTGCAGGAACTAAGGCCTCCACCCAGGAGGGGGATGGAATGATGATGCTGACCCTCCTGACTTCAGTCAACTAAAGCTTGGACTCTGTGGACCTTTGCCCCAATCCTATGCTTAATTCTCCTCTGCTCAAGCCCCTTCATGACTGTGTACCCTTAGCTTAAAACTTCCCCAAGTTTGCTGTTGAGGAGACTCTGCTTTGGGAAACATCTCCAGTGTGCTCCTTACTTGCCGCAAGTAATAAATCCTTCCTTCTCCCAATCTCTGGCTTGGTTGTCTATTGGCTCAACACCCACCAAGAGGTGAACCCAGTTTCGGGTAACATTAAGGCCTCCACCCCCTTTCTGATCATAATAACCTACCCTCTTCCCTAATCTATCCTTCCACTTCATCCATCCATGTGTCCTGCCATTCCTGTTTTTCCAGCCCTTTACATAACACGGGCCTCTCGCCTGCCTTGGGTCCACTTCCCCTTTGTCCCACACCTGCCATTCCTCCCAAACACAGTCACTATGGTCTAAGGGAGTGGCCACAGGGGACTTGCGACTCAGGCCTGGTCAATATACCTGTTCAACAAATATTTATATGGTGCATACCCTGAGCTAGGCCCTGTTCTAAGCACTTTATAAATGTTAATTCATGTAAGCCTCCTAACAATTCTATCAGATAAGTACTATTATTTTTCCCATTTTATAAATGAGAAAACTAGGACACAGAGGTTAAGTGATTTGGCGAAGGCACACAGCTAAAGAGCTTTGCTTTCCTCTGGCCTATACATCGGTTCAGGGATGAACGCGTGACCAAATAAGAGCCAACACAATGCAATTGCTGGAGTTTCTCAGAAAGAGACTTGTTCTTCTCCCCTGTGCTTGAAGTGGGGTGTTTGTGAGGAGCATTGCAGCCACCTCGTGACCAGAGGGAGAAGATCCTTTGAGAATGTCATAGAACTGAGGTCAAGAAAGAGAGAAACTGAGTCCCAGTGACAAAATGGGAGCCCCTGATCAAACAGTGCCTGAAGCAAGACTTCTTCCTGGCCTTTTCAGTTTGGTGAGCTAGCTAATTACCTTTCTGCTTACAAAAACTTTGGGTTTGGCTATTCTTCACTTGCTAGCCTCCTTCCTGGTCTCTCTGCATCCAGCTCTTCCCTTCCAACCCAGCCTGACCCACAGCCATCCCAGAAACGTTTTAAAAGTACAACTCAGGTCACATTACTCCCTGTTCAAAACCCTTTGACTCTGTTTACCTTTGGCTTAAATTCCTTGACAGGAAGTGACAATTTACCCTTCCAGCATTTTCTCCAGGACTCTCTCAAACACTGGGTACAGGAACGTCTCACCATCCCCCAAAGTGCCCTGATCCCTCCTATTTCTGGCTCAGGCTGTTTCTTCTGCAGTTCTTCTTCCCAATCCACCTGGCAAATCCAACCCATCCTCCAAGGTCCAGCTGTCAATGCCACCTCCTTGTGTCTCCTAGCCACAAGTCCCAGCATGCACTCCACCCTCATTCCATACACCCACACTTCTCTGCTTTTGCAGCCCTTTGCTTATAAACTCTCTTTCGGTCCCTGACCCAGTCTGCCTAGATGTGCCCAGATGCCACCTCGAGGGAGGATCTCTGATCTGGCCCTGGTGCACCCCCTGCCTTACACTGCAGGTCTGGGGATGTCTGCTCCTTTGTGTTACAGCAATCTAATCCTCTGATGCTGTTCTTATTAAAGTGCGACACTTCCTGAGGGGGAAGGCGGCCCCGTGGAGGGGGCTGGTCATTTCCGAGGTTCGAGCTGGTGGTGACTGCACTCTAGCCAGAATCGCTGGCGGCTCTCCGTGTGTCAGCCTGACCTGGGCAGCAGCTGCTCCACCCTTTCCCACCAGTCCACCCGCACAGCTGTCTGCCCTCCAGGGTTGTTCAGACTGGGGGATAAATGCTGTCTGTAACCCGATCCAGGGTTACAAATAACCCAAAGGTCTGACCCACTAACAGCCCTCAGGGGATCTTCCAGGTGGGATAACGTTTCTCTGGCAGCTCACCCCACTTCCACCTAAGCTGCCTGGGGCCTTTTGTCTCTCAGTGGAGCCTCTCCTGACCCAGGCTTGGGGCTGGCAAGTGCACTGGCTCCCACCCCTCCTGGGGCTTCCCAGCCTTGGGTGCAACTGCTGAGGTCACAGCAGACGCGCTCCTGCTAACAGACACTGTGCGGATAGCAGTCCCTGCGCGCCAGCTTGGCTAAGCGCCCCTCTCACTCCAGCCCCAGGCAGCCCGCCAGGGCTTCTCAGAGCCTGTCATCAAAGAGGGACACGATCATCTCTATTCCCCCAGCCTTCTTTCCTGCCAATGTCAGGACCAGGTGGAAAGTTTCCGCTAAAGTTTTTCTTTGGGAGGCTGCCATGGCAGGAGAGCAGCACTGTGGACACAGGGGCTTTCTCCTCCTGCCCAGGTCAAGAAACTGATCTTTGGCTAAAGTGAAACTTCAAGCCTCTTCCATTTGGAACATGCTTCCGGGCAGCAGATGATACCTGCAGCTCTAAGAGGAGCACAGCCAAGTGTCCCAGGCCATGGGGACTCTATGTGGGAGGTGGGGGAGTGGAAGAATGCACGGGTAGAAAAGAGAAACCTATTTAAAAGTTGATCACTAAAGCCCAAGACTCCTTTGGGTGCCTAGATTCCAGACTTGTCCCCTCCGGTGGAATCCTAAAGAACTTTAGGCTTTCTTTAACACCATCCCACCTCCCCCATCCATCCCCTGACCCTCCCATACACACAGCAGCAGCCAGGAAGAAGAGGCTGAATGAGGGTGGGGTCAGAACGGATCTCAGCGCAGAACCTAGAACAAGTGGAGCTTGTATTCTGGGCTCTTGTTCCTTTAGGTTCTCCTTGACTGATATCCCCTTGGGGTCCCATCTGGACTCTTTTCTCAATCACTCAACAAATAATTGATCAGCATCTATTTGGTATCAGGTTCTGGTGTCACAAATGTTGTGGGAACAAATCTCAGTCCTTAAAGTTACAAGAACTGTAACTTTATTTTTCTGAAGCATAAAACTATTGAATTACCTTAAACTCTATTTTGAGTCACCATTTTCCTAGCTGAGTTTGCAATGACTCGTGGGAAAGCAGCTCACCTTTTTACGTCTCAGGGCTTTCTGCGCTTTCTTGGGCTCTAGTGGAAGAAGAGTGGCTGCAAAGCTGAAGAAGAGGTCTCCAGTCTCCAAGATGCACAAAGTAAACCAGGGATGCAGGCCCAGAGGAGACTCCAGCTTTCTGTTACCGATGAGACAGCTGGCTCCTAGATCCAGGAACGGACAGGCCCGCAACTGAGGATTTTAAAAGTCTCCTGGATTTGTCTTTTCTTCTCCCTCCCAGAGCTCCTTAGTTTGGGTGCTCCTCACGTTTTGCCTGCACTATAACAATAGATTATAGTTATAAACAACTATTTTTCTGACTCCAGAGCTGCTCCTCTTCTTCTGGGAAATTCTCCTTACCCGTCTCTGACCATGTATCTTTTATTTTTTTCTGAGGGGGTCACGCCATGTAGGATCTTAGTTCCCCAACCAGGGATCAAACCCATGCTCCCTGCAGTGGAAGCGGGAGTCTTAACCACTGGACCACCAGGGAAGTCCCTGACCATGTATCATGAAGGGAAACTGCCATTGCCTTGAGATATTGTTATCTTGGCTTCTTTTGATTGGACCAGGGATGAACACCTGACCCAAGCTTGGCCAGCAAGAGCCATTCCTTCCCTGGTTACTTGATCTTGGGACAGAAGCAGTCATTCTCTGGTACTAGTGAGAGTGTGAGATCTGAGGCCCAGGACCTGAGGGCAGCCATGTGTCATGTAGAGTGAGTCAGCCTGAGAGACTGAAGGCAATACACAGAGAAGATCAGAGTTGGCCCCAAAGCTGGGGAGCCCTGGCAGTGATCTAGACCCAGGTTCTAGGTGTTCCTAAAGCCCAACAATACCTCTGCCTTTCCTGTGGTCAGTGAGATAATCCATTCCACTTTAGCCAAGTGAACTGGGTTTTTGCTAATTGCAACAAAAGGACCTGGTAAATATATCTCCTAATTGGTCTTCCTGTCTCCAGGCTTGCCAACCTCCAATCCATCCTCCAAATAGCTTCCAGATGGATCTTTCTGAATTGCTGATCCAGACACACCATTTTCTTGCCCAGAACTTTGCAATGACTTCCAACCATTGAAGAAGAAGATCCAAATTCTTTAGAAGGGCATTCCTATAGGCTCTGGCATCTGAGCCAACATTCCCAAACTCATCTCCCGCTTTTTCCATTTCTTCAACTTACATAAGCCTACTTCCTGGTGCCAGAACTGTGCCATCCACTCTCACAGCTCTAGGGTTTACTCAGACTTTCCCTTCTGCACTGAAATGCCACTTCCTACTAAATGGACTCTCACCTGTCCTTCAGGATCCATCTCTGGTGTTGATGATGATGATGCCTTTCCCAATACTCAAACCCAAATCAGCTGTTTCCTTAGTTTCAATTTCAAAGTGCCTTATTTGTTCACGATTCAGCAAATATTTGTTGAGCAACTCCTATGTGCCAGGCACTGTGCCAAGAACTGATGAACTTGAACAACACAGTTTTTGCTCTCATGGAATTTAGAATTGAGGTGGGGGTGGGTGGGAGGCAGGTGGGAAATATAGAGCTGTTTGATAGGGTGCTTTTGGCCCCAAGTAACAGAATAATTCACTCAAAGTGGTTCAAGCAATAAGTGCTATAGCATAAGAAGTCAAGAGGTCAGCAGAATTAAGAGTTGATAAATTCAATAGCTCAGTTATGTCTAGGTTTGGGGATATAAGGTAGGATAAGGGAGCAACCCTTTAGGACTCTCCACACCATGCTATCTCATTTAGCCACTAGAGAGAGTAAGTTAGAGCTATATATCCTAATTTGGAAAGGTCTCTAAGACATACTGCTATATGAAAAAATTGTCATAGAATAGCATTATAGTGTGATTCAATTTATCAATTATAAAATGATATGTCTATGTGAATTAGTTTATAAATGCACTAAAAGCAACTCAAAGTCGCCTGGAAACCCAACTAACTGTTGAGGAGGGTTACTTCAGGGGAGATGTGAGAGGTGAAAGGGGTCTTGTACTTTTCACTTTGCATGCTGAAGTATTACTGAAACTTTTATAATGAGAATGTAGCCAGGAGATACAAATTAAAGTAAAAATGAGATATCACTTTATATATCAAGATTGGTGAAACTGGAAAAAAGTGTAAAATCTATTGGTGGTGGGGATATGGGGAAAGGGTGTTCTCATTCAGGGCTGGCAGAAATGGGAAGAGCTATATTGCCTTTTTTGGAAAGTAGTCTGGTGGCATCTATTACAATAAAAACACATATACATTTTGACCCAGTAATCTCATTCTTTTCCTATAACTCTACTGAGATATAATTCACATGCCATGGTTTTTAGTATATCCAGAGTTGTGCAAGCATCACCACAACCAATTTTAGAACATTTTCATCACTCCAAAAAGAACCCCCGCCCGCCCTGCATTCACTAGCAATCACTCCAATTCCCTACAACCACTCTTCCCACCCGGCCCTAGCCAACCACCAACAATCTATTTTCTGTCTCCTTGGATTTGCCTATTTCGAACATTTCATGTAAATGGAATCGTACAACATGTGGTCCTTCGTGACTGGCTTCTTTCACTTAGCATGATGTTTTCAAGGTTCAACCATGTTGCAGTAATTTCATTCTTGGGAATCCATTCCATGGCAATAAAAGCATTTGTGCCTCAGGGCAGATGTACAAGAATGTTTATTGTAGAAATTTTCATAACCATTAAAAAAAGAAAAAGAAGAGAAAGAAAAAAGAAAAACTGGAAATGCTGAGGATGCTCATGAACAGGAATGGAATACACACACCATGGAATATTATGCAATAGCAGAAGGATGCACGGGCGCCATGCCAGTTGCATCGGAGGGAATTGCTTAAGCGAGAAAAGGGAAGATACAGAAGAACGCATATTATATTCTAACCCAATTTTCAATATATAAGCTAATTTTAAAAATACTCTTGATTTAGGCCTTATGCCTGAATCTGAGAAGACCTGAACTGGGTTCAAAGATGGCAGAATGAAACCCTCGAATACTGTTAGTCCTACTCACAAGCTCCATTGAGCCTAAAAAGTATATGAGAACAGCCCAGACAAAGGGAACATCTGAAAGAGGGCAGTTCTCTGTGGTCACCTTCTTTTCTTCCTGCAGAGGGCTCCAGCCAGGAGGATGCCTTCCTGGGCTTCTGCTTTCTACCCCCATACAGGCCTGCCAGTGTCTGCTTATGCCACACACACATCAGTCAGCGATCCTGCTCCTCCACAAGCCCTGTCTGCCAGGCTCACTGCCCAGGGCCTGGGAGCTGAAACTTGCTGGTCCACACTGAGGGAGATCCCCTTTCCGGTGCCTGAATCTCAGGTTGTGTGACTTCCTGCATTTGCAGGATCTCGGCCTTCACCATTTATGTCCACTTAGGAGCTTTCAGTGGGCAGGCCTGGCTATGGCTTCACCCAGTATGTGTGTAGACGGAGAAAGATAAGGACACACACCAGGTTGTAATCATGGGCTCTGGGAGCAAGTAGGTCAGGGGTAGAAACCTGGTGGTAAAGGGAAGACAAGAGAGGGAAGGGGGTGCTAATAATAAAAGGAAAAGAAAAACAAAGAGGAACCACATACGATCGCATTTATGCATCTGGAGAAAATTCTACATATTTTAAGACATATATAAAGAAATTAAAAAGACAAAGAGAATATATGTGCTACTTGGCTAATTTTAAAAGAATTAACACAGAAAATGCTAGCTACCTGACTGCAAGAAGGACTCAATTCTTCCTTCCAGTTTTCTGTATCTCACCCCTGGGAGGGGTTTTGTGTGGAGGACTGTGAGCTCACAGGCTGCCATTTGGCTCCCTGTGTTTTCCCTTAATGCAGCTTCCCAGGGCATATTAGCCGCTTTCCTATAAAATTCTACCATGAATAATTGAAATTAAGCATTTCCAGTCAAAACAAGGCAACACAATGATACAGTGCCCTCATTTTTCCTGTTTCTTATATCCTCTCTAGTCCACAAAAAGTGATCATTAACATTAAATTGACTTTCCCTGTCTTATTGCTGGATTTGCCAGGTTCCACTAAATTGGTTGTTAAGTAAAAGCAGCAAATGAACTGCAGGGAAATCTCGAGTATATGTGTCTGAGGAAGAATTGTTAGCTCCTTTTTTTTTTTTTTTGCAGTACGCGGGGCTCTCACTGCTGTGGCCTCTCCCGTTGCAGAGCACAGGCTCCAGACGCGCAGGCTCAGTGGCCATGGCTCACAGGCCCAGCTGCTCCGCGGCATGTGGGATCCTCCCAGACCGGGGCACGAACCCATGTCCCCTGCATCGGCAGGCGGACCCTCAACCACTGCACCACCAGGGAAGCCCAGAATTGTTAGCTCTTATTCCAAAACGTCTTGATTAATTGAGGTGAGAAATTCCAGTCTTGTACGAGTGGCTCAAAAACCATCAGAGTGGATGATAGCATCACGAACCCCAATCTTTCTAACTTTCTTCTCTGGCATTCTCACATGTTGACTTTCTATCCTAGATGGCTTACCTCATTGTGATAGGTGAAATGGTGCTCTCCCAAAAGGTATGTCCACTCAGAACCTATGAAGGTGACTATTTGGATAAAGAGTCTTTGCAGATACAATTAAGTTAAGGATCTCTAGATAAGGTCATCCTGGATTAGGATAGGCCCTAAATCCAATGACAAGTGTCCTTAGAAGGGGAGGAGAAACACAGACATGGGTGCTGTGACGATAGAAGCAGATACTAGAGTGAAGTGCCTACAAGCCAAAGAACTCCAAGCATTGCCAACAACCAGCAGAAGCTAAGTGAGAGGCATGCAATGGATTTTACCTTAGAGCCTCTAGAAGGAAGCAACCCTGTGGACTTGATTTAAGACTTCTGGCCTCTGAACAGTGAGAAAATTAATTTCTGTTGTTTTAAGTCACTGTGTTTGTGGTAAGTTGTTACAGCAGCCCTAGAAAGCGAATACACTCAGGGTCTAAATATGGCTGCTGCATTGCAAACATCACATCCCACACCATTTTATTCAATGCAGAAAGAGAACAGGACAAGGCAGAATTTTATTTTTTTATTAGTTGAACTTTACTCCCCTTACTTCTTATTAGCCAGGTCATGTGGTCACCACTGGACTGCAAGAGAAATTGGGAAAGTGAATATTTGGCAAAAAGGAGTGACAGGAGTTTGAAAATGTAGGGGAGTGTGGGGGAGGGGAGGGCATTTTTAGTTATCAACAATGGCTATTGTCATTTAATGACTGGGGACCAGAGATCCTAGAAGTCTTCTAACACGTGGTCTGTTGAGACATACTGGAGATCGATTATGACAATTATGAGTTATTCCTGCAGGCTCAAACCTGACTGTCCCGTTAACAAGGAATGGGAGGGAGAGGGGCAGGAGGGGCGGTGGATGGGTGGGCAACTGACAGTGACTGCTACAATGTGGGAACGGTGTACTGTGGTTCAGTAGCAGAATGTTCTACAAGATCATGGCATAGAAAACTGATTGGGATAGGAGCAGGTACTCTTGGTTTTTGTGGTGTGTGGCCAGGTTCATTCATTCATTCATCTGTTCATTGATTCAGTGAGCACAACTTGAATTGATTTACCTAAAGAAAGGTTCAGTTATTACTACACATGACCAAAAGTCCACAGCAAAATTTTCAGGGTCTCCAGTGACTCCACTGCTGACATCAGGACTTGGTCTCTCTAAATCTCGGTCCTTTGGCTCCGCTTCCTCTGTGTAATTTCATTGGAACAGGTTCCTCCCACTCAGAGGTGAAATGGCCATCAGCCGTTTCAGGCTCACATTCCAGTATCCCTGGGGAAGGCGGGCTTCTCTTCACAACCCTACACTGAGTCTATTGGGCCATCTGTGGCAAGTACTCATGCCTGCGTCATCTCTGTGACTAGGGCGTACATTATACAGCCTGTCAAGGTTTGGATTACATGGTGGCCCATGGAGCAGAGAGGAGGGGCTGTTGGTAGCAGGGAGGTGGATTCAGCCACTCAAACCACATGCACTCAGAGTGGGGAACAAGTGATTCCCCAAGGAAAACCAGGTGCTTTTTTAAAAAACTGAATGAACACAGAGCAAGCAAACATGACAAATGCCCACTACACTCCCCATCTGTAAACTGAATGCCATTGTGTACAAGCCTGAAATAGGTGTATATGGTTCAGTGCAAATTCATCATTACTCTTAGAGAGGGGAGGGCAATTTAGAGTGTAGGAAGGACCTTCTCATAGGGGTAAGGGGTCAATAACATCATCTAGGTATACAGGAATAATTAAGTCCCATGAAGGAGAAGCTGAGGATGCTCTAGGAAGTCATCCTGAATATTTACATTCAATTAGAACCTGTAATACTTAACAATCTGTCAATTTAAGTTGTAGTGTTGGACATTAATCAGACTGTCTGGTTTGATGTTTGGAGGGCATTCCAAACATCAGAAATATCAAAATGAGGTCTGAGGTCCCTTTCTATTTAATGGCTATCATTGGTCATACAAATTACACAGCTCATTTGTGAAGAATAGTATGAGGTATGAGTGTTTGGGACGATTTTTGAGGTGATACTTTTGGCTTCCGCTTAAATAAGGCTTCCACTTAAATACACATTAACCTTACCAGCTGAAGAGGAGGAAGAAAAAAGAAGTCCTTTAAAGTTGGTAGTAGCCACATGGACCTGTAGGCATGTCACCAAGCAACAGCTTTAACTAGTGCCGTCATTCATGGTTTGAGAGGAAAAGACAATTGCTAAATTGATTTGATCCCATAGATGGAAATAGTCTTCTCCATATAGTTCTATATACTTTGCCTTTTGTATATCTTCAATTTTTTCACCAGAGTATAACGAACACCCCTGCATTCTGTTATGCCAGTTCCACGCACTGGCAAAGAAGAGCTCCAGTTCACAATGATATATGACTTGGATTCATTCTGGGCTTAGTTCCCCAGCAAACTTCTATCTTGCCCTTGAAGATGACCCTTCTATTAGCCATAAAAAAGAATGGGGGGCTTCCCCGGTGGCACAGTGGTTGGGAGTCCGCCTGCCAATGCGAGGGGCGCGGGTTCGTGCCCCGGTCCGGGAGGATCCCGCGTGCCACGGAGCGGCTGGGCCCGTGAGCCATGGCCGCTGGGCCTGCGCGTCCGGAACCTCTGCTCCGCGGCGGGAGGGGCCGCGGCGTTGAGAGGCCCGCGTGCTGCGAAAAAATAATAATAATAATAATGGGGGCTTCCCTGGTGGCGCAGTGGTTAAGAGTCCGCCTGCCGATGCAGGGGACACGGGTTTGTGCCGGGGTCCGGGAGGATCCCGTGTGCCGCGGAGCGGCTGGGCCTGCGCGTCCGGAGCCTGTGCTCCGCAACGGGAGAGGCCACGGCAGTGAGAGGCCTGCGTACCGCAAAAAAAAAAAAAAGAAAGAATGCCATTTGTAGCAACATGGATGGACCTAAACATTATCATACTAAGTGAAGTCAGTCGGACAGAGAGAGACAAATATCATATGATATCACTTATATGTGGAATCTTAAAAAATGATACAAATGAACTTTTCACAAAACAGACACGGCAGTGAGAGGCCCAAGTACCACAAAAAAAAAAAAAAAAAGAATGAACTAAGCACCCAAATACTGTACAGTTGAATTATAACCACAAGTATAAAATAACTATTCAGGTGTCCACACTAGTAAAATAAATAATTACAAACACTTTTTATGAGTTGGGTTAAATAGGAATGTCCTATACAGAACAATTCCAAATAATTGATGTAGACACATAGGCATCCATCGAGGAAGTAACCCTAACCCTCTTCTGAAGTGTGGGTTCCACACAGTGACTTCTTCCTAAATAAGACGTACAGTATGGACATGAGAAAAATAACTTCACAGCAGGGAAGACTGACAAATATTTTTCTCTCAGTTTGTGACTTTTGACGACCTCAGTCACGTGACCAAAGTTAACATAAACAGTGATAAGTTGCCTTGAGAGCCTGTTCCGTTGACATAAAATGATGAGAATGCACTTGACCTCTGTGACCTACCTCCTCAAAACCCATAAGCCCAGTCTAATCACAAGAAAAACGATAAGAAAAGGTGGGATTTTTGAATTCCAATTTTCCGCATCATTCCACCAAAAAACTATTAGAAATAATAAATGAATTCAGTAAAGTTACAAAATCAGTACACAGAAATCAATTGCTTTTCAAACACCAATCAGAAAATGAAAAAAACACCCAACCCTATTTACAAGTGCATCAAAAAGAACAAAATACCTAGGAATAAATTTAACCAAGGGTGTGAAAGGCTTGCACACTGAAAACTTAAAGACATTGAAGAATAAATTGAAAGACACAAATAAATGGAACCGTATCTCGTTCTCGTGGAATGGAAGAATATTGTTAAAATGTCCATTCTACTCAAAGCAATGTACACAGTGAATGCAATCCCTACCAAAATTCCAATGGTATTTTTCACAGAAATAGAGCAAATCATCCTAATATTTGCGTGAAACCACAAAGGATCCCAAAGAGCCAAAGCAGCCCTGAGAAAGGAGAATAGGCTGGAGGCATCTTCCTCCCGACTTCACACTACATTATGGAGCTACAGTCACCAGAAAAGTGTGGAATTGGCACAAAAACAGGCTCACGGATCAGAGGAACAGAACAGAGAGCTCAGTATTCAACCCATATGGCTGGGGTCGGTTAATTTATTACGAAGGGGCCAAGAACACACCAAGGGGAAGGACAGTGCCCACAATAAACAGCGCTAGGAAAACTGGATGCCACACGCTCCATAACGACACTGGACACCATCTACACTGCACAAAAAACTGACTAAAAACCCAGTTTTCCACATCAAGCCCTTCCTGGGTTGCACGAAGACGGACTTCCCTCAACAGTCAGTCGCACACGGGAAGCTTCTCCCCACTTTTCCTCACTTCTCCTCACCTTTTCCTCTCGGCTTCACCTGGGTCGTCAGGAAACTCAGCTCCTGTCAGTATGGACGCAGCCCCAAGTTGTCCTGAAGCCGAAATCCTGGTGAGTCCTAAGAAGACTGAGCTCCTGTCGGCAGAGATGCTGACCCGGGGCATCTGAAGGCGAAGCCCAGTCGATGCCTGAGGAGACACAACTCCTCTCGGCTGCGCGGAGCCGTCCTCAGTGGAATGCGCATGCTCTGTGGGTCAGAGAGGTGGTCTCGGCCCCCCTGTGGTCAGTGCAGGAAGTGCAGGCCGTACCTACCTCACAGGTCACTGGAGACAGCGCCCCCTATTGGCAGAACTGCTGAATCTGTTAAACTGTGGAAATTCAAACCTAAATGGAGACAGCATCCTATAATTTCTCCCAAAATACTTAAGGAACAACTAATTGGAAACCGTATGGAATGAAATGAATGTTTATAACTTACACCAAATTCACCCATAATTATTCATAGACAAATCTTAAATGCAAAACTATTCAAAATTACAGAAGACAGAGGAAAATTGACAGGAGGTTGGGTTTGGTTATGTACATCATGAGCTCTGAGTTCTAACACACAACACAAAAAGGCAATCCTCAAAGAAAAACAAGGAATACCACGGACTTTGTAAAATTAAAGATTTCTACTCTGTGAAAGGCCTTACTCAGAAAATCAAAAGTCACAAACTGAGAGAAAAATATTTGCAAACACATGTCTAACAAAGGATTTGTTTCAAAACATACAAAGAACTCTAACACAAACAACCCCATTAAAAATAGGAAAAGCTCTGAACAAACACCTGGTCAAAGAAGATAGTACACAGATAGTACACAAAACTATGCCCAGGATTGAGGGGCAAAGAAACATTGGTCCAGCTCAAGTCTCTGAGTCATGTGTGACCCTGGACTAGTCCTGTCCTTCCTGGAGGCCTCAGAAAGATGGAGAGGGACAAGGGGAGTGAGGGAAGGTTATGCTTTAACCTAACTCTAACCTATAACCCTAACACCCTAACCTATAGCCCTAAACCTAACAACCCTAGACCCTTGATCCTGACACCTCCGCTCTAATCCCTGACCCTGACCATTACCCTCTACCCTGACTATCCAACTCTGACCATAATCTTAAACCCTGACACCTAAGCCCTGACACTGACTCTGACAGCAGACGTTAATCCTAGCAAAGTGGATACCAAGGAATGACTCTATAATCTCTCAAATAAACCAAGGGAATAAATCTTCATGACCTTGCATTTAGCAATGGTTTCTTAGATCTGACATCAAAGCACAAGCAATGAAAGAAAAAATAGATATATTGGATTTCCTCAAAGTTAAAAAATTTATTGCATCAAAACTGCTATCCAGAAAGTAAAAAGACAGCCCACAGAACAGAAGAAAATATTTGCACGTTATATATCTAATGAGTCTGTTATCCAGAACATATCAAGAAACTCAACAACAAAAACACAAAGAACTCAGTTTTTAAAATGCACAAAGGACTTGACCAGACTCTTCAGAAAAGACATACAAATGGTCAACATACAATGGAAAAGATGTCAAACATCAGTAGTCATGATGGATATGCAAATTTATACCATAATTCAATACACCTTCAAACACACTAGAATTGTTATAGTCAAGAAAAATAAAAAATAACTAATACTGGCAACAATGTAGAGCAAATGGAACTGTAAACATTGCTTGTGGAAATGTAAAATGATGCAATCTATGTGCACAGTACTTTGACATTTCCTCAAAAAGATAAATGTAAAGTATGATAGGATTCAATAACTCCACTCCTAGTGAGAATTAAAAACAGGTGTTCAAACAAAAAGTTGTACACGAATATTCATAGCAGCACTGTTTACAATAGCTAAGAGGTAGAAACAATTAAAATGTCAATCAACAGGTGAATAAATAAACAAAATGCAGCACATCCATGAACTGCCATATTATTCTAACATATAAATGAATAGAGTAAAATGGTGCAATCACTGTGAAAACAATATGGCAGCTCCTCAAAAAGTTAAACACAGAGTTAACATATGATCTGTCAATTCCACTTCAGGGTATTTACTCAAAATATTTGAAAGCAGGGACTGGAACCGATATTTGTACACTCATATTCATAGCAGCATCATTCACAATAACAAAAGGTGGAAGCAACCCAAGTGTCCATTGATGGATAAATGGGTAAATGGAATGTGGTATATTCATAAGGAAATATTATTCAAGGAAATATTATTTCCTTGAAAACTAAGGAAATTCTGACACATGCTACAACATGGATGAACCTTGAAGTTACTATGCTAATTGAAATAAGTTAGTTACAGAAGGACAAATTATTTGATTCCACTTACATAAAGTATCCAGAGGAGTCAAATTCAAAGACAGAAAGAATGTGGCTGCAGGAGCTGAGAAGAGGTAGTGTTTAATGGATACAGTTTCAGTTGGGGAAAATGAAAACGTTTGGGAGATGAATGGTGAGGATATTTTTTAATGATGTAGATGCAATGAATGTCACAGAACTGTATACGTAAAATGGTTTAAACGGTAAATGTTATGTTATGTGTTTTTAATCACAAAGGAAAAAATGCAGTACTGATACATGCTAAAACATGGATGATCCTAAGTGAAAGAAGCCATACAGGAAGGGCCACCAGGTCACATACCCATCCTGTACTTTAAATCCATCAAGATTTTGAATATGAGGCAAAGTCTCAGTTAGGGTTCCAGAGGGGAAAAAAAAAGAAAGAAAACTGGATCACAATGAAAAAAGACATTTTCATAGAGTTGGAGCAGATGGTGAAAGTTGAAGTGGACCTGTGGATTGGATTATTACAAGAAATTGTTATGATTCTCATTTGGTAATTAAGTGCTTGTTCCCTGAGAGTGTATCTGTGTTTTGGGTAAAACACACTGGAGTGTTTTGTGTGAAGTGCCAAATGTGAGTACTTTGTGCTGCTATTGAAAATTTTCTATACATTTGAAATTACTGGAAAATGAATTATATTTCAAAACAATCATGTCAATAAAAGGACAGGGGCTTCCCTGGTGGCGCAGTGGTTGAGGGTCTGCCTGCCGATGCAGGGGACACGGGTTCGTGCCCCGGTCCGGGAGGATCCCACATGCCGCGGATCGGCTGGGCCCGTGAGCCATGGCCGCTGAGCCTGCGCATCTGGAGCCTGTGCTCCGCAACAGGAGAGGCCGCAACAGTGAGGGGCCCGCGTACCGCAAAATAAAATAAAATAAAATAAAAGGACAGAAAAGTAGAGAAGACATGAAACTTTGTATAGAGGCCAAGCTTTACCCAGATCCTGCACAACCAAAGTGATGATGCAATTTGCCCTTATAAGATTTCACATGTTTTTAAGGGGCACTGTGGGAAGATTATAATAGTAGCCACTATGTCTTGGGTGTTGTGGATGACCTGGATGTGGTAGAAATAGTGGGATTTCTAATTCCAGTTTTGTACATCAAATCACCAAGAAACTATTAGAACTAATAAATGAATTCAGTAAAGCTGCAGGATAGAAAATCAATATACTAAAATCAGTTGTGTTTCTATATACAAATAATGAACCATCAGAGAGAGAAATTAAGAAAACAATCTCATTTACAATAACGTGAGAAGAACCAAATAACTGGGAATGAATTGAACCCAAGAGTGTGAAAGAGTTGCACGCTGAAAACCCTAAGACATCGATGAAGAAACTGAGGACACAAATAAATAGAAAGATATCCTGTGCTTTTGGATGGAAAGAATTAGTAGTGCTAAAATGTCCATTCTACCCAAAACAGTATGCACTTCAATGACATTCCTACCGAAATTCCAACGGCATTTTTCACAGAAACTGAACAATCCTGACATGTGTATGGAACCACAAAAGACCCCTAACAGCCAAGGGGATCCTGAGAAAGGAGAACAGCAGCTGGAGGAAACTCACTCACTGACTTGAAACCATATTACAGCGCTACAGGAACCAAACAGTGTAGAAATGGCACTAAAAGAGGCACATGGGCCAGAGGAATAGACCAGAGAGCCCAGGAATAAGTCCATACATATGTGGTCAGTTAATTTATGACAAAGCTGCCAAGAACATACACCAGGGAAAGGACAGTCTCCTCCATAAATTGTGTTTGTTATAAAGAGAAGGGAGAGAATTACTGTGTTGGTGACTTGGGGACATTTGGAGGAGTTTCTGACAGCGGGGATGCAATCTGTCTGTCTTTTCCCTCCTTGGTAGAAATCTCCATATGACCTGAGCCTCTCTAAGAATCCTCTCTGAATTGGGGCCTGAAGACAACAGAGCTGAGATTCAAGTTGTCTTCACAGACAGTATCTCAAGGTTGAGTATAAGTATCATTTCAACAAGGTAATTTAAAATGCTATTTTTGCCCTTTGTTCCAAATGAGTAAGAGGGGAAGTGTTGGTAGGGGCCTAGTGTTTAGAGCTATCTGATTTGACTGGACCTGTTCATTCATCCCAACTGGCCTCACACCTATTTGAGTTACTGGCAATGACCAAGCCGAATCCAGAGACTCACTAGCGGGAAGGACACTGATGGCAACTTTCCTATTACCTGTCCTGTTGGTTTCTCTGCACTTTCTGTTCACTAGGCTGTGTCACTTCCTATGGTACCTGGGTATCAGGTTTTTAATATGGTTTTCACCAATTATGAGACTAGAAAGAACAGAAATCAGGCCATTCCATGAAATCTCTCTGAAACTGGAGGACAGAGTCACTTTCTTTATTCTCCTGGTTTAACAGGTCAATTAGTTGCTGCTCATTACCACCTAGCCCTGTTTTACCATCACACCAGTCAGTCAACTGAGATTTACCCATATTTATATTTACACTGGTTCGACCTCAAAGAGCCTTCTTGATCAAACATGTGAACGACTTCACCTCAATCTGGAAATACTGGAAAGGTAGAATAAATCCAGTTTAATGTAATTTATGTAAATAGTTTATTACAGGGAATTCCCTTAGTGGTAAAGGTCAATATTTACCATCAAGTAAAAATAAATATAATACCGATACGTGTGTTCACATGTCCAATCACGTAAGTTAATTCATGTGTCTGGCGTACATTGTCACGTGCATGCAGCCTCTACAAGTAGCTGTGCTTTTGTGTACGTTACTGTACAGTACTGTATAGAATACAGTACAGTATCTTTATTTCAAGCCCAGGATGTCCTGAAGTGAGCATAAAAGCAGTGGTGACGTAGCTGGTACTACTGTACTTTTCAAGGTACTCTACTGCAAGATTAAAAATGTTTTCTTTATTTTTTGTGCTTGTTATGTATTATTTGTGTGAAAGTATTATAAACCTATTACAGTACAGTACTATATAGCTGATTGTGTTAGTTGGGCACCTAGGCTAACTTTGCTGGACTTACAAACAAATTGGACTTACAAACACACTCTTGGAACAGAACTCATTCTTATGTAGGGGACTTACTCTATATGCACATACAAACACACACAAAATGACGTGGGCACACGTGCACACAGGCAGACACACACCCTCTGCTAAAGTTACCAATAGCTTTTGACGTCAGTGAAACCCCACAATTTTACAAGTTTACTCTGTGGAATGAGCTGGCTCTGGGTTTAAATCCTGCCTCTGGCTGTAGGACAGGGCACAGATCACTGCACCTCCTTGCACAGTTTTCCTCTTCTATTAAACAACACTCACTACAGAAGGGTTAATGTGAGGATCAGGCAGAAGAGTGCCTAATAAACCGGTGCTTCTCAAACTCCCAAGTGCACAGAACCATCTGGAAATGCTGTTACAATGCAGATGCTGATCCAGATTCTCAAGTGGGGCTTGACGTTCTAAGCTCCTAGGTGACGTTATGCTTCTGGTCCACGGACCAAACTTTGCGTAGAGAGGCACATACTCAAATTTTACAAAAGGGAAACCAAAATCACTATCCGGTGGTCCTGCCAGCCAAGTAAGAGAAGAAAGCTAAGAAAGGATTTTTTTTGGTGCCCAACGTGAGCTTGGCATGAACTCAGTTTCTCTAGGTGTGGAGAGGATAACACATTTGGGGCCAGGCATTATTCTGTCCCCTCATGAGCCTCAGCATAACTTCATTTCCATTCTTCTGCCCTGGGCTAGCCAGGAGCCACGGGAACCCAAAGAGATGGGGAGTCTCATACCTGTCAGAGTCTTGGCAAATCTCCACCACAGCCACCAAGGCCTTCAAGTGCTTGTTGGGTTGGTAGGAGTGGATGTAGTCAGGGAAGTGCTGTTCCTGGGGTCCCCGTTCGAGGCCGTGAAATCTATAGCTACCTGGAAGAGAAGATAGGCAAATGGGTAAATTTAAAGTGAACACATTTCAGGACTTCCCTGGTGGTCCAGTGGTAAAGAATCCACCTTCCAATGCAAGGGATGCGAGTTCAATCCCTCGTCAGGGAACGAAGATTCCACATGCCACAGGGCAACTAAGTCCGCACGCCACAACTACTGAGCTCGCGTCTCAAGGAGAGCCTGTGTGCCACAAACTATAGAGCCCACGCGCCCTGGAGCCCGTGTGCCACAACTAGAGAGAAGCCCAAATGCCACAATGAAGAGACCTCGCGCTGCAACAAAAGATCCCGCATGCCTCAACTAAGACCCGATGCAGCCAAGAAAATAAATAAAATAAATAAATAAAATAAATAAATATTTAAAAAAAATAAAGTGAACACATCTCGTAAGAATTGTGATCAGCCCTGAGAGAGACATGGCCTGAGGGGGAGGAAAGCAGTACGTTATACACCCTGCTGATAAACAGAGTTAGAGAAAAAAATTCATTAGCTTTAAAAACTAGTGATTAACTTGGTTGAGGCCATTTCTGTAGTCTTCAGTCTCCCTCTCCCCCATGCCCTCTCTTCTCTGTGTCCAAAATGGAACTTGAGATTGATGTACAGGTCAGAAAGCCCAGCCGCTCTAATCCACAACGTCACCAGGCAGCAAGGGCAAGGGTGGAATATCATAATTCACTAAGAAAAGTCTTCTGTGCTCTCCGGGCAGGATGATTCCATGTCTGAGGCCTAGGTAAACTCCCTTCAAACTAAAGATGTTAAAGATGCAGTCTGTATATCAAAGCCATTGTTGTTGTTTTGTTTTTTTTAACATCCAACTATTACTTTGTTTATGTTACTATGCTTAATTTACATGGAAAAGACAACCAAGCAGTTCTGCCCCATATCAGGAAAAGTTTCCAATCAACACCAATTATGTGGTGACAAATAACTAGGAATGGTGACATCTTTGGATCAAGACTGACAAGGAAGAATGGGCTCATCTCCAACAAGAATATGGCACAATGGCCAGCACAAACCATACTAACACTGAACCTTTAGCACTGGTCACAAATTCGAATCTCTTCTCTGAAGCTAGCAAATCAACTGAAATACCTGGGTTAAAAAAAAGTTTTTAAATGAAGCCCGACGGGCTTCCCTGGTGGCGCAGTGGTTGAGAGTCCGCCTGCCGATGCAGGGGACACGGGTTCGTGCCCCGGTATGGGAGGATCCCACATGCCGCGAAGCGGCTGGGCCCGTGAGCCATGGCCGCTGAGCCTGCGTGTCCGGAGCCTGTGCTCCGCAACGGGAGAGGCCACAGCTGTGGGAGGCCCGCGTACCGCAAAAAAAAAAAAAAAAAAAAAAAAAATGAAGCCCGAATTAATTTAAGAACCATGCTCTTGACACATTTTCCTTTCAGAATTTACATAAAACACTTTTTCACTCTGATAGCCCAGGGTTTTTTCCTCACATAGCCCACCATGTAGCTGCAGATAGACTGTTCTGCCTCAAGATGTAAACATAGGGGGAAAAAAATTAACGACATCTGCGTAATATTCTCTCTACACACTGCTGTTGGATGGGAAATAGATAATTAAAAAAAGAAAGAAAGGAAGGGAGGAAGGAAGGAAGGAAGGAAGGAAGGAAGGAAGGAAGGAAGGAAGAAAGAAAGAGAAAGAAAGAAAGAAAGAAAAGTTCCATTATAGATTCTCACAACCTCTTGTTCCACAGTTCATGAATCTTACACTGATGCTAAGGTGACAATGTATGTAAGTGGACTTTTGTTTTCAGTGAAGAAGACCTGGGAAAAAGATGGATTTATCTCTTTTTCTTCAAGAGTTATCAGATGGTGCATGCTCCCCAAAGCCCTCACTTTCTCGAACTAGAGCACTTTCTAGGATCACACGGCCTTCTTATAACGCTGGGTGTCTCAGTGGCAAACTCATGGATCCAATCCCAGTTTGCTATTGCAGTTTTTGCAGCTCCCATCTCGAACCATGTGGCAGCACAGTGAGCATGACCCGGTCTTGAACTTCACTGTACTGCAGGTTAACTACCCTTGTTAAAAGGTAGTTAAAAAGAAATGCTCTGCCAGTGGCGCCTGTGAATTGAGTGGAGATGAGTTCTGAGTGGTTGGTCGGGATTGTATCGCAGTTTGCACAGGAAAACACATAGGTACCACCGATATGATCAAGGAAAATCCTGCCCATTTTTATAGCTGAAGTTCTAAAAACCCCGAGCAGCTGCGAGATCCAAGGCCACCAGCGGCTCTTCGGTCTTCGGCTGAGATGAAGCATCAAAGCCATTGTTACTTTCATGAGTGGCAAGTTGCAAAGAGATGCGTTGAATTGGTTATAATAAAATTTCTGCCAGAAGAAGCTCTGTGTAAGGCTCCATTCATGTAAAAACTCCTGCCCACGCCAGAGAAGATGCCTGAATGCTATGGCATTGTTAGCAGCAAGTGGAGAAGAGAAACCTCTGCAGACAGCGGTCACCAAGTTGTCATTATCTTTGAACTTCCTAAATTTTTTCTGACCCCCAACATCATCATCATCTAAATAAAAGTTGACTCACCCAACACTTCTTTTTTTTAACATATATATTCTTTTTTCATATTCTTTTCCATTATGATTTGTCACAGAATATTGAATATAGTTCCCTGTGCTATAAGTAGGATCTTGTTGTTTATCCATTCTGCACACAATAGTTTGCCTCTGTTAATCCCAAACTCCCATTCTTTTCCTCCCCTCCCCCCTACCTTGGCAACCACAAGTCTGTTCTCTATGTCTGTGAGTCTGTTTTTTTTCATAGATACATTGATTTACATTGTATTTTAGATTCCACATATACGTGCTATCGTATGGTATTTGTCTTTCTCTCTCTGAATTACTTCACTTAGTATGAAAATCTCTAGGTCCATCCATGTTGCTGCAAATGGCATTATTTCATTCTTTTTTATGGCTGAGTAGTACTCCATTGTACATATGTACCCCATCTTCTTTATCCATTCATCTGTCAATAGACATTTAGGTTGTTTCCATTGGCTATTGTGAATTGGTGCTGCTGTGAACATAGAGGTGCATGTATCTTTTCAAATTATAGTTTGTCTGGGTAAATGCCTAAGAATGGGATTGCTGGATTGTGTGGCAACTCTATTTTTAGTTTTTTGAGGAACATCCATATTGTTTTCCATAGTTCACCCAACACTTCTTAGCAACAACGACAAAATGATTAAGCCTGGGGAGTGGGGCTAAACCGGAAAGGCTCATTTCTTCTGATTTCTAACATCATCACCATTTCAGTGAAAGTTAGCCCAGCAAACACCTCTCCAAAGAAATGCATAAGCTTGGGGTGGAGAGTGGGGAGAGAGGGATTAAAATGAAAGGAGTTGTAGAGAAAGAAAGGAGTGTTCATGGTGCATCCAGCCCAGCAGAATCCATTCACTGGCTGACTGATGACAGAAGAGCTCTATTTTCTCTTAAGATCTTTTGAATGCGAAACATTATTTTGTATAATTTTTGGCCAAATTCCATTATAACAAATAACTGGAATATCCCATTGGACTTAAGGTGGGATGTTAGCTCTGGAAGGACAGTGGAAAGGGGCTACATGCTCTGTGTCTGCTTCTGAGGGACCTGATGCTAAGAGCAACGTTGATGGAAAAAAAATGCCATGTCTTATATTGTAAGCCTGCAATCAAACCAAAGTAACTAGAAGAGAAAAAAACAATAGGCTAACAGTAATTCACTTACAAACCTCTCTTTTTTTCTTTCATAAAGTTTTTTTTTTTCTCATCACTGAGTTTTCCCCCTTTTCATCCTTACCACTCCACAGGACTATGTTGAAAATAAATTTAGGCAGGATTCACATTCTATTTTCAGAATCTCCAGATGTTTTCAACAAGGTAGTACAAACTGATAAAATGCTAGTACTAAGTGTTTCAAAAGGAAAGGTCATGTGAAGAAAAATTGTACAGTATTTCCCCAACCCTTAGACGCTCTTACTTTGGACAACAAAGGGAAGAAGGGAGGGGTAACCTCTGTTAAAACCCTACTGTGTGTCAGACACCTGTGCTGACTGCTTTATAAGCACTGTGTTATTTCATTTTCATGAAAACTCTGCAAGGTAGAGATTGTTATTCCTTTTCATTAATGAAGAGCCTGATACCCAAAGGTGATGAAAATCACGAGGTCAAAGGGGATGCAGCTGGGTTTAAACCCAAGTCCACATGGTTTCAAAGACTTTACTTCTCCATGGTATCACTATACACCCAAGAGAATGAGTAAGTCTGTGACCAGCATATCCAGACATCTCACGGGTATGTTTTATTCCTATAAAGAATGAGGGGATTTGGCCTGGAGGCAGGGAGACTAACCAGGAGACAACGACAGCAATTTAGGAGAGAAGAAATGTCTTGAATAAACAGCTCTTTATAACAAGTGAGACACAATATCTTCTGAGACAGATTTTTATCCTGAAAGTGAAAGCCAATCCACTGGAAAAAAGAGAGGAAGACAACAGGTGAAGGGCCTTTTTGTCATGAACTGTGTGAAAAGCTAGTGGTGGCGGGAGCCTACATGCATTTTGTGAACAAGAAGAAGGTGTAAAGCACTCCAGTACCCACCCACGGGGCCCCAGCCAGATAGAGGTCTGGATACATGTAGACAATCCCTGGAAAACTCCAAGAAGAACACTCAAGAGGTACCTGAGAGACAGTGTTTGGAGAAATCAAACATCTCAGGGCCTCCTGGGTTTACTAAGCTCCAACACAAACCCACCATTCTCTGCCTTTTTGTCCTGAGGAGGCACACTTAAGAGATCATGTCACCTCACGTATGTGTACATAGTGTTTAAAAGGTAAAAATAGTGCTGGGAAGGCTAGAAGTAAAACCACCTCTTTCTCTCCTACTAAGGAAGGCAGCTTAAAACTCCAGAGAATTCTAGAGAATGCAAGGATGTTATCTGCTCTGATTTATTAATATCACTGCAAGTATTGCAAATCATTGGCAGGTGTCGATACTTTATTATTAATAACAAGTACCTGTGACTCCTGTCAGTTCTGTTTATGATGCCCCTTCCTTCTTTCCTTCCTTCCTTCCTTCCTTCCTTCCTCCTTCCTCCCTTCCTTCCTTCCTCCCTCCCTCCCTCCCTCCCTCTCTCCCTCTCTCCTTCTCTCCCTCTCTCCCTCTCTCCCTCCCTCTCTCTCTCTCTCTCTCTCTCTCTCTTTCTCTCTTTCTTTCTTACCAGGGATTGAACCTGTGCCCCCTGCAGTGGAAACAAATATAAACAATATTAACTTCTCACCTCCAACATGTTTACTTCCAAATGGAAAAATCCTTTCTTTATGTGAATAAAGGTGACCATGGAGGCCCAGAGTGTTCTCTTTCAGGGAACTTGTGAAGAGAAGACAGAGAAACGCATGGTGCAAACCATACATTCAGTTTGATTCCAAAAGATTCAGATGCAGATGAGAATAAATATTCCACCATTGATCTATTTTTTTCTCTGTGATTATTCCTTAGAGTCAGTGTAATCTAGAGGTTTTCACTCATTATGGTGGACTCCAATCATCTGATGATGGGAAGAATCAAAGCCTCTATTTCCTGGAATACTACATAAAACTTCTCTGGAAACATAATATCTCTGCTTCCTACTAACTGGAATGTGGTATTTTAAAGTCAGAAGTCCACATGCGTATCAAGAAACCCTATGATACAAGACACTTTTTAATCCAAACCTGTAAAAGCAGGATCTCCTTAAGACAAACCAAGGGTTCAAGCAAAATATCATGTTGCTACCAGAGACCTGGAGAGAAACAGGAAGTCTTTTAAGTACAATGGAAAAACAACTCACAAACCTCAGAGCAACTATTTTAAAGAAATATTTAGAAGCTCTAGGAAAGCGCTTGTCTCCTGCTGGGAAGCTCACTGGACCCCATCAGCTCCTGCTTCCAATAAATAATGCTGGGATTGTGTCTGGAAGAACAAACATGAGACTGAGCACACACAGGAACGGTATAGGTTTGATGTCTGAGTGTTTTCACACAGTAACACGTGAGTGAGCAGACATTTGGTTCCATTCTAGGCAAGCTCTTCTCATCAGACCATTGAAAACTGCCCAGGATTCAACAGCCACTCCTACCATGGACAGATGCTTCCTTTTATGGAATGCTCAGAGGAAATCACCTGGTTTTGATGTGGTTTGAGTTTGATCCTGTGAAACCATCAGAACTTCCCACCAGAGATAAATGAGGAGATTCTGGCCTTTATCAGTATGTGTGATGAACACAGGTGTCCTGGCTGTTACTTGCCAACCCTCCTTCTATTTTTATCCATCTCCCTACATGTGACTACTTTTGACCTACTCTGAGCTCAGACCCCTGATCTGTTAGAGTGACTCTGTCAGCCTTTCTTTCAAAATGGACAGGCAACAAAATGAATTTAACCTAGAAGCAGCAGATCAGCAAGGGAAATGAAAACATCAGAAGTTATCTAATCACAGCCACAGCCATTCAGGGCTCTGTCTTATCTGCTGGGTAATAAAAATGGGATGTTCCTAAACTTGAAGGGCATCCAATCAAATAAGTGAAGTTGTTGCTTACCTCTGGCTCTTGGGGGGATTTCTATGTAGTTTAACCCGTGTATACCAACTACAAAATATTGGCATGGGTTTGAAACACCTATGTTCTAGGAAAGGTTTTTTTGGCAGGGGGCAGGGGTGGGCAGGGGGAAGTTTGTCTTGACAGAAAGCAAAAGATAAAACACAAACGTCTTTGAGAACAAGGATTGTTAAGAGGGCAGTAGAAAAAAAGGAATGGGGAGAAAAGAATATCTCCTCTGAAGTCAAGGTAGCTTTTCCAGAAAAGTAGGGTTTAGTCTCAGCTTAAGAACACTTTTAAAAAGCTTGGACAGCTCAGAAGTGCTGTTTAGGGAACTGAAAACCAAGTGAGCCAAGAACAACATTTCTTTAAAAAATCCTGGCAAAGGCTAAAGAGGATAAAGAGCTGGTTTTGCATAGTTTTGGAGACACGATAACGAAGCAGAGGCATCTTCTCCCCAAAGGCACTGAAATCCTAAGGCATCAATGGGTCAGTTGCAGGGAGAGAGGGTAGGGGCGGGGGTAAGGGATATTTCTCTCTCAAAGTCTCCCAGGGCACTCACCTCTCTCTGCTCCACCCCATTACACCATTCACCCTTCCTCCCTCCTGGAACCCCAGGGGGCAGCACTTCTTAAGAGCCCCCAGGGACCATCTCTGCAGCCCAGATTCTTCCCAGAGCCTGGCAAGTTCTGGGAGCAGAAGCTGGGCCTGCAAGGCCATGGCAGGTGCGGTGGGACCTAGAAGGATTAGTAAGTATATATCTGGTTCTGCCGAAGGGAGAGTCGTTCCTCCCCCTGGAAGCCTGAGCTTCCTGGTCCTGGACAAGGACCCTCCCCCACGTGGCAGAAACTGGTAGCTCTTCCCCAAACCAGTTTTCTAGTCATCCTGGGCACAACCAGATGACATTTTCCAGCGTAATTAGGCCATGTGACTACTTTCTGGAAAGTGGGCACGAGAAGGGCACCATACCCAGGTATGTCCCTGTAGTGGAATGCAGTGTCCCCCAGAATTCATGTCCACCCAGAACCTCAGAATGTAATTAAAAGAAAACTTTTTCTATGCCCACAGAATACTTTTGATACCAAATGTGTGTGGGATGGTGGTTCCCAAACCAACAAATTCTCCAGTTCTCAGTGGACACCAACTGGGTGTCCTCTAAGTTAACTCAATTCTAATACTAACTACCTGGACTGAGCACAGATGCCACAGCTTAAGGGCTCAGTCCCCCAATACTGTCCCCCACTTCAGATACCAATTTCAAGTCCCAGGTTGTCACCTGTACTGCTGACCAACCAGCTATGAATCAGGGGCTCCCATGACCCTCTCCTCAGCTTCGAATATTTGTTAGAATGGCTCATAGGACCTACTTATATCTACTGGTTTACTGTAAAGGATATAATAAAGGATACAGGTGAACAGCCAGATGAAGTGGTACATAGGTTGAGGTCTGGACGGTCCCAAGTGCAGGAGCTTTTGCCCCCATGGAGTTGGAGTGCAACACCCTCCCGGCACATGGATGTGTTCACCAACCCGGAAGCTCTCCAAACCCTGTATTTTAGGGATTTTGATGGAGACTTCATCATGTAGGCATGATCCATCATCACCTCATCTCCAGTCCCTCTCCCCTGCCCAGAGGAATGGGGATGGGACTGAAAACTCCAAGCTTCTAATCATGACTTGGACTTTCTGGTGACCAGCCCCCATTCGGAATCATCCAGTTGCCCAACAAGAGTCACCTCATTAGAACAAACGATGCTCCTGTCACCCAGGAAATTCCTAGAGAGTTAGGAGCTCTGTGTCAGGAACTGGGGGCAGAGACCAAATATTTAGTTCTTATGTCACTGTGACCTTATTTGGAAGAAACATCTTTACAGATGTAATTAAGGCAAGGATCTTGAGATGAGATCCTCCTGGATTAGAGTGAGTCCTAAATCTAATGACAAGTATCCTTGTAAGACAGCACAGGAGAAGACAGACACACAGGGGAGAAGGGCGTGTAAACACAGGCAGAGATTGAAGTGATGCCTCTGTAAGTCAAGGAATGCTAAGGATTGGTAGACGCCCCCCAAAACTAGGAGAGGGGCATGGAAAAGATTTTTCTGCAGAGCTTCCGGAAGGAATCAACTCTGCTGACCCCCTGATTTTGGATTTCAGGTCTCCAGAACCGTGAGAGAACACATTTTTCTTCTTTTAAGCCGCCCAGGTTGTGGTAATTTGTTACAGCAGCTCTAGGATAAGCTCCTCCCACGTACAACTTTCCTGCTCTTTCCCCGTCAGGATGGCTGGCGTGAAGACAATTGCTCGGGTCATCTTGCTGAGGCCAAAGGAGCCTCAAGATGGAATGAGCCTAGATTCCTGAATCACTGCTAAGAAGGGGCAGGAACACCTGTGGGGCACAGGCCACGTTAACTGTGGTAAACCTCTGTTTTCTGGATTTAACTGTTATAGCGGCTGGTCAAAGCGATCTTCAATACCCTCCGTCCATCGCCACCATCACCACCACGCATAAAGCAATAAACTGACATGCTAGTTTGCACGGTGGTCCTGCAGAATTTATCATTCTAGTCACTCACTGAACACGCTGATAAGCCCTGTTGTCAGAACTGGGAAGCTGAGAATCAGACCCTCTCCCTCCAGATAAACAAAACAAAACAAACCTGGGGGCCAGGGGCCCAACCTGCACTCTGCCAGCACCTTGCGGGTACGCCCATCAGCGCTTGTCTCTCCTGGTTGCACCAGTAGAGGCCTGAAGCAGGAAGGATACGTAAACCCAGGGCGAGTTCCCCATTTCTGCCCCTCCTGGGTGGAAGCACACAACATGTGGCTGAGAGGCGTCCTCCAGTCCAAGAGGAAACCCCTTGCCCGCTGTGGGGCTGGGCAGGGAAAGTGGCAGCAGGCTGGTCCGGAGGACAGGAGAGGAAGCATGAAGCCAGGGAGGATGGGCCCGGAGCTGGAGTATCCGAGAGGCAGGCTGGGCTCCACTGCCCAGGGCTCCAGCTGCCTCAGCTCTTGTCACCATGCACAGTATAAGTGGCCCTCTCTAGGGAGCCTGGCCAGGTAGACTTGATCTGTGGTGGTGTGACAAGGCCCCTGCCCATCCCAGCACTGAGCTCCTTGGAGGCAGGAATGCATTCTGTGGACACTCTGCCCCTGGCCTCTGTAGATCGTGGGAGCTGTGGTGGTGGATGATTCTGGAACAGGAGGCTAAGGTCAGATTGTGAAATGCCCTGGATGCCATGAGACGTTTGGGCCCCGCCCTGTGGACAGTGGGGGTGACTCTTAGTAGTGGGTTTTAAGATCTGCGTTTTAGAATATTATCCCTGGGGACGGTGACTGCACAGAGTAAGACCACAATAAACACTTGTGTGTAGCCAAAGGAAAGCAAAATTCGATATTAATGCTCATCACGTAACATGTTTCAGTCTCTCTCTCTTACACACGCACGTGTCCCCGCCCCTGTCCGACCCTAAAAGCCAGGACGTTATGTGGATGTCTGGTTTCCAATGGGCTCCCTAGACAGCGGGCTGGATGCAGCGTTCTGCTGTCATAGAATTCGCCAGTGAAGACAGAGCTCACAGGTAAGGATTGAAGTGCCCCCTCTGCTGTCAGAAAAAGGTTACTGCAACCACACAGATAAGGCCACGTCATCCTCAGTTTGTGCTCCATGAATGTAGGCACCCACCTGTGGGCAGGGGTCCCAGCCAGGGGCACTGCCTACCAGCTAATGTGGAGGAGGTTTCAGCCCAGTGACGTTTCCCTGGAATCCAGGTGTGGGGCTCCCCCCACCCCAAGCCCGCTATCCATTTTACTTCCTTTCCTTCCTTTTTTTTTCTGGCTCTGAGAATGTTCTTGGGAGCCTGTGGTCCAGAGAAGTCTTGGAGGGTCATTTGTGCCAGCAATAAATCCCTCCATTCCTGCAGGGAAGTCGAGGGAGAGTCCTGGGTAGTTCACTGGGTTGAGTCCATTCCTATTGGCCCAGCCCAAAGATCTGCCCAGGGAGTGAGACAAAAATAGCAGCAGATACTGTCCCTGCCCAGAGAGGTGACAGTTCCCAGAGAAGGCGACAATGGGTTATGGGTCAACGTGACAACAGGTCAGGACAGGATTTAGCTTAGGGCCTGAGAAACTTAGGACAGTGGACCATGAGGAAATAGAGAGACTGGCCGGGAGGGCAGAGAAGCCTGAGAAAATGTAATGGAAAGGATGGGGCTCCAGGTAAGCATCTTAAGAACGGGTGGTGGGGCTTCCCTGGTGGGACAGTGGTTGAGAATCTGCCTGCTAATGCAGGGGACACCGGTTCGAGCCCTGGTCTGGGAGGATCCCACGTGCCGCGGAGCAACTAGGCCCGTGAGCCACAACTACTGAGCCTGCGCGTCTGGAGCCTGTGCTCTGCAACAAGAGAGGCTGCGATAGTGAGAGGCCCGCGCACCGTGATGAAGAGCAGCCCCCGCTTGCCACAACTAGAGAAAGCCCTCGCACAGAAACGAAGACCCAACACAGCAAAAATAAATAAATAAAGTAATAAACTCCTACCCAACATCTTAAAAAAAAAAAGAACGGTGACATCCAAGCTGCCCATGGTCCAACTAGAGGAGGGGTCAGAATGAACCAAATGGGGACAAAAATCCACCCAACAGAAACCCAGAGTTCCTCAAATTCCAACTCCTTCCCCTGGCCGAGGCTCAGACTCTGGCCCCATCAACCTTTCCCGACCTTCTGCCGCCCTCTCTGCAGGCCTTACAGGCCTCATTCCTACCTCTGCTCTGCCTCGGTTGCTCCGTTGCCTCCCCTCCATCCTCTGACACCCTCTGGGAGGAACCCTCTCCCGCCGCCTGGCTGGGCCTTCAGACAGTGTGTGCCAGCAGCGTCCACACCTCAACTTCTGCTCCTAAGGCAGTCCATCCCCAGGGGAGCAGGTCTTCAGGGCCTTTTCTCCAGGCAGATCAAAAGCAGAAGGGGAGGGCTTCCCTGGTGGCGCAGTGGTTGAGAGTCCGCCTGCCGATGCAGGGGACACGGGTTCGTGCCCCGGTACGGGAAGATCCCACATGCCGCGGAGTGGCTGGGCCCGTGAGCCATGGCCGCTGAGCCTGCGCGTCCGGAGCCTGTGCTCCGCAACGGGCGAGGCCACAGCGGTGAGAGGCCTGTGTACCGCAAAAAAAAAAAAAAAAAAAAAAAAACAAAAAGCAGAAGGGGACTTTGATGAGCCCGGTTCCTGGAAATAAACAAGGAGGACAGGGGTTCAAATGGCCCCCAGGGACTACCCTGGGAGTGGACACTGGGCTGGAGTCAGGAGCATGGGACAGGAAAACCAGTAACAGATCTCACTGGTAACTGCCACAAACCACTCCAGGATACTAAGCATGCCAGGAGGTCGTTTTTTTTTTTTTTTTTTTTAAAGACTTTGATGTGCACCATTTTTAAAGTCTTTATTGAATTTGTTGCAATATTGCTTCTGTTTTATGTTTTGGTTTTTTGGCCACGAGGCATGTGGGATCTTAGCTCCCTGACCAGGGATCGAACTCACTCCCCCTGCATCGGAAGGCGAAGTCTTAACCACTGGACCACCAGGGAAGTCCCAGGAGGTCACATTTTATTAATCAAATCCAATCTATCAAGCTTCTTACTGAGGTGGGGAAAAGCCTGAAGTCAATGCTTTTGGAGGCTCCCTTCACTCATTCTGTGCAAGAAACCTTGGCACGCACTTAGTTCAGAGGAAAACAGATGAGCCGTCTATGTGATGCCTATGCTGAGTGCTGGTCAGCGAACTCGGCAGTCGCTCCTGGAGGGTCCCAGTTCCTCCAAGGGGACATCCGCCCCACACCCTAGAAACTTTGGCCCATTGGCCTCGAGCATCAAAACTCCAGTTTGGGGGCCTGTCTTTCCCAGCAATCCCACAACCTCGACCATCCCAAGACAAAATAACACATCATCACTTAATGGGCTTAGAAGTTCCAAACTGGCAACCAGCCAACATAAAGGGTTTATGGTCCTGTGAATTAGATGTCAAAAGTTAAAAATCAGGACATTGGATACAGAAATCTAGATTTCCATGGAGAGTGATGATATTATATCACATTGTGAGTGTACTTAATGCCACTGAATTGTATACTTAAAATGGTTAAATGGTAAAATTTTATGTATATTTTACCACAATAAAAAAATGTATAAAAGGTCTAGATTTCCTGCTTCTTTGAAAAATTAGAATACTGGGCAAAGTACATGAGGAATCTCTTTGTATTATTTCCTATAATTGTATGTGAATCTATAATTATCTCAAGAAACATTTCGATTAAAAAATGTAAAAAAAAAAAACCCAAAAACTATTCCACAAAATTGTCTTCCCACACAGCAACATTAGCACCTTGGCCATCTCTGCTCATTCCCTATACACGAGACTTGTTTCCTTTATAGGATCTGCCCAACTCTTCGTGTAGACATTTGGGTTTGAGACCCTGGACTCTTCCAAAAGAATCTTAAGGTTAAAGAAAGTATGGTTTCCAGGGTGGCCGGCACACCCTCCCTATATGTTACCTCCTCCCCGGGGAAGAGAGCCTGGATGTCAGGAATGCAGGGATCCAGCAGCCTTCCTTGGATCCCTGACCTCTCCATGGGCTCAGGTCTTTCCTTATGTGGGCATCCATCAGCTGCTCACTAGTCAATTGCATGGAAAGCCTGTCCTTTGAGTCTGTCTCAGGAGACAGCAAAGACCAGGAGTCCCAGGCAGTGGTCAGACCAAAACGAGCAGGGAGAGAGGGGTGCGGGACGTGCGGGAGAGGAAAGAAGGTGGGGTCCCCAGCGCCCAGAGGCTGGCAGTGGGAATCCTGGGGAGGAAACCCAGGTTTAGTAATTGGACCCTGTTCTGGGTTGAATTGTAACCCTCTCCCACACAAACCCAGTTCACATGTCCTAACCCCTAGGACTTGTGAACGTGACCTTATTTGGAAATAGGGTTGTCGGGGAGGTAATAGTTAAGATAGGTCATTCCGGTAGGCCCTATTCCACTATGACTGATGTACTTATAAAAGGGGGAAATTTGGACACAGAGACACACACACAGGGAGAATGCCAGGTGACGATGAAGGCAGAAATGGGGAGATGCTTCTATAACCCAAGGAATGGCAAAGATGGCTAGCAAACCACCAGAAGCGAGGGGAGAGGCCTGGAACTGATTCTCCTTCACAGCCTTTGTTAGGAACAAATCCTGCCAACACCTTGACCTCAGATATCTGGTCTCCAGAACTATGAGACAATACATTTCTGTTGTTTCAGCCACCCAGTCTATGGTACTTTGTTACAGCAGCCCTGGCAAACAAATACAGACTGATCCCAAGTAGTTCTGGGATGGGCCCTTCCCCTTTCCTGCCCTGAAATGACCTTTAAAAGTGAACAAGATGGTCTATGTTCAGTGGAGAGGAAAGAGATATTTCTAGACAAGAGAAGTAACGCGAGCAGAAACAGGCATTGACAGGAGGCTATTGCGACGGGGAGGGAGGTGGGAGTTAAGATAATAATGCTGACTAACTTTTCTCCAGCACCTCCTGTGTCAAACATCCTTAAAACAAGTTGGTTTGAGGTAAGTATTAGTATCATGCTCATTTTACATGTGAGAAAATTGTGGCTCAGAGAAGTTAAACAGTATGCCCAAGATCTGGTAAGGGGGGAAAGCCATGATTTGAACCTAGAATCAGAATAGCTTGTTTGTAACTTTTCCAAGCAGAGGCAAAAGGAATTGATACCTTAAGGCTCACCCTGATCGTCTAGTTGGCCTGGGATCCCTCTGGTAGTTTAGCCGGAGTGGGGGGCGGGGGGGGGGGGGCGGCGGCGCTGGGCTGAGCCTCCTAGGACCAGTCTGACCTGAAGCAGTTCCTGCCTGTTAAACCTATCCCACACATGGCCACTGGGCAGATTCAGTGTTAAACCAGCCAAACCGGAAGAGAGGATCCAGGGCCAGGGCCAAGTTCTTACACCATGTCTCTCCTGCAGTGACTGGTGGTTGCTGCAGAGGCCACCCAGAGTGCCTACAACACTGGCCAAGAAACGCGGGGTGGTTTGAGCATGGCCACACTGACACCCGTTGAAAAGGATTTACTTCACAGTTGCCAAAGAAAGCCTGAAAACAAACACAAACAATCCAAAACATTCATGTTCAGAAAAAATGGTCAAAGACCTCTTTACCCAACCCACAGGCCTAGGGAGAAGAAGTTGGCTAGGTTTAGTTCATCGTATGCGATAGTCAGGGACTCAGCTGTCTTGTCAAACCTTGAAGTCTTTATGATCAAACAGCACAGGTGTCACTCCAAAAACTGCCTATGACATCCTTCATTAGAACCCCCTTTTTGGTCCCTTAAGGCAGAATTCCCAAACAGGTTAATCTTATACCCAGACAGGATCCTTGTGGCTGGGGCATTTGAAATGCAGATATCATCACTCTCATAAACACTTAAATGTCACTTAAAACATAAACACTTAAATTCACGATGTGCCAGGCATTCCTAGTGCTTTATATATGCCGATTCATTTCATCCCCATACTTAATCCTAACTTTCTTTAAACCACATAGCCAGTAAATGGTGGAATTAGGATCTGAAAACTAACAGTCCAGAGCTTATGCTTTTAACCACCATACCACACTGCCTTCTGAAAATATTTAGGGAAGGAGATCAACATTTTACCCTTTGAGCATTTGTGATATCCTCACCATCAAAACCAGGCATAAGGCAGCTGTTGCCAGCCCCATGCTCTTTCTTTCCTAGTCCTTAGAGCCGTTAAGGACAAAATGCTGGGAGATACCTGCCCACCCTTCCCTGATTCCTTCAGCATCTCCCAGAGGATTCTAGCCTCAGCCTCCCTTCCTACACACATGATGCTTCAGGTGAAAGGAGTAGTTTACCCCCATTAAACACTTGTGAATCTCAAAATTAAGGAATTACTTCCAGAAGGTCTAGTGAGTTATCTAAGACAGCATCATCACAGTGGCTCATCACCTTTGCCTGTTTTCCACCAGTGCAACCAGGATGATGGTGGTATGTGAAGGGAGAGGGCTGAGGGGTTTGCTACTCTGTCCAGGTAGACAACGTAGACACCACCAAGCACCGTGCAGCAATGCCTCCTTGTTCAGGATCCAGGACCTGGGACTTGGCTGCTCTTAGTTATGCAAATATAAGACACTCATTGTTATGGGGGAAGAAGTGTCTCAGGTCTTTTGGTCCTTTAAGGTCATCCCCCTTAACATGATATACAGAAGTGGCCCCTGGAGAGAGGTGAATAAATGCACTTGGCGCAAAGCAGTCTCAGGAAACAAAAGTGATAGTATCAGCCAGTCTACCTTTATAAGTCAAGGTTATGCCACAGCAACAAACAATCCCCCAAATCACAATGTCTTAAAACTACAGAGGTTTAGTTCTTACTCATGCTCCTTGTCATACTCTTTCCAGAGCTAAGGTTGACTAGCTGAAATATTGCTGGTCCCCACACTAGAGGGAAAGAGAGCTCTAGAGGGCTGAACACTGTCAGTTAAATACTCTGGACCAGAAGTGACACGTCATTGCCATTCCAAGCCATTGAGCAGGCTGGACCCCACCCTGCCACAAGGGAGAAGTCCAATGCTACCGTGTGTCTAAAAAGCGGAGAGCCTGAACTATTGGATGAACTACAGAGATGGGGACCAGATTCCCTTTCTGTTTGAAAACCATTGTGATTTGAACCACGCTGACAACGAATAGAATGGAGGTGATGAATAGCATAGGAGGCCTCATGGCTAGGTTATATCCACAACCAGCAAGGCTGACTACAGCCTTGACTAAGTTTTCCTGGTTGAACTAAATTTAAATTGGAGATGAGAATATATAATCCCTTAGAAAAAATCAAATTGAACAAATCTAAACATGGATAACAAAAGACCATCGTGATGCCTATTCTGTTCACATTATTGTTGGGATCAGAGAGAGGATTCTGAATCTGATCTATGTCCATTGTCAAAAAGAATGCTTTCAGGTATGTAATGAAGGAAAACTTTCTTTAGGATAAAGGGTATTCCATGACTAAGAAATACCTGAGTGCACAATTGAAAAAATATGTCTCCTGAATGGCTCGGAATCACACACTGCACTGGGCATGATGTCACTGCACCGTGTGACATGCGGTAGGCCTTAAAAGTATTTAGCTCTCATAGGAAATTTACCAGATACTAGAAATAGAAACTTAAGACTAGTTTAGAAAATACTGCTGTAAGTGTATTAAGATGGACCAATAGAGACTGACATATGTTGACCAATATTATGGGCAATACTATTTGTATATATATATAATACATAGGCAATATTATTGTATCGCTTCAAAATTCATACATGGAAGTCCTAATTCCCAGTACCTCCTCAGAATGTGACTGTACTTGAAAATAGAAACTTTAAAGAGTGAATTAAGGTTAAATGAGGTCATTGGAGTGGGCCCTAATCTGACTGGTGTCCTTAAAAGGAGAGGAGATTAGGACACAGACATAGAGGGAAGACCATGTGAAGACACAAGGAGAAGGGGGCCATCTACCAGCCAAGGAGCGGGACCTCAGAAGAAATCAACCCTGCCAACACGTTGATCTCGGACCTCTAGCCCCCAGAACTGTAAACAATTTTGTGAACGTTTGCAATTTGACCTTCGTCCCTAACAGGAACCACATTATGACCATTTCTAACTGACATCAGATTGCTAGCCCCACCTCCAGGGGCCTTTTCTGTCAATGACTGATCTCAGCGTGATAGTGCAATCCCCATCACTGCTATTGCAGTGGTCCACCTAGCATTTGTTTGCTTGTTTTTCTCAGTTTTCAGATCTAATTCTACCTTGGGAAGCAAGTCAGATAAAGCATTATAATCCCCATTTTATACATAATGAAACTGAACCATGAAATAGTCAAATTGTTTAGCTCATAATTAGTCAGTGCAGTGCACAGGCTCCTTGACCCCAGAAGTTTCCTTTCCCAAGGCCACACTGTTTTACTTTGTCCCTGGGTAATAAACACTCAATACTTTATTTTGTGTGTGTGTGGCCGCACTGCCAGGCATGCCGGATCTTAGTTGCCCGACCAGGGGTTGAACCCAGGCCCCCTGCAGTGGAAGCTCAGAGTCCTAACCACTGAATCACCAGGGAATTCCCCAGTAAACAATACTGGGACTTTCCTGGTGGTCCAGTGGGTAAGACTCCACTCTCCCAATGCAGGGGGCCCGGGTTTGATCCCTGGTCGGGGAACTAGATCCTGCATGCCACACCTAGGAGTCCACATGCAGCAACTAAGACCTGGCGCAGCATGCATGCATAAATAAATAAATAAATAAAATGTATATATATATATTTAAAACAGAACAAAACAAAAAACATTCAATACTTATCTGTTCAAACTAAAAGGATGCCTTTTGGAAACTGATATTCAAGGTCCAGATAATCTAATCATAGAAATAGAAAACTGCTTCTACCCCAGCCTACCCTACACTTCATGTTATTTCTTAGCTTTTCATTTTCTTCCTTGAATCTCATTTTTTCCCAACCCAAGCAGTGCCTCCACTGACTAGCGGCTAAACTTAGAATTAAAAATTAAATTATTTCAAAGAAATCAAAGAAAGATAAGGTGTCACTTTCTTATATTTTGGGGTACTCCCCCCCCCTTTTAGCATCCCACTGCCAAGCTGGTCAATCAAGTTCAAACTGGGATTGTTGGCATCCATTGAGTAGAGCACCGTGAATTTCTAAATCTCTGTCAAGATTAGGATGCCAACTGGCAGGGGAAGCTTAAAACAACCTCATTTATCTGGCCCTATTTAGTTTTATTCCTTCCACTGTGGTGGGGGGGAAGTCAGTTGGACATCTCCAGAAGATACAGCAGCGAGCAAGATACACAGGGTGCTTATCCTTGGGGAGTTTTACAGACATTAAGCAATTTCAGTGAAGGGTAATGATTATTATGATAGCAGAAATGTCAAGGTAAAAGGGCAGGGAAACATTTCCAGCAGTCAAAACAGCATATGTGACAGCTCAGAGCTTGGACAGGATGTAGAGAATAAGGTGGGAGTGGGTTGGGAGATTGGGAGCAGCTGAATGGTGCAGGGTCTTCTAGGTCTGCTTGGGACACTTCAGCAGCCACTGGCCACACCTGAAATGTGGTGAGTCCCAATTGAGAGGTGCTATAAGCATAGGATATATACTGGATTTCAAAGATTAGTACAAAAAAAAGATGTGATGTATCTCATTAACAGTTTTATATTGATTATATGCTGAAATGATAATATTATGGGTTAAATAAAAACATTTAAATTGCTTTTTTCTGTTTTTATTTTCTGATGTAGCTCCTAGAAAATTTCAAATTCCCTATGTGGCTCACATTCTATTTCTCTCCGACAGCCTTGAGAGCATTGGGAAGGGTCTGAAGCATTTTAAACAGGGAAGTGACATGGTCAGATCTGCATTTTCAAAAGACTCTGTGGTAAGGAGAGAGGATGGTGGGGAGACAAGACCCGAGGCAGAGAGACAGTTTAGGGGCTGCTGCAGTTGTCCAAGCAGGAGAGGGTGGATTAGACAGGGTAGTAGCAATGCAGGTAGAGACAACGTTTTAAAAGTCTGCTTACTAATACCAAACAGCTCTCATTCCAGGGAGAAATGACAGGTTGAACTGTATGAAATTTCCATCTTTGTCAATCAAAAATGGTTGAATATTGAAGGAGCTAATAAGGGCTAAAGTTGGAATAGTTGAGTCACGAAATAAGAATAGTATTGTATTATAACCCAAATAATGACATAAATGTCCATGAGTCCATACTGACATAAAAAACGGAATAAATAAATAAATGGGAGAGAAGTAACAACTCTTTCTTATAGAAAATTCCAATGAATAAATAATGGAGGAAATAGGAAATCACCATTAGTATATCACAGTAATAACTGCCTCAGACAAGATCCACTTAAGGATACTAAAATGAGCGGGAAAAAGCTGACATAGGTTATTTGTGTAGTCTTAAAGTATCTCCATCCAAATATTTCATAAAGCAAGAAAGAGTCAATTTACAGTGGAAAATTCCAGCAGATATCACCACCTTAGCCATGTGATGCAAGTTAACATCTCCCATAATACAGAATGACATCCCATATTCCTTGATATCATGCACTGAGGACATTACCACTCTGTGGTATCTTCCCAATTAATGCATAACCTCAATCTGATCGTGAAAAAACATCAGACAAACCCAAACTGAGGGGCAGAAATAACTGACAAGTACTCTTCCAAGAGATGAGAGAAGACTGACGCATAACCACAGATTGGAGGAGACTGCGGAGATTGACAACTAAATGCAATTTGAGACCCTGGATTAGGTCCCGTAATAGCAAGAAGACATGAGTAGAAAAACCAGTGAAACCCAAATAAGGTCTGTACTTTAGCTAGTAATATTGTACTGAAGTTAATTTCTTCATTTTCTTAAATGTTCTATGGCTATGGAAGATGTTATCTAAAGGGGAAGCTAGATGAAGGGTATATGGTAACTATTTTTGCAACTTTCTCTAAGTCTACAATTATCTAAGAAGAATTAACTGTTAAGAGAGCTGAATATCAGCAATTTCATATAGTTCAACTTAATATATAAATCAGACAAGAAACAACCAAAACTGACATGCTAAAGCTACACTAAAACCACATTATCATAACATGCTACAAATGTACTTGTTTGGGGGACAACTTTTGCATCAAGATCAGAGCCTGCATCAACATTCAACTCATATATAATACTCTATTCAAATGATTTACAATATTTCTAAGGAAAAGTGTCAGGTGTCAACTAGGACTGGGAAGAACACAGCAATGGGTGGCACAGTTCCACTGGCTTTGTCATTACAAGGGACTGGGCTTTGGAACAGGCAGAGATTACTTCAGCCACCTTCCTTCATTCCCACTTCTGAAGACCTGCCACCATGAGGAACTCTAGGGGTTAGGATGGTCCAGGTCCCAACACAGAAACTACAGAATGGCAAGGTCCCCTCCAGCAGCTGTGCTGTGCTTAGTGGGTGTAAGTTTCCAAGAAAAGGATCAGCAGCTACATGGATGGCTCAGGATGCCTGTCCTACAGCTGGTGCCAAGCGAGCACACTGCCCCTCACCATGGCACTCAACAGCTGGGCACCGTTGAAGATGTTCTCTCATGACAAGGTAGTCTCAGAGCAAATTAAAATACTAATCTCCAAAATTATATGCCATACACTAAGTAGCATTTACAGCTCCTAGTTCTACTGGCAAGTGACTGGCAAGTATTTCTCTTCAGAGGTGGATTAGCTTTCATGCAGCTGAAGTACTAGTATGTTTATTGCATTTAAGGTATCACTGAATGGTCTGAGTTAATCTAACTTCTAGAAGTAATTTACTCTTTAACAGGTCAGGCTTCTTTTCATTTCACAGCAGTCATTACTGTAATTACTCATGTGGTGTTCCCTTTAACTCAGTGCTACTTAAGGTTTTGCTGGGAGCCAGAACTATATTTCAACCCCACATCATCAAAACATACAAAAATGTTTTAAAATGGTAGATATCTGGCCTTGCTTTGTGTGTGTGTGTATTTTAATTAGATTTTATTTTATTATTATTATTTTTGGCTGTGCCACATGGCTTGCAGGATATTATTTCCTGGACCAGGGATCGAACCTGGGCCCCTGGCAATGAGAGTGCCAAGTCCTAACCACTGGACCACCAAGGAATTCCCTGGCCTCGCTTTGCATACTGTCTAAATTGATTACTCATGTTAAATATATACTCCTGCAGTTCTAAATTTGAATGAGGCCCTTCGAGAAATTCAGACCATAAGTCTTTGGAGAGCACCACAGTGATCAATGTCAAGGTCAGAGTGAGAATGGTTTCAACAAATACAATCAACCAATTATATATATACCAAAGGAAATTCTTTATTGTAAACAAGATATAAAGTACAACAAAAGAAATATTGTGCAAATTGTAAATCACAAGGATTTTTTTTATTAAAAGAAAATTCTTTTTTGTTTTCCAAGGGTCCAAAGTTTTGATGGCAGAAATCTACACCCAATATAGAGAAAAATGTTAAATGGAAAGACATAATGACATTTTTCACTATATATTTTAAACAACTGACTTTTGTTTTACCACTGTATATATCATCCACTATACAAAACAGAATATAACAGAAATACTGTTAACAAAAGTGAATGTCCTAATTATTTTTCTACCTATCTACTTCCACATTCCCCCCCCCAATAAAAACTCCTATAAATTAACAGGACATTTGTCCACTTGTGAATAATGTTCACTCACTTTCTAATTCAATAAAGCACATGTTATATCCTCATAACATAAGGGTACTTTACTGATGTCCCAAGCCATCTTTTTGAAGGAGTTATCTAAAATTCTTAATATCCCTTCTTTACAATATGTGTTTTCATCTTCAATTTTTTTTTGAAACAAAGTGCAGTGTATTTTAGAATCTACGGAAAACACATTGGTATACAATTTTCAAATCTACACAGGGAATTGCAGCCAACTAAGGTTCAAAGCATAATAAAATGCCTAGTTATAGTCATTTGTTAGACTTTTAAAACAAAAACGCAAAAAAAAACCCTGAAGCTACACTTCAAAGCAATTAAATTAATGAGGATTCCAATTCTTTGGGACCTCTTCAGCAATATACAGTTGCTCAATTCCAAACGTCAGCAACTAGTGTAAAAATGCTAGTTCTAGATATATTTAACAACTATGTCCACGAAGTTGAATGGAAAGACTAAGAATAGTAAACAAGATAACTCTAGGAAAGGATAATGATATTCGCGATAATACAAATCAATTTTACATCTCCATCTCTGTACCGTAATGTTTACTTCCAGTCTCTACACTCTTGAAACCAGTGCTTCTGAAGAATCACATTGAAAAGTTGGTCTCAAGTATAAATGGTGAAAGTAAAGTAACAAATTGTGCACACAAATTCAAAATCTGTGCTACCTGTGGTTGGGCTGACCTCACCTGAAACCTTCAAAGAATACTGAAAGGAATAAACTTTCTCATTTCTCTTACGTGGTAAGAAATGAGTCCTGCCACTCTTTGAGCTGCCTGTGGCCGTAGCACTTCTTACCATCTAACCCAGGCTGGGCCTTCTCCCCAGGCCGTGGGGCTTCTGCTTGCAGCCCGCACTGGAGGGCCACAGACTTGCAGTGGAAGCATTTTTATATCACCACTGGCTTCTGGCTGTGACCAAAGTTAGTCTGATTCTTTACCATCCGTCTGTCACTGTGTGGGAGCAGGGGTTGGAGGTAGGGTAATGTCATTTAACTTGCTCACTTCCATCTGCCAGTTTGGTAGCTTCTTGGCTGACAGATGGCGCCGGGCATGTTTGGTCAAATGGTCGCTCCTCATGAACCGCCGGTCACACATGGGACAAGCGAATTTCTTCTCACCTGTGTGGGTTCGTCGGTGTCTGGACAGTTCATCTGAACGAGCAAACCTCCTTTCACAACCTTTCCAGCTACAGCTAAAAGGTTTTTCTCCTGAAACAAAAAAAGTCATATTATTATTATTATGCATTTATAAAGTCGCTGTAAGTTACATATTAAATCATATTTAAGATACTTTATTAGACATTTAAAGAATCATCATTTGAGAAATTAAAAACACCTTGACGAAATCTTTTAGAAGACCTTGCACTGGTAAATACCATCCACTGAATTGGCTAATAAGGCAAGTTCTTCCTTAACATGCCTGGTTTACATTTGTGATCATTGCCAAAAAACCTTCATCCAAATTTCTAAGACTTAAATATGAAATAAGAAATGGTTGGTACCTGTATGCGTTCTCATGTGGGCCTTCAGATGAGAACTTTTAAAGTACGTCTTGCCACATCCTGGATGGCTACAGATGTGACTTCTTATCCTTGATGAGTCAATCTGAGGAGTGACTTTTGCTGCTGAAGGAGAAAACCCTGGAGCAGGGGCAATGGGAGAGAGTCTGGTGCCATTTGGGCTCACCACTGGAGGCTTGGGGTTCTGAACAACGGGCTGGGGTACAACAAACATGACGGCGCCTTTGGGCACCTGAGTGCCCATGAATACAACAGGTGGGCAGACGGCTGGCGGCTGACTGGGTGGAGTGCTGGGGACGACTGTTGTCACAACTGGGTTGTTTGCAGGGAGGGGAACCATCTGGCAGATGACGGGCATAGGTGGCACTCCCCCTGTTGATACTGCAGGTGGAGAGACTAAGACCGACTTTTGTTGTGAGGACATGGGGACCGGCTGAGATCTACAGATTACTGTCTCTGAGGAAGGCACAGAAAAGTCATAAAGTGCAGCACTTGCTTTCTCTTCAACACCTGCCACTGTGTCTCTCTCACGTTTGGATCTGTTTGGTGACACAGCTGCACAAGGTATGTTTTTTCTTGCAGTCTCAGCATTTAGGTGGGTTCTTCTTCGAAAAGAATTGTCCTGATAGTTAAGGATGCTGGCTGCTTTCACTGGGCAAGATCGGTGGTTACACAGCTGGGCATCAGCTGTATGACGAATCACACTTGTTGCCTGAGCCTTGGGGAGTTTGGGGGCAGGTACTGGGCTCTTCTCCTCTTTGAAAGGTGCAGCAGCAATGTGAGGCTTGGCAGTATCTGACGATTTGAAGTGTCCAGTAGATGGCGCTGGTGCCATCAGATTTGACACTTGAGAGGGTTCAAAGTCAGAGGGACTGTAAGGTGGAGTCAAACACTAGAGCAGAGAAATACAGGCAACAGCGTGAAGAACAGTAGAGTTCATTACATAAATTATAAGAAATTCTCACTTACACTCATCTTTAAAGCAACAATACTTACAAATGCTGGGACTGTATGAAAATCAGGTGTACCCGGAAGCAGATTCTCTTCCTCTGACATATCAGACACTGGAGTAACGGGTCTGCTTTCAATGTATTTCTTAAAATCAGACTTCCAACTGCAGCTCATTGACATAAGTGCTTCTACGGCTTCAAAGTCACTTTTCTCTGCAGTTTTGTTCCAGGAATACATACTCTCTTTTGATCTTTCAGAAATCATTTCCATTCGTTCCTCCTATAAATACAAAAAATTAAATGCTATAAGCATATTGTCATCCACATGACACGCAGAGCAATGTGCAATTCTTTTTACTATCTGCACAATTTTTCAAAATAAAACTTGAAATAATTTTTCTCATCCCTACTCTGATAGTAATACTGATAAAAGTCTTCCTCATTCTTCCTCTCACACTTAGGCCTGAACACTGATACCCTTGCAAAGTAAAGAGGAACTTATTACCATTATGAGGACCAAGACCAAAGGTACCAATGTACTTGTAATCCAAAAAAGAACTGCTTGGCTTAGGAAAAAAAAAAAACATTTTATATTCTTTCCAGAGTAGTCAACTGCAACAGGAGTCAGACAAAATAACTGAGGGAAGGCTCTGCAAAAAAGTCATCTTCTTTCAATACTACAGGTATGGGGACCTGGTGGTCCAGTGGCTAAGGCAACAGGCTCCCAATGCAGGGGGCCCGGTTTGATCTCTGGTCAGGGAACTAGATCCCACATGCACGCCTCAACTAAAGATCCTGCGTGCGGCAACTAAGACCGGGGCAGCCAAATAAATAAATATTTTTTAAAAATCAAAAGAAATACTACAGGTATGGTATGAGATCTTTTCAGGTATGAGTTCCTACCAGAAAAAATAAAGGGCCAAAACTTTCTTTTAAAAAGGCAAAGTATAGTGGACAGAGCTGTGGTCTGTTGATTTGGGTGTGACCTTTGGAAAGAATAATTTCAACTTCTTCATGTTTGTGTTCTCATTCACTGGATCTTATACTTAACACAATGGTTTGCTATGCGTAACTATGACCAGCTAATGCAATAGCACAAAAAAGAGATAATCAAAAAATTTAATATGCGACTTAAATTTGCAAGAACTCTGATTGTAAGGAATCTTCAATAGTCAAAATAGAATCTTATTTTAATTTTTTAAAGAACTGCTCCTTGACAAAAATAACAGCACATGCTTTATATTTATTTGAACAACTCCTTCTATCAGGTATTTAATGCTTCATATTAAAGTTCCTTAAAGTGCACTAAAAGTTACTACCCTCCATCTCTCCAATTTTCCACCAATGTGATCCCATTCATTGGTCAAAGTAGAGATTGTGTAAACACACAGAAGAATTGTCTTTACGTGGCAAGGTATTAATCTCAACACTTGCTGAAAAAAACGCATAAACCCTTCGTACTGAAGTCTTAAGAAGCCACCGCTCTTGAAACATCGCTAACAATGCAATTGCATAATCGCGGGTCCTTTATGTAAGCTGCAACGGACAACGCATGTTGTGTAAAAGCCTCAAGACGCCAATGCAAAGGAAAAAAGAGAAAAGGCAGGCAGCAGGGAAGAACAGTGTGAGCTGGGAAGGGCAAGGAGAAGTCGGGAGGGGAGGAAAGGGAGTGGGCCGCGAGAGAGGCAGGAAAGGGAAGCGCGGGCGGAGGCGCGGGAGGGGAAGGCAGACGAGGGGCGGGGGCGGACGGCGGGGGAGATCCTCGCTGGCTGGGACAGACGGATGGGGCCGCCCTAGTCTCATTGAGGCTCGCGGGTGAGTCATTGGGAACATTCCTCGCCGCTCGCACGTCCCCGCGTCCCTGCCCCCGCCATTGGCCAGCAGGCCGGGCGGCCCGGGCTGGGATTGGCTGGGCCGCGAAGGGCGGGGGCGCGGAGGAGGAGAAGGAGGGGGCGAGGCATGTGAACAAAGCGTGATCAGCGGCTGCTCCGGGCGGCGCAGGAAAACCTGAACTGGGAATTGCCGCGCCGTCACCTTTCACCTACTTCCTGAGCCCGCGGGCCCCCGCCCTCGCGACGGCCTGGGGGAGGGGCCGCGGGCGCCGCCGCCAACCGCCCGGCAGTGCGCGCCCGAGCCCGCGGGGAGGGGCGGAGCCGCGGGCGCCGGGCTCCAGGAGCGCCCGCCCCTTCCAGCTCCCCGCGAGCCGCCGTTCCCTTAGGAACCGACAGCGGGGCCGGGCCTCACTCCCGCCCCTGGCGGAGGCCGGGGCTGGGTCACTCAGGGACGAGAAGCTCCCCGGGCGCATCCGCTCCCGGCCCACCCCCAGCCTCCGCCTCAGCTGCCGGAGGAGGAGCCGGGTCCCCGCGGAAACCCGGCCCCCGCCCTCCTCCGGCTGCAGCCCCCGGGGACCCGGCCGAGCCCTCGGCGCTTCCCGCCTACGCCTCCCGCGGGACCTCAGACCACCCTGACTGTCCCCGAAGATGCGCGTCCCCTCCCCGCGGTTTCCGGCAGCACCGGCCCCCGCCAGCCGCGCGTCTCCACGAGTTCCCAGACGTGCAGCCCCAACAGGCCCCGCTCCAGACGCTCGGCTCCACGGCCTGCGGCTCCCGCCCCGACACGCTGCCCCCGCGTCTCGCAGCCCGCTTCCCCCCGCCCACCTTCCCCGCCCCGCTGCTGGGTCCCGCTTCCCACCCTCCCATCTCCTGTCGCCGAGGCGGCTCCCTCCCCCCTCCAAGGCGTCCTCAGAAGTCGGCCACCTGCCCGCTCCCAAGATGGGGAGTCTCCTCCAGCCGTATTAGGGGGGGCAACTCCCCGGTCCCCCTCGGCGGTCCCGGGCCCACGTGCCATCCCCCGCACCCACGCCGGGCGCCCCTCCCCCAGCCCCCGCTATCTGCTGAGCAGCCCCGTCCTGCAAGCCTCCTTTCAGAGCCCGAGATGGGGAGCCCCCTCTCCTCTCCAGCGGACACCCCGCCCCTCAAAAGCTTCTGGGCAGCCCCCTCCCACCCTGGGTCGCATTCCTTATCCAGACGGAGGCTTCTCTCCCCGGCGCCAGGTGCAGGGTGGCCCCTTGTCCCCCTTCTCCTTCCACACCTCCTATTCTCACTGACAGGGCAGCAGCCCCCTCCTCATTCTTCCCGCCCCTCCAGTCATCCTCCCCCTCACCTGCTTCAAGTCTCCCAGCGGAGCTGCCCCTTCCCCTCATTACACCTTGAGCAAGACCCTCTCTCCTTTCGTCTCTAGCTACCCGCCTGCTTCTCCTGCGCCCCTCCGCGACGCACACGCCCTCACTAATGCCCAGTCTGCAGGCGGGAAGCCCCTTCCTCTCCCACGACTCCGCTGCAGCCTCAGTCCTCAGGCGAGGCTAATGTCAGGGGCTCGGGGTTCGCGCCCCCGGGGGCCCCTCAGACTCAGCGAGGCGGAGTAGGGCAGGGGCATCCCCAGGTCACTTACTGCAGCCTGCTGGAGAGAAGCGCCGAAGTTGAGCATGGTTGGCTGCCTGGCCGCCGGCTGCGAGCTGACTGGCTGCTAGGCTGCTTGGCTGCCTGGCCACAGACGGGCGCCCGGAGACACTCGACGCCGCTCCCGCCACCGCCGCGCTCCGCGCCGTCTGCCCCCTCCCCATTCAGGTAGCCGCTCCGCCTGCCCCGCGCCGCGGGCGGGGGTAGGGGCGGAGCCTTCCGCCGGCCAATCAGTGACAAAGGTGTGTGAGGCGCCGGCCAATGGGCTCGCGGGGCCACGCGTGATCAGCGGCTGCCCGGCAGCGTGAAGCTTGTGTCAGTGGAGCGTGTACACAATCTCCGGCAGCGTGTTCCCTCGGCCCAGCCCGAGGGAACTCCCGCCACCACCTGACTCAGTGACACCGCCCCTACCCCTCACCCACCCCCGCCTGCGGTCCCCTTCCCTGGCCTGGGGGGGCGGCGCGGAGGACCTAGACCGGAGGCGCGGCAGCGGCGGCGCGCCCAGGCACTGCGGAGGGCCGGCCCCACGTGGGAGGTGGGGTGGGATGCCCGCTCCGCCCAGTCCCCTCGGCGCGAGGTCCCATCTCGGGCCGCTGCGGGATAGGCAGGACGCGGGGTAGCCGAGCGGGGGAGGCGGCGGCTGCAAGCCAAGGGTCCGGAGCCAAGAGATTTGCATTTGGAAGCGCCGATCTCTTGCGCGTCTGGCGAGAAAGCGGAGCCCGGTGACCGACTGAGCTGCATTTCTGGAGCATATGCTGGGTTTTGCCTCGCTGAGCCGTGGGTAGCACGAGGGAGGGGCGGAGAGGGAAGGGTATCCTGTCATTGAGCGGACACCTGCTCCTGCGCCCCCCGCCCACGCCCGGGCCGCGGGAGCTGGCTCGACCTCCTCAGCTGCACTGCCGGCAGCACTGCCCGCCCCCGTCTGCCCCGCCCATCCTTCCTCCCAGGCTGTGGAGAGAATGGTGTGGGGACTGCAGGAAGCCCCGAGAACTAGACCAATGGGATGATGGGGGGCCGTAGACCAGAGTTTTTATCTTTCCCGGGAGCCGAAGCTCGGCTGCAGAATCGAGTTTTGAGCTCGGTGTGAAGTTTAAAGTGCACTCTAAAAGCTGTCTCAAAGGCAGACCCTACCCCTCCCCACGCCCCCACCCCGGGCCAGGGCCTCCGGAAACGCCCTGCCAGGAAACTGCTGGTGGGGATGGGGCGGGGCCGGGTCTCCCGCGGTCACCAGGCGCCAGCCGGGGCCAGCCTGCGAGTGGGTAGAAGTGGGAATGCTCACCACGCCCGACACGGAACGCCCCGCCCCCGGGCCCGCGAAAGCACCAGCCCGCCCCCCCCCCCCCCCCCGGTGCAATCCCGACTTCCGACCCCGCTCTGAAGCGGTCTGCGGCCTCCGGATTGCGAGCCCATGGGTCTGTTATGGCTCCCTATTGGCCCCTTTTTGGCCATTTGGTGCCCGTTCGCAGCTGCTGTTGTTGGAGGGGAGGGTGGTGATAACGCGGCTTAAAGCAAACTGGAGATTTTATCTCCTGTGGACAGGCTGAACACGGGGCAGAAACCACTGCCCCTCCCTCGAGCTTTCTCACCGCTCTGTGTAACTGAAAGGCTCATGGAAGTGTCCTTTCTTTCCCAATAATCACAAAATGAGTATAGACAAGGAATTAGCTAGGGAATTCCCTGAAGGTCCAGTGGTTAGTACTGGGCGCTTTCACTGCCATGGCCAGGGTTCAACCCCTCCTTGGAGAACTAAGACCCCAAAAGCTGTGCGGCACAGCCAAAAAAAAAAAAAAAGAAAGAAAGAAAGGAAAAAAAGGCAATTAACTATTTTAGAAATAGGCCCAGGCTGGCCAACAACAGTAGTAGTAATAACAATACAATCAACCAGGGCCAGAGATGCCCATCGACAGAGGGAAAGAGGACTCATTGGCCCCCTGTCACTGCCGCTCCTGAATCTGCTGGCGGGGCGCCAGCTCAACAGCTCAGGCAGCTCTTCCTGTCTCCCCTCCATCCCCTGCCCCGGCTTCTGTCTGCATCGGTGTCCCTCCCTGCAGGCTTCCTTCCGCCTGGGCTGTCCCATCCTGTTGATGTGAGCCTGAGGGTACTGGAGCAGCTGGCCCTGGGCACCTGCTGCAGCAAAGCAAGCTCCTGTCTGTGCCCAGCCGGCAAGCCAGCCTTCCTTCCTGTCAGGGAGCTGCCATCCTCAGAGGCCACAGTCGGCCCTCCAGGTCTGAACTGAATGTGGGCCCTGCTGGCATGGTGCCCCAGCACGCCAAGAAGCAGGGAGCATTTATGGCTTGTGGGAGTGATTCAAAACAGGAAAGAAAAGAGAAAAGGGGTAGGAGGAACAGTGTGGTGGTGGCACAATTCCTAGAGATTCAGAGAAAGATGTTACCCAGGCATCTCAGACCCAAAGTAACCAAAACTAAAGTCCTTGTTTTTACTTCTTCCCGTATGGGCTTCTCGTCTCCCATCCAGCCTTCACCATCTCCCCTAAAGCGCTGGATCCAGTTGGTCCCCAGGTCTGAGCAGTTTTGCCTCAGAAATGTCTCTCTTCCCTCACTTTCCATTTGTACTCCTCAACTGTCACTCTAGGTCAGTCTGTCATCAATTCTTGCTTGGGTTAAACAATTTACACTCTCTCCACCCAACCCCCCACCCCAGCCCAGCTGGCACCCCAGTGGCAAACTCTCCACACTGAAACCAGAGTGGGTTTTTTGAAAGTCATGATCCAATCCCTACATAAGAAATGATCCTTTGCTCCTGTTGCCTAGGAGATAAACCTCATCTCCCACCCAAATATACCCTTGCCTATGGCTACATCCTCATTCAATAAACATTGTGTTGCTCGTTTATCCACTCCATTCAACAAACATTTGTTGAGCACCTACTGTGTGTTGTAGGCACTGGGACAACAGCAATGAATAAGACAGGCCAGGTCCCTGCTCTCAGAAGGCTTGAACGGCAAGACAAAGACAAGTAGACTATATGTATAAATGAAAGCTCCTTCAAGATGGTAGCCATGTCATAATCATCTTTGTGGTCCAGTGCAGACATTTTAGGCAGTCAAGACTCTTTAATGGAGGAAATAAAATTGTAGGTTGTCTGTGAAGATTCACTGAGGTTATAGACAGAATGTGGACAAGTGCCTAGGCAGAAGTATGGTTCCTTCTAAGCCTTTCCCTTAGCTTACATCATTACAGGACCAGGCACGGAAAACTGTCATCTTAAAAATGAGTAAAAAAAGTCGTAGGCAATAGTAAGCATTACTTCAATAAAGTGCTGACCCCCTCCTGCTAATGGTGCTGGTTTCTCCTTCAATCAGAACAGTGAAGGAAGGGGAAGGGGGGGGCGGGGGGGGTGACATGTAAAGATTCCTCAGTTCAGTTATATGGATATTAAAACACATTGTACCCACCAGCCATCTTCTCTTTGCTCCTTACAGCCAGTGGATATTATCACCATTCATTCATTCATTCATTGCCCCACCATATGCCAGGCACTAGCTGAACACTAAGGAACAACCATAAAAAAAGACACAGCTCTTGTGTTTCAGGAGCTTCCAGTACAGTGGAAGAAGTAACTAAGTGAGCCAGCCATTACTGTGGTGTGGTAAATGCTAAGAAAAGAGTATGCACAGTGTCCTAGGTAGGCGAGGAAGGAAGGGGTAAGGGAAGGTTCCTCTGGTTGACTTCTAAGCTGGAGGAGAGGAGAGGTGGAGGTGAAGAGTAGAGAGAGTGGTGGGGATTCAGGATGCTCTGAACTGTCTGGATTACAAATTTGAGAGTTAGGATGAGGCACTTAGGATATTAAGGGAAGCAGCCCCAAACATAAAGGGCCTTTGTGTGCCCTGCTAAGAAATGTAGATGTGGGACTTTTATCTTGGGGACAGGGGGGACCTACTGACAGGTTTTAGCAATGATAGTATAGAAAATTCATTCTGGCCCAGTTTGATAATGGACCACAGAGGCTAGGGTCTAACACCAGTGAGAAGGTTTCGTAGTAATGTAAGCAACAAAGATGATGGTAGCTTAAACTATGGAAATGGTGGCAGGCATGGAAAAGCTGGAATAGAGACACCAAGAACCAGGAGGATTTGGTAATTGATTGGATGTGGGCGTGAGGAAGAGGGAGGTGTGGAGGAGGACTGCTGATTTTTGGCTTGATTCACTGGATGAAACAGGACAAAAACAGGACACTATTGCCCAGAAAGGGACTGTAGGGAGGTAGTAAGTTAGGGTGGAGAGGAAGAAAATGCCAAATTTGATTTAGGACATATAAACGTGAGGTTACCTGTGGGACATCCAAATAGAGATGTCCAGGAGGCAGCTGGAATTTCAGGTCTGGAGCCCAGAAGAGAACGATCTGGGCTGGAGATTAAAATTTGTTGTCATCAGGGTGTAGGTGGCATTGGAAACCAGGGGGTGAATGAAATCCTCTAGGAAGAGTAAGGAATGAGAGGTAAGAGAACTGAGGGTGGTCTTCTGGTGAACTACAAGCACAGGACGGAGACTAAGAGGAAACAGCCACATGGTGAAATACTGGCAAAGAGTGACACAGTGAGGACTTCTTTCATACATGCAGCACTTAGGATTTCTTGGCCTAATGTGACACAAAGTGGAGATGAAAGGCAAACGGGATGATTCAGAAATTGAAAGGGTCAAACAAATTAGAAAAAATAATTATCCCCTCTGATTGGTGAATATCATTCGTTATTTTCATTATACTAGTTACCATAGTTATTAAGCTCTTTAAAATTTTTTTAAAATATTGATATGTTGAGTAGATTGTTTCTAAAGATGGTCACAAAACCCCTCCCATTCTGCATAATCTTTTCCAATGTGACTTTGCCATTCCTGCATCAAGAGGTGAAGTTTAATTCCCCCAACCCTTGATTCTGGGCTGGCTTTGACCAGTAGGGACCTGGATGGTACTATGGGACTTCATGCCTAGGTTTTAAGAAGGGTTTGAATTTCCTATTTTTACCCTCTTGGAAATCAGCCACTAGGCAGAGGAGCTTAGGCTAGGCTAACTTACTGAATAAAGAGAGAACATTTGAAGGGAGAATGGCCACGTGGAGACCAAGGCATCCCAACCACCAGCCAGGAACAAGACTCCAGATGCCTGACAGGGCGACTGGATGTCCTCCAGCCCCAGTCAAGCAGGTCTAGCTGACACAGCCTGGAGGAGAGATAAGCTCTACTTGAATTTCTGACCCACAGAATCATGAACAATAAATGGAAGAGTAACCCAGGCAGCATTTCCTGCCTCCTCTCCACCCAGTAGCCCCTTACCCCCACTTCTGTCTGCAGGGATATCCCTAGGTTTTGGGGTGGTTTGATATGCCGCAAGGGATAACTGAAATAGTGGCTGTGTGTTTGTTTCAGCTCTGGAGAGACAGCCACCGTTTTCAAAATACTCATTTTATAAGAATACTTTTTTTTTTTTTTCAAAGAATCTAAAATGGCTGGAAGAAGGTTTCAGGAAGGAGAACTAAAAAAACTGATGAATTAGAAAAGGAAGAATAAAAAAAAAAAAAAAAAAGAAAAGGAAGAATAATTGGAGCAAGAAGTAAGTTTTTTTTTTTAACTTGGAGAAGGGGGAAGTATGTAGATCTGGAAGAACCCTACCCCCAGCAGCCCCACTCCCGCTCCCCCCACCCCAGCACTCTACTGAGGCTCGGAAATGGAAATAAACGTGTAATAGGAAGGAAGGGAGTTCACCTTGATCCAGCGCCTGCGATGCACCAGTTGCTGCCTGGTTCACTAGGTATACGGGGGACCTAATTTCACCCATTATATAAAGTCCATGGTTTATTATAACACTTTAGGATTTTTTTGGTAAAGAATTCAATTTTTCCACTCTCCATTCCGCTCTTTTTTATCTCCCCAGGAAGTGTGAAGCTAGTTAACTGGTTAAGTGGTACTGCAAGGTTACAAAATGAAAACAGCCTTATTGCCTTGGGGTTTTTTTTTTAAACAAAATACTATATGCTGATCATAAAAAAATACAAAAAGGAATAAAAAGATGAAAATCTCCTGTAATCCTGCTACCCAGAATTAACCACTATTAACATTTTGATATACATTTTCCACTCTTTTTCTCTGCCCTGCCTTCTCGCTACCCCCCACCCCACCCTATAATAAGGTATGCTACTTTGTAACCTGCTTTTTGTTTATTAACTTAATCTATCACTCTGCACATCAATAATTATAGAGTTCTTACAGCCTATTTAAAAGTATGAGTTTCCATTTTCTCTGGAGAGTCTTAGTTACAACCTTTTTCCTATTGAGACTTCAGAATCCTGCAAATCTTGTCTAGTATCATGGGTATGAAAGGAGGGATGTTCCTTCACAGAGTCATCACAGCGTCTAAGCTGAGGCACTGGCGCAGTCGTTTTGCACTAGAAACTCTCGTCTGAAGTGCCCGGTGCAGAACCTCCACATGTGGTACCCTACGACCAAGTGAAACTAGACTAAGCACAAAGGAAGAAAAAAGTCTGGTTTCTGGTTTGGATGCGCTCAGATGACCACGGTCTCCTGGCTCACTGACAACCCACAGGAGCCATGTGGCTGACAGGGTCTTGGTGCTCCAGCCGGGTGTCAGGCCAGTGCCTCTGAGGTGGGAGAGCTGAGTTCAGGACATTGGTCCACCAGAGACCTCCCGGCTCCACGTGATATCAAATAGCGAAAGCTCTCCCATAGATCTCCATCTCAACGCTAAGACCCAGCTCCACTTAACGACCAGCAAGCTACAGTGCTGGACACCCTATGCCAAACAACTAGCAAGACAGGAACACAATGCCACCCATTAGCAGCGAGGCTGCCTAAAATCATAATAACGTCACAGACACCCCAAACCACACCACCGGACATGGTACTGCCCACCAGAAAGACAAGATCCAGCCTCATCCTCCAGAATACAGGCACCAGTCCCCCTCCACCAGGAAGCCTACACAACCCACTGAACCAAACTTAGCCACTGGGGGCAGACACCAAAAACAACAGGAACTATAAACCTGTAGCCTACAAAAAGGAGACCCCAAACACAGTAAGTTAAGGAAAATGAGAAGACATAGAAACACACAGCAGATGAAGGAGCAAGTTAAAAACCTACCAGACCAAACAAATGAAGAGAAAATAGGCAGTCTACCTGAAAAAGAATTCACAGTAATGATAGTAAAGATGATCCAAAATCTTGGAAATAGAATGGAGAAAATACAAGAAGTGTTTAACAAGGACCTAGAAGAAATAAAGAGCAAACAGTGATGAACAACACAATAAATGAAACTAAAAATTCTCTAGAAATAATCAATAGTAGAATAACTGAGGCAGAAGAACGGATATGTGACCTGGAAGATAAAATAGTGGAAATAACTACTGCAGAGCAGAAAAAAGAAAAAAGAATGAAAAGAATTGAGGACAGTCTCAGAGACCTCTGGGACATTAAACACACCAACTCTCGAATTATAGGGGTCCCAGAAGAAGAAGAGAAAAATAAAGGGACTGAGAAAATATTTGAAGAGATTATAGTTGAACACTTCCCTAATATGGGAAAGGAAATAGTCAGTCAAGTCCAGGAAGCACAGAGAGTCCCATACCGGATAAATCCACGGAGAAACACTCCAAGACACATATTAATCAAACTATCAAAAATTAAATACAAAGAAAACATATTAAAAGCAGCAAGGGAAAAACAAAAAATAACATACAAGGGAATCCCCATATGGTTAACAGTTGATCTTTCAGCAGAAACTCTGCAAGCCAGAAGGGAGTGGCAAGACATATTTAAAGCGATGAAAGGGAAAAACCTACAACCAAGATTACTCTACCCAGCTAGGATCTCATTCAGATTCGATGGAGAAATTAAAACCTTTACGGACAAGCAAAAGCTAAGAGAATTCAGCACCACCAAACCAGCTTTACAACAAATGCTAAAGGAACTTCTCTAGGCAGGAAACACAGAGAAGGAAAAGACCTACAACAACAAACCCAAAACAATTAAGAAAATGGTAATAGGAACATACATATTGATAACCACCTTAAATGGAAATAGATTAAATGCTTCAACCAAAAGACACAGACTGGCTGAATGGATACAAAAACAAGACTCATATATATGCTGTCCACAATAGACCCACTTCAGACCTAGGGACACATACAGACTGAAAGTAAGGGGATGGAAAAAGATATTCCATGCAAATGGAAATCTGAAGAAAGCTGGAGTAGCAATATTCATATCAGACAAAATAGACTTTTAAACAAAGACTATTACAAGACACAAAGAAGGATACTACATAATGCTCAAGGGATCAATCCAAGAAGAAGATATAACAATTGTAAATATTTATGCACCCAACAGAGGAGCACCTCAATACATAAGGCAAATACTAACAGCCATAAGAGGGGAAATCGACAGTAACACAACCATAGTATAGGGGACTTTAACACCCTACTTTCACCAATGGACAGATCATCCAAAATGAAAATAAATAAGGAAACACAAGCTTTAAATGACACATTAAACAAGATGGACTTAATTGATATTTATAGGACATTCCATCCAAAAACAACAGAATACGCTTTCTTCTCAAGTGCTCATGGAACATTCTCCAGGACAGATCATATCTTGGGTCACAAATCAAGCCTTGGTAAATTTAAGAAAATTGAAATCGTATCAGGTATCTTTTCTGACCACAATGCTATGAGACTGGATACCAATTACAGGAAAAAATCTGTAAAAAATACAAACACATGGAGGCTAAACAATACACTACTTAATAACCAAGAGATGACTGAAGAAATCAAAGAGGAAATCAAAAAATACCTAGAAATAAATGACAGTGAAAACAGGACAACCCAAAACCTACGGGACACAGCAAAAGCAGTTCTAAGAGGGAAGTTTATAGCTATACAATCCTACCTCAAGAAACAAGAAACAACTCAAATAAATAACCTAACCTTACACCTAAATCAATTAGAGAAAGAACAAAAAAACCCCAAAGTTAGCAGCAGGGAAGAAAACATAAAGATCAGAACAGAAATAAATGAAAAAGAAATGAAGGAAACAATAGCAAAGATCAATAAAACTAAAAGCTGGTTCTTCGAGAAGATAAACAAAATTGATAAACCATTACCCAGACTCATCAAGAAAAAAAGGGGGAAGACTTGAATCAATAGAATTAGAAATGAAAAAGGAGAAGTAACAACAGACACTGCAGAAATACAAGGGATATTGAGAGATTACTACAAGCAACTATATGCCAATAAAATGGACAACCTGGAAGAAATGGACAATTTCTTAGAAAAGCACAGCTTTCTGAGAGTGAACCAAGAAGAAATAGAAAATATAAACAGAACAATCACAAGCACTGAAACTGAGACTGTGATTAAAAATCTTCCAACAAACAAAAGCCCAGGACCAGATGGCTTCACAGGTGAATTCTATCAAACATTTAGAGAAGAGCTAACACCTATCCTTCTCAAACTCTTCCAAAATATAGCAGAGGGAGGAACACTCCCAAACTCATTCTACGAGGCCACCATCACCCTGATACCAAAACCAGACAAAGATGTCACAAAGACAGAAAACTACAGGCCAATATCACTGATGAACATAGATGCAAAAATCCTCAACAAAATACTAGCAAACAGAATCCAACAGCACATTAGAAGGATCATACACCATGATCAAGTGGGGTTTATCCCAGGAATGCAAGGATTCTTCAATATATGCCAATCAATCAATGTGATACACCATATTAACAGATTGAAGGATAAAAGCCATATGGTCATCTTGCTCAATAGATGCAGAAAAAGCTTTCAACAAAATTCAACGCCCATTTATGATAACCACCCCCCACAGAAAGTAGGCAAAGAGGTAACTTACTTCAACATAATAAAGGCCATATATGACAAACCCACAGCCAACATCGTTCTCAATGGTGAAAAACTGAAACCATTTCCACTAAGATCAGGAACAATACAAGGTTGCCCACTCGCACCACTATTATTCAACATACTTTTGGAAGTTTTAGCCACAGCAATCAGAGAAGAAAAAGAAAATAAAAGGAATCCAAACTGGAAAAGAAGAAGTAAAGCTGTCACTGTTTGCAGATGACATGATACTATACATAGAGAAACCTAAAGACTTTACCAGAAAACTACTAGAGCTAATCAATGAATTTGGTAAAGTAGCAGGATACAAAATTAATGCACAGAAATCTCTTGCATTCCTATACACTAATGATGAAAAATCTGAAAGAGAAATTAAGGAAACACTCCCATTTACCACTGCAACAAAAAGAATAAAATATCTAGGAATAAACCTACCTAAGGAGACAAAAGACCTGTATGCAGAAAACTATAAGACACTGACGAAAAACATTAAAGATGATACAAACAGATGGAGAGATATATCATGTTCTTGGATTGGAAAAATCAACATTGTGAAAATGACTCTACTACCCAAAGCAATCTACAGATTCAGTGCAATGCCTATCAAACTACCACTGGCATTTTTCACAGAACTAGAACAAAAAATTTCACAATTTGTATGGAAACATAAAAGACCCCGAATAGCCAAAGCAATCTTGAGAAAGACAAACGGAACTGGAGGAATCAGGCTCCCTGACTTCAGACTACACTACAAAGCTAGAGTAATCAAGACAGTATGGTACTGGCACAAAGACAGAAATATAGATCAATGGAACAGGATAGAAAGCCCAGAGATAAACCCACACACATATGGTCACCTTATCTTTGATAAAGAAGGCAAGAATATACAGTGGGGAAAAAACAGCCTCTTCAAGAAGTGGTGCTGGGAAAACTGGACAGGTACATGTAAAAGTATGAGATTAGAACACCCCCTAACACCATACACAAAAATAAGCTCAAAATGGATTAAAGACCTAAATGTAAGGCCAGAAACTATCAAACTCTTAGAGCTAAACATAGGCAGAACACTCTATGACATAAATCACAGCAAGATCCTTTGTGACCCACCTCCTAGAGAAATGGAAATAAAAACAAAAATAAACAAATGGGACCTAATGAAACTTCAAAGCTTTTGCACAGCAAAGGAAACCATAAACAAGACCAAAAGACAACCCTCAGAATGGGAGAAAATATTTGCAAATGAAGCAACTGACAAAGGATTAATCTCCAAACTTTACAAGCAGCTCATGCAGCTCAATATTAAACAACCCAATCCAAAAATGGGGAGAAGACCTAAATAGACATTTCTCCAAAGAAGATATACAGATTGCCAAGGACACATGAAAGAATGCTCAACATCATTAATCATTAGAGAAATGCAAATCAAAACTACAATGAGATATCATCTCACACCGGTCAGAATGGCCATCATGAAAAAAATCTAGAAACAATAAATGCTGGAGAGGGTGTGGAGAAAAGGGAACACTTTGCACTGCTGGTGGGAATGTAAATTGATACAGCCACTATGGAGAACAGTATGGAGGTTCCTTAAAAAACTACAAATAGAACTACCATACAACCCAGCAATCCCACTACTGGGCATATACCCTGAGAAAACCATAATTCAAAAAGAGTCATGTACCAAAATGTTCATTGCAGCTCTATTTACAATAGCCAGGAGATGGAAGCAACCTAAGTGTCCATCATCGGATTAATGGATAAAGAAGATGTGGCACTTATATACAATGGAATATTACTGAGCCATAAAAAGAAACGAAATTGAGTTATTTGTAATGAGGTGGATGGACCTAGAGTCTGTCATACAGAGTGACGTAAGTCAGAAAGAGAAAAACAAATACCGTATGCTAACATATATATGGAATCTAAGAAAGAAAAAAAAAAAGGTCATGAAGAACCTCGGGGTAAGATGGGAATAAAGACACAGATCTACTAGAAAATGGACTTGAGGATGTGGGGAGGGGGAAGGGTAAGCTGTGACAAAGTGAGAGAGTGGCATGGACATATATACACTACCAAATGTAAATAGATAGCTAGTGGGAAGCAGCCGCATAGCACAGGGAGATCAGCTTGGTGCTTTGTGACCACCTAGAGGGCTGGGATAGGGAGGGTGGGAGGCAGGGAGACGCAAGAGGGAAGAGATACGGGAACATGTGTATATGTATAACTGATTCACTTTGTTATAAAGCAGAAACTAACACACCATTGTAAGCAATTATACTCCAATAAAGATGTTAAAAAAAAACCAAACAGTATGGTACTGGCACAAAAACAGAAATATAGATCAATGGAATAGGATAGAAAGCCCAGAGATAAACCCACGCACATATGGTCACCTTATTTTTGACAAAGGAGGCAAGAATATACAATGGAGAAAAGACAGCCTTTTCAATAAGTGGTGCTGGGAAAACTGAACAGCTACATGTAAAAGAATGAAATTAGAACACTCCCTAACACCATACACAAAAATAAACTCAAAATGGATTAGAGACCTAAATGTAAGACTGGACACTATAAAACTCTTAGAGGAAAACATAGCAGAACACTATGACACAAATCACAGCAAGATCCTTTGTGACCCACCTCCTAGAGGAATGGAAATAAAAACAAAAATAAACAAATGGGACCTAATGAATCTTAAAAGCTTTTGCAAAGCAAAGGAAACCATAAACAAATGAAAAGACAACCCTCAGAATGGGAGAAAATATTTGCAAATGAAGGAACTGACAAAGGATTAATCTCCAAACTTTACAAGCAGCTCATGCAGCTCAATATTAAACAACCCAATCCAAAAATGGCCAAAGACCTAAATAGACATTTCTCCAAAGAAGATATACAGATTGCCAACAAACACATGAAAAAATGCTCAACATCATTAATCATTAGAGAAATGCAAATCAAAACTTCAGTGAGGTATCACCTCACACCAGTCAGAATGGCCATCATCAAAAAATCTACAAACAATAAATGCTGGAGGACTTCCCCGGTGGCGCACTGGTTAAGAATCCGCCTGCCAATGCAGGGGACACGGGTTCAAGTCCTAGTCCGGGAAGATCCCACATGCCGTGGAGCAACTAAGCCCGTGCACCACAACTACTGAGCCTGAGCTCTAGAGCCCATGAGCCACAACTACTGAGACCACGCTCCACAACTACTGAAGCCCACGTGCCCAGAACCTGTGCTCTGCAACGAGAAGCCACTGCAATGAGAAGCCTGCACACCGCAAAGAAGAGTAGCCCCTACTCCCCACAACTAGAGAAAGCCTGTGCACAGCAACGAAGGCTCAACACTGCCAAAAACAAACAAACAAATAAATATAAAAATTAAAAAGAATAATAAATTCTGGAGAGGGTGTGGAGAAAAGGGAACCCTCTTGTACTGTTGGTGGGAATGTAAATTGATACTATAGAGAACAGTATGCAGGCTCCTTAAAAAACTAAAAATAGAACTACCATATGACCCAACAATCCCACTACTGGGCATATAACCTGAGAAAACCAAAATTCAAAAAGAGTCATATACCACAATGTTCACTGCAGCTCTATTTACAATAGCCAGGACATGGAAGCAACCTAAATGTCCATTGACAGATGAATGGATAAAGAAGATGTGGCACATATATACAATGGAATATTACTCAGCCATAAAAAGAAATGGAATAGAGTTATTTGTAGTGAGGTGGATGGACCTAGAGTCTGTCATACAGAGTGAAAAGAGAAAAACAAGTACCGTATGCTAACACATATATATGGAATCTAAGAAAAAAAAAAGGTCATGAAGAACATAGGGGTAAGATGGGAATAAAGACACAGACCTACTAGAGAATGGACTTGAGGATATGGGGAGGGGGAAGGGAAAGCCGTGACAAAGTGAGAGAGTGGCATGGACATATATACACTACCAAACGTAAAACAGATAGCTAGTGGGAAGCAGCCGCATAGCACAGGGAGATCAGCTTGGTGCTTTGTGACCACCTAGAGGGCTGGGATAGGGAGGGTGGGAGGCAGGGAGACGCAAGGGGGAGGAGATATGGGAACATGTGTATATGTATAACTGATTCACTTTGTTATAAAGCAGAAACTAACACACCATTGTAAAGCAATTATACTCCAATAAAGATGTTTTAAAAAATTAAAAAATTTTAAAAATTAAAAAAAATGGTTCTGAAGAACCTAGGGGCAGGACAGGAATAAAGACACAGACGTAGAGAATGGACTTGAGGACACGGGGAGGAGGAAGGGTAAACTGGGACGAAGTGAGAGAGTGGCATGGACATATACACACTACCAAATGTAAAAGAGATAGCTAGTGGGAAGTAGCCACATAGCACAGGGAGATCAGCTCAGTGATTTGTGACCACCTAGAGGGGTGGGATAGGGAGGGTGTGAGGCAGACACAAGAGGGAGGGGGTTTGGGGATATATGTATACATATAGCTGATTCACTTTGTCATAAGCAGAAACTAACACACCATTGTAAAGCAATTATACTCCAATAACAATGCAAAAAATAAAAAGAAGGGATGTTCCTTTTCAAAGGCTGAACATCTTCCAGCTTCTTTGTGGATTATAATCGAGATTATAACACACACCTGCAGCAGGGTAAATAACAGAAAAAGCTATGGTTAATGGTCTCTGTCCAGCATGTGGCACCAGCAATTTTTTCTTTCTCTCTCTCTTTTTTTTTTTTTTTTTTTTTGCGGTACGCGGGCCTCTCACCGCTGTGGCCTCTCCCGTTGCGGAGCACAGGCTCCGGACGCGCAGTCTCAGCGGCCATGGCTCACAGGCCCACCCGCTCCACGGCATGTGGGATCTTCCCGGACCAGGGCACGAACCCGTGTCCCCTGCATCGGCAGGCGGACCCTCAACCACTGCACCACCAGGGAAGCCCCATGCACCAGCAATTTTAATTGAAATCTTCTGAATGTTGAGAAGATCTTCTAGAAGAAGGGCAAGGGTCATAAATGTTCTCCCTTGGGGTTCTTCAACCTCCAATCCCACCAAGCCTGACTGCAATGGTGTGAAGTCTTCTCAGAAAATCCTTCATTTCACCCCTGAAGACAAGCACATAAGCCTTTTTGGTTTTAAGTGCTATGTTACTACCGATAACAGATATAAAACAAATATAGGGATGACCTAACTGACCAAAAACAGACTGGAAGATGTGATAAAACTTCCAGAATCTGACATGGTCCTTCTACAGTTTAATGAAGCCTATGAGCTCCTTCTCAGAATAATGTTTTGAAGCTCATAAAATGCAATTTGTCAGATACAAAGGAAACCATTATACTGATATAGTTATCAAAATATTTAAAAAATTGTAATTTAGAAATATAGTGCACGTTCATGAACACATTCAAAAACAAGATCTAGTGTGGGTCTAATAACTTAAGTAATATTGAAGTTGTGATGAACATAAACATGATTTTGAAATGTGCAATAGTTGCAACTCGGTATAGAAATACCTGTGATTTCTATTAGTGACAAAATCACAGGTCCTGCTGATGCTACTGTGGTTTGTTTTCTATATGTAGTTGCGTTTAAGAAAATGCTAAGGTTGAAGACTCCTGAACTCTATTCACAAATGTCTTGGGGGCCTGAGGAACCCCAGATTAAGCACCCCTGCTTAACCTGCTTTTAAGAAGGAAAAATGGACCCTGGTACTCTTCAATCAAGGGAGGGACCCACTAGTATCTCCACCCACCTCACACTCAGTGAAGATCTGACTGCCCCTCTTAACTAAGTTGCAGTGAAGCAGGAGGATTGAGTCTGAATAGCAGTGAATGCAATTTGCATCCCAGAGGACCACCAGACTGGACAGCCTCACCACCAATCCATTTTTGTTTGGCTCTGAAATGAGCTCTTCCTGGGTGTCTTTCTTTTGGAATGAAGAAACGTGGGGCCTGGGGAGAAGGGGATGTAAGTAAAGCACGACCTTGAGAGGCAGTTGCAGAGTCTGAAAATCTGGCTGCATTGGCTCTTCTGGGTATTCTTGGAATTGTCACTTTAACCTGCCCAGCCTCGGTTTTCTCACCTGTAACATGGGAGTTAAATAACTGATACCCAAAGAAATCAGGGTGTTGGGAAGAGTGGAAATATGACAGTCTATGTAAAAAATGTTTGGCAAAGACTGAAGCAGTGCTTGTCAAACTCTAATGTGCATAGAATCCCTTGGCGACCTTGCTAAAGGCAGATTCTGATTCTGCAGGTCTGGGGTGGGCACCAAGATTGTGCATTTCTAACAAGCAGCATCCCAGGTGTTACCTAAGCTGTTGGTCTGAGGACCACACTTTGAGTAGCAAGTACTCTACGAATGTTCCTTGTTATCACTTAGTGTCACTTTAATATTCCATCTAATTCTCTCACACAAGGAGGATGACAGCTGAAGATAGGGAGGGAGGCACAGCTCATCAAGTGAGGCCTGGCTTCTGCTCAGCAAGATACTCTGGTCTTGCAGCCCCACCTCCCCTCCCTGCCTTCCACTACCAGCCATAGTGAACAATGGCCATAACCAAGTCAAATCATGTTTCAGGCCAGATCAGCACAAACTAACCAATCATGGGAGTGGGAACAAACACCGAATGGGATATTTGTGCAAAGAAAGAAGTATATGTAGAAAACGTTTTGCACTTGTAATGCTAAACACCTCCCAAACGTCCCAGAGAATACAGTTGCATCTTTTGGTTTTGCAAGTCAGATCATTCATCCCTGCACAATGCTTCTAAAGCATCCCCTTTCTCGTGGTACTCACAGGTGCAGAGCTTTAGATAGCTCCCTATGACCTATTGTATCTACTCTAAGCTTCTGTCTTAGAATGCCTAAGAATGACCAATATCAGAAGGGTGATAACGGTGCAGCTGAGAATGTGGAAGATGGAACACTAGGGCACTGTTGGAGGGAGTGTCAACTGGTACCATCATTCAGAAGAGCAATCTGGCAGCTGTTGAGATTAAGCATGCACATGCCCTATGACCTGTGGAAAAAATCTGGAATATACTCCAAGGAAATTCCCCCACGGGTCCATAAGGATGTTCATCATGGGACTTCTTGGGGTAGCTGGATGTTGGAGATAGCCTAGGTGCTTATCATTAGAGAAAGGGATTATTAGTAAATCTGGCAGATGTACACTTAAAAACTAAATAGCAGTTAAGAAATGTCAACCAGATGTACATAGCAACACTGATGGATCTTAGAAACCTAGTGCTGAGGGGAAAACAGGAAACAGAACAGGATTTATAGCACATTATCATTTCTGTAAAGACACATTCACATAAAAGTAATATGCCTTTTGAAGAAGGTATGCATGCACATCTAAAGATATAGTAAACACGAGAGTAGGTACAATGGGGGCAAAGGGAATATAATTAGGGTTTGGAGGTAAAAAGTAAAAGTAAAGTAAGAGAACCTTACATGGATTAATGATGAAGTGCTTAAAAAACTGAATTTTTAATTCAAATTTCTTCACCTGGGGTGAAAAAAAGATAAAAGCAAAACAACCCTCCTAAAATTTTCCTCTATAACAGCCTTCACAATCCAGTCCTACGTGACCTATCCCACATGTAACTCCCTCTATAACAGCCTTCACAATCCAGTCCTATGTGACCTATCCCACATGTAACTCCCCATTTCGGGTGCCATCTTCCTCACTGTTGCCTCACCACAGATCATGGACTTTCTCTCTTTGACATCTTTTTGGCTGCAGTCAGAGTCTTCTCATCTTGGTTTCTTGCTACACTCACTTTCAATAGGTCCCTAGCAGACAGAACCTGGGCTCCAAGGTAATGTGGATATCATTGTCCAAAGGTGCATCAGAATATGTTAGATCAGGGGTTTGCTTCCCCAGCTTTGGTGACACTACTGATTTGATAGAGAATCTAAGGAAGTCACGTAATTGTGCATCTCTCTCCTGTAGGACAACCCAGGATGGTCATCTTTAATTCAAGTATTTCTGTTCTTCACTAGACTGTGAGGTCGTAGAGTATGGGAACCTTATTTGCCTATGTCCACTGCCCAGAATTAATCACATAAGAAGCCCCTCTCTAATAATGTTTTAGAAATGGATTCCCCAGCCCCCTAAGCCAAACGGTGGAGCAACCTGGCCTCTAACTATTTTATATCTAATTCAAAACTTTAACTGGTAGTAGTTTCAAAGTGCCTTGTGTTATGGTCCTAGAATATGCCACAAAATTAATACATGATAACAAGGAGAGAGTTGCTCCAGTTCTTGTGTCCAAAGGTATAAAGTACCATCTCTATTTTCCTTCCCTTCAAGAAACAGTGTAATGTATGTCCCAGAAATGATTGGATAAAACTAAAAAGAGAGTTTGGACATAGTTAAAGTGAACTCTTGGGTTCCCATGGTTTGAAAAGGAAAGCAGAATCATATGAAACACTGGGGTGAAAGCCTTTACAAGAAAGGAGTGGGTATTCATCACTGCAGCCTCGTATCCTTCAGAAAGATGGAAGCTACCTTCTGTGCAGCCAGATCTGGCATACACATGACCAGAAGGGTCAGGTATTTGCCGGGTTGGTTGTTTATGGGAAAGCCAGCACTTCCGTTTCCCACGTGGTGAGAACACGAAGCTCCCCTCTGAGGAAGTCTGCAGCATAACACAGCATCAGGGGAATCCTCCAGCCTTAGCGGGGACTACAGCGGCCAGTTCTGATTGGTGCATTCTCCAGGAGGCGGGGGCAGAACTTCTTGCGAGATCTGAGGGCCTGAAGTTGGTGGCCCTGAAGGTGGGGTGGAGAACTTCTGTGTCGTTTTGATCACTGTGGCCACAAGCCCAGCACAAGGGCACGGGCTTCCAGAACAGGTTTTTCTCCTTGTACTGATCACTTTTCTCAAAAGGAAAGAGTAATTTCTAAATTTAATTTTTCACCACTGCCCTTCTAGGACAGGGTCCAACACTCATTGTTACACACCCAACTAAATGCAATGAAAAGACCCTCTCACAGCTGAGGGACAAGCAAGCAGGTAGTGAAATGGATTGGTCCAGGGCCTGGCTTCATGCTCCCATCACCACAGCAGTTGGCAGTTTTCAGCTCCAAGAGACATTTGCTCTCTGCTAGGACTCGGGGTGGTTAGCTTCTGCTGCCTGCTGCTCCCAGAGAGAATTCAAAACCTGAGCATATGGAGAATATTTAAACTTAAATTTGGGTGTATGGCATTGGTTCCCTCGTACATTCGGCTTTGAAATTCACCATCTGTTCAGTATAAGAAGGCCGGGCGGACTAGGTGCCCGCTGTTCTGTGGTTTCATACACCTTCTTAATCACCCCCACACTGTCCCCAGCCCTCCCATCCTCTTCTGCCCATTGGAGGTCACACAGCCTCACCTTTTCAGGCAGTGGGCTTTAATAATTGTTGGGATATGGCAACACTAGGATTAACTGTGAGGAAAAAGTAGAAGGATAGGAAGAAAGACTGTAGTGGAAAGTGATATAGGTCCCTTTGTAAGAGCAAAAATTAGGAAAGATCAGTGAATCTCTTGCATGCTAGAATCACCTGGGGAGCTCTTCAAAATGCCCAGTTCAGCTGCCCCCAGGACCAATTAAGTCAGCAACTCTGGAGGTGGGACTGAGACATCAGTAGGATCAGGGAGTATCAGTTTTTGTAGATCCTCAGGTGATTCCAGGAGACTTGGGTCATGGTTCCAATCAAGCCACTAATCTCCTGTTGTCTAGGGAAAATCACTTATCCACTTTCTCCTCAGTTTTCTTACCTATTAAATGGGAGGACTGCCTCCAAATGTATTTGACCAAAAGCAACACAAGTTTGACCCCCAGGGATCATTTTCTAGAATGTTTTTCTAGCTCTGAAATTCTAAGAATGCATTCAAATGGCAATCAGAAGTCATGGTGAGGGCTTCCCTGGTGGCGTAGTGGTTGAGAGTCCGCCTGCCGATGCAGGGGACACGGGTTCGTGTCCCGGTCCCAGAAGATCCCACATGCCGCAGAGCGGCTGGGCCCGTGAGCCATGGCCGCTGAGCCTGCACGTCCGGAGACTGCACTCCGCAACGGGAGAGGCCACAACAGTGAGAGGCCCGTGTACCGAAAAAAAAAACAAAAGTCACGGTGAGGTTTGAACTCTGAAGTGTCTTAAAGTATCTGATCTGAATGTTGCTGTCTACTTCAAACTCATCGCACAAACTCTTCCAGCAAAATTCTGGTAAAAGAACCCGGGTTACTTTTTAGGGCCTCCTCTAGTAAAGGAAATGTCATTCTGCTTCTATTTCACAAGACTTTGAAGAAAGGACCGTGGATCTGTTTGTCTCGCATTGCTACTTAGCTAGAGAATGAGGCAACAGTTGAGAAAGGTCACTGGTGCTTGCTCACACTCCCTCTCTTTCTCTTCCCACATCTGAGGATAATTGCTACCAGGCAAGAGCATTTAATATGAATTCACTTAGAGAATCACAGTTTTGTAATCAGTGGGGGGAAAAGTTTGATTGGAACTTCATATTGAAAAATGAAACTAAATGATATTAAAATATGTTTTCTTAGGTTTAATAAGTCTAGGTTATCACTGCAAATGTGCACTAATTCTCTTTTTTTACAAGCATCATTCTTTTTTTTAATTAATAAATTAATTAATTCGGTAGTGCCGGGTCTTAGTTGCGGCAGGCAGGCTCCTTAGTTGTGGCATGCATGTGGGATCTAGTTCCCTGACCAGGGATCGAACCCCGGGCCCCCTGCATTGGGAGTGCGGAGTCTTAACCACTGCGCCACCAGGGAAGTCCCAAACATGCACTCATTCTTAGAGAATGAATTATATGTTATTTTTCTCAGCATACATTTTCTGACAAAATTATAAATCATAACATCTTTCACTTTACTTGGACTTTTAAAGCCCTATCACAGAAAAAGTAGGGGGTAGTAGTATTACCTGAGAAGTGATGTTTTAGTAGGGACCAATTTTATAACTTTATAAGAATATTTTCACTGCTTAACTCCTAACTTCAAGGAATTAGAGTAATTATAAATATGCATGTAAATACTTATGCCATATGTCTCCATCTATATGCAAAAGAGGTAAATGTACACTGTAAACTGTATGCTAGGTAATGCAAGTTACTGTATTCTGTATTTGAATATGGCATTACAGATAGTTACTATCTCCTGTGATTGGAGAAGTGGGTATATTAACCAAGTTTTAGTTTCTAAACCCCAAAACCTATCTCCTCCTACTCTACCATGGGCAATATACCACAGTCAATTTTTATAGATTCCTAGTTATTTCAGTAGCCATCTAATGACTATGTCCTCAGAAAGATATTGACCAGCTAACTTTTACACATTGTAAATAATCTATTAATAATCTCAAACACTTACTGAGCTAAGGCTCTGTTCCAAGCACATCCCTATATTGTCTCAGTATTTACAGCAGCCCTGTGACCAACGTGAATAACACCATCTCCATTTTGTAAATAAGTTCACATGCATGCTCTATTTTGTTAACTACCCATTGAAATAATGTTTTCTGTAACAAGTCTTCCCATGTGGAAATCCTTTCTCCTTAGTCCTGTCTGAAAAGCATTTCCCTGGCCCTGGACAGGGAGTAACTCTGTGTGTATAACTTTCTAGCCCCAACATTCATCACAGAATCCTAGACCTGAGTTGGATCTCCTTTGACATCAGCTCAAACCCTTCCCAGCATCCTGACAGGTGACCCCTCCACCCCCTGATTCAATGGTTCCAGTGCTCAGCTGCTCACCACCTCCTGGGGCACTTCATTTTTATTTTAACATAATTATAATTGTTCAAAAGTTTTTTCCTCGTACCAAGTGGATACTTCTTCCTACAGCTTCCATCCCACTAATCCCAGTTCTGCCATTGTGGAGTTCCACCCCAACCAAATCTAATTCCTTTTCTGTGTGGATGCCATTCATGTATTTGAAGCCCCTTATCACCTGAACAGTGAAGAGAATCTTCCTGCTGTGTGTTTACACATCTTAATCATTTTTTCGGCAGGCCGTAAACCTTGAACCAGAGCTTTTCCTGGAATTGAGCATCAATTAGTAAAGTAAATCAGGACCAACTAAATAAAGGTTAAACACAGGCCAGTAAATCACTTATAAAATGTTTGCATAATCCTCCAAAACAAAGGGTATTTTTTCCCCCAGACAACTGTGTAAAGGAGGCCTAAACCCACTAACAAGAATGTGATAAAGAAAGGTCACAAGGGGGAATTCCCTGGCGGTCCAGCAGGTTCAATCCTTGGTTGGGGAACTAAGATCCCGCAAACCACAAGGCCAAGGGGGAAAAAAAAAAGGTCACAAGGTTGTTAATCCACCTCCTGGACCTGACCCAGGCATCCTTCCTACCACTGCTTACAGCTTGAGATCCTCCAGGGGCTATGCTTCTGAATTGGTTCATTTTGACAACTGACCTCTTTTTAAAGCAGAGGTTCTCTATGAGATGGCCCTTGCGTTTCAGTAGCCACCTTCTGGCCAACTCCTGCCTTTTAGGAGTATAAGAAGCTGGATGCAGTTGAAGAAACAGCCTCATTTCACCTCCTTGGGCAAAGATGAGGGAGGCAGGTGGACAGTGTTAGAAGGGAGGAGGTAATCTTTCAGTTACCTTGTTTTTTTGTTGTTGTTTTTTTGGCCACACCACATGGCTTGCAGGATCCTAGTTCCCCGACCAGGATTGAATGTGCACACTCGGCAGTAAAACTGCAGAGTCCTAACCACTGGACCACCAGGGAATTCCCATCAGTTCCCTTGTTTTTTAAGTTGAAGGATGCTTCTGAGTTTGGGAGTTCCAGGGTTTTCTTTGCCCAGCTGATTTCTCATCATTATCTGGGGGAAGGAATCGGCCTGAAAGAGCAACGTGAAGCACGGCGCCCTCTTCTAGTGAAGGGAATCAAGGCCTGCTGAGGTTGCCCCCGTGGGCCCACACCTTCAGACCTTCCCACAATCACATGTCCCATCCCCCTGTGGGACACACCTAAACTTCCCAGGTACGCCAGCTGTGGGAGCAGAGTGGGAGTTTCAGTTCTGCAAGCTGAAAAGGAGTTGGATGGTGATGATGGTTGTACAATGTTATGAATGTACTAATACCACTGACATGGTCAAGATGGTAAATTTTATGTCATGTGTATGTTACCACAGTACAAACTTGGGGGTATGCGGGAGGGCTGTGGCCACTCCTGGAGGCTGAGCCCACCAAGTGCGCTCGAGAAGCTGGGGTCTGGTCTCCTGATAAGAGCGATGGTCCCCAGGCCGGGTGCTCATGAACTGCACTGGGGAGTTTCAGATACAGATTCCTGAGCCCCGCCATAAAGACCCTGATTTGGCACCTCTAGGGTAGGGCCTGGGAGTCAGTATTTTCCAAACACGCCTCAGATGGTTTTGATAATCAACCAAGTGTGGGATCTGCTGGGCTGGATCTTTGGGGAGCCTTTGTTATTAACCTCAGCGAATTCCAGGCGCTTGCTTCTTTTGGACTTAGACTCAACTGTAGAGGTGCACAGCACGGTGGGGCATGTCTCTGGATCCTTCAGGCTGTTGCTTGCCATTCAGTCATTTGATGAATGTATATTAAGTGCCCACCCTGTGCCGGGAATGGGGCTATGTCAGAAGAGGCAGGGTCTCAGCTCTCACAGAGCATGTCGTCCAGCAGAGATCGATTAGACCCCCTCACCCCTGCCCCTGCCCCTTCCCTTTCCAGCAGCCTTCACTCCCTTGCATTTTCTATTTCCCAGCCTGCTCACCTTACTAGATCAAGTTTTACAAATTCTTTCAGAGCTCAATCTGTGTCCAGTTCATTTCTAGGCTGTCATTTTCTCCTGGACCCACCCCTTCCCCCATTGCGCACACCTAGTGTTATGGTTTTCACCCAGTAAATGTTTGTTAAAGAGATTCATTCATTCACCCAACCAATATTTACAGAGTGCCTACTATGCGCTAGGCATAATTGTAGGTTTCAGGGCTATGAGGGAGGGCGAGATATCTAGGATGCAGAATTTAAGCAGCAGCTCCCTCTAGCAGCAGCAAGAGCAGGGCTGTCACCTGAGAGTGAGCGCCTCCTGAAATTTTGTGCCCTAGGTGCCTCGCTTGTCTCACTCTAGTCCCAGCCCTGCTAGGTGCTGGGGACACAGCCATGAACAAAACAGACAGAGATCAATGCACCTAAGTAAACTCTCCCTTCTCCCAGCGTCTTTGTGGGGCTCTGCATGTTGCCTGTCCTTAAGTGTCTTTCATTTGTGTGCCATCTGCCTTCCCACCTAGACTGTGAAGTCTTATTCTGGTCTGCCCCTTCCTCTTCCCACCCCACCTCCACAAGCATTCTGCCTAGACAATGTTTTCCAGAATCTTGTCCTTGACCATCTGCATGGGACTTCCTCGTGGCATCGTTTAAAATGCAGCGTCCCAGTCTTACCTTTTGAGTCAGGTCCTTTGAGGGTGAAACTCTGGATTCCGCATCAAGGTCCCTGGGTTGTCAAGGCAGGTTTAACGTGTGAGGATCCCCAGCCTGCCGATTTGCTCAGTCAGTACTGCTGACTAATACTAGGAGAAGACAGGGGAAAGTGGCATTTTGAATGTGCTTCAGTTTCTTTGTGATTCTGTTCACAAAGTCAGAAGACACAGGTGTGGGAAAGGGATGGTCTGGAGAGCTACATGATGGCCTTGACTCTGACCCTATGGGGCTCTGCAGGGAGATCTCTCAGCTCAGCCTTGCACCTTAGCTGGGCCACTCCAGGCCCTGCCCCATCACCCCTGGAGATTTATCAGGTTGCCTGCCTTACCTCCCCAGGCAGCTAGAGGCTGGCATTTCCCGTAGCTTTGGGTCAAAAGTTTCCATGGAGCCAGTGGAAGCGGTGTGTACGTAGGTGGCTGGGGGGAGAGCCTGAGAGCCCCAGGGCAAATAAGGAACGTGGGAGGGTCTGTGAATCTGGTCCTCCCTGACCTCTAAGGCAGGTACCCACCATTTTCACTTGCTTCACATAGTGCCCTGCACAGATGCCCATGCACTTTGGGCTGTCAGGTGCATACTGTTTAATGGTAATCATCTGAATGAAATAAATCCGTTGTGTGAGTTACCAGTAAACCCAGTTTGCAGGGTGGAGCATACGTCAGCTTTCCCAATCCATCAACACCTTGGCAGTATCAGGTGAGATTCCTCTGCCGATCCACCACACCCCACACCGAGCTCCCTCAGAGAAGAGCTCAGGAGAGTAGGTCTCATCTGCTTTTGAAAGGGTGCAGGTATGCAGATGGAGGACCTATCAAAGTCCAGCTGAGGAGGGAATTTGGGGTAGTGTCAACATTTGGACACGGTCCCAGGGTCCCTAAATGGCAGGTTATTGAGGGCTTTCAACAGCAGGCCATGAGAGTTGAACTGATTAATAACCTATTTATTTGCTTGTAAGGTTGGTGACAGTGGTTTTCAAGCTTTATGTGCATCAGTATCACCTATAGAGCTTGTTAAAACAGGTGCCCAGATGCGACCTCGGAATCTTGCGAGTTGGAGCTTGGGAATTTGTCTTTCAACATCTCCCCAAGCAATTCTGCTACACACACATCTCAGAACCTCAGGTGCTTTGAACTAAGGACTCTGCAGTGTTTGTGTCTTTATTCTGCACACCCCTCCCCCACTTTCCTTCAGCATGGTGGTTTGTACCCTGAACTTGACTAAAATGAAACTACCTCTCCCAGCTCCCCTTCCCCGTAACGCTGAGTTAGAGATGGACAAAGGAGGAACTCGTAAAAGATCTGGAAGATGAATGTGGGGTGGTGGCCATTACTCTTGGAAGGTGGTCAGGGTTAAGTTGGGTGACAGGCAGACACGGAGGTGCCAGGTCCCACTTGTCCTCACTCTCCTCCACTCCACATCCAGCTCCTCCTAACAGCAGCCCCAGACCCTCCCTCAGATGCTTGGTGGCAGAGCCCTGGAGGAGGGACCCACACAGGGCAGAGTCCCCCTGCAAAACCTCCCTGAAGGCTTTTTTTGAGGTCCCTCTGCAGTGGTGGGGTCTACTTAACTTATCCGACTGGATGCTTGGTGGCTCCTTCTCTGACCCTCCAGTCCCTTCCAGGCCTTCACCTCCCCAGCTCCTCCCACAGGGAAGTCAGGTCTCACTCCTATAACAAATCCCTTACCTCAGAACTCACAGGGGCTTCCGCTTCCCCTGGGTGAACCCTGACTGACCAGTCAAGAAACACTTCCCGTGTCCAAAATAAAGCAAGACTTGGGAATTGGCCTTCCATTTAGATCCAAGAAATGTTCGTGGGCTATTAAGATGTGTTGACATCAGTTACAAGGTAACTCAGTTAGTCCTACCATCCATGATCACAGGGTAATTGAAAAAGATGATTCCCCAGATTCTCTGCTGGCAAATAACAGCACCTTGGGCAAATTCAAAAAAGGTGCCTCTTTTGGGTAGCATTAGTAAAAATCATCCCTTCCTTCCTCCCGCTTTCCCTTTTAATCTGGGTGCCCTTGTGCAGGCCACAACCTGCATAACTGGATATATATAGCTGCCCTGGGTACCTATTCTGTCCATTAATGCCAAGGGGCCCTGAGTCCGGCCTCTAATTGCTTTCCTAGTATCATCAAGCATAGACAGGCCACAAAACAGTCTCACCAAAATGTTTCAGGGGAGAATAGAACTTCCTTGGTCCTTGAACAACTTTTCTGTCCCCAGTGCCATGGGCAGCCATCCTTCCCTGATCATTCATGTCAATAAGCTCTAGCAAGATTACCGCAGCCCGCACTACACTGTAGTGTTACTATTTGTTTGATATCTGTCTCACCCCTAGACAGTGAGCTCCCTGAGGACAGGGGCTCTGATGTGGTTGCCTTTGGATCCCCAGTGACCAGTATAGTACCTGGCACAGAAAAGCATGCAATAAATGTTTGTGGAATGAGTGAATGGATCAAGCAGAACTAAAGGAAAACCCCTGTTTTCCTCAACTCCTCAGACTTCTGATATCAGACGGGTAGGTTTTTCTATACCCGACAACTCTCCAATCATCAGTGCACACCAACTGGGTACCTTATAATTTAACTCAATTCTAACACTAACTGCCTGGAGCTAGCACAGACCCCACAGGTGAAGGGCTCAGTCCCATAAGACTGTCCCCCACTTCAGATGCCAGCCCCAAGTCCCAAGTTGTCACCTGTACTGCTGACCAACCAGCTATGGATCAGGTTCCCATGACCCTCTCCTCAGCTTCGAATATTTGTTAGAATGGCTCATAGGACCTCCTTATATTTACTGGTTTACTGTAAAGGATATAATAAAGGATACAGGTGAACAGCCAGATGAAGTGGTACATAGGTTGAGGTCTGGACGGTCCCAAGTGCAGGAGCTTTTGCCCCCATGGAGTTGGAGTGCAACACCCTCCCGGCACATGGATGTGTTCACCAACCCGGAAGATCTTTTATGGAGACTATATCATGTAGGCATGATCCATTATTAACTCATCTCCAGTCCCTCTCCCCTCCCTAGAGGAATGGTGGGGATGGGACTGAAAAGTCCAAGCTTCTAATCGTGACTTGGTCTTTCTAGTGACCAGCCCCCATCCTGAGCCATCCAGAAGCCCACCAAGAGTCACCTCATTAGAACAAATGATGCTCCTGTCACCCAGGAAATTCCTAGGGATTTAGGAGCTCTGTGTCAGGAACTGGGGGCAGAGACCAAATACATAGTTCTTTTTATTTTTTTTTTTTAATTTTATTTATTTATTTATTTATTTTTTTTATACATAGTTCTTTTTAGATCACTAGAGGTCACATCTGGTTCTGGAGCTGAGTCTTTCCTATCAGGCTATGTCCTTGATTGAAAGGGTCAGGAACCAGGGACCAGATCTTTGCCTCCCTTATAGAGTATGTGATTCACACACCAAGAGGCCAGATACTGGGCACCATGGACCCTTCTGGTCTGAGGTCTTCACTCGTGCTTGGTCAGTCTTGGCTGATCACAAGCTATATCCAGGTTAGTAAATATGTGACATAAGGGCCCCCAATCCATTCTCCAGTGCCCGTGATCACTACTCTATTTTGGCCCTCAAGTCTTCTCAAGACAACACCCTGGATAGTTACTACCAACTGCTCAGAGTTGCTACACTAGATGGAAGCCATGTCTTGCCTTGAGCAGCCTCTGAGAGCTGTCTTACTGCCATCTGGGCCATCAGAGGCATCCATATTTTTGTTTGCAGGAAGGCCTTTGCCAAAGAATACCAACAAGTAAAGTAGAAATTGAGTCCTAAATAAATGGCCCCAACTTTATCCAACATAAGTAACCATTAAACCAACCACAAATAACCTTTTTTTTTTCAATCAAATGTAAAAGGCAAAAAGATGGCTTTGTTTGTCTGATATGGTGCAACTTTAAAATGGAGGTTAGAAACTAAAAATAGAGTTACTGTATGATCCAGCGATCCCACTCCTGGGCATATATCTGGAGAAAACTCTAATTTGAAAAGATACATGCATCACAATGTTCATAGCAGCACTATTTACAATAGCTAAGACTTGGAAGCAACCTAAATGTCCATCAACAAAGGAATGGATACAGAAGATGTGGTATATATATACACAATGGAATGTTACTCAGCCATAAAAAAGAATGAAATAATGCCATTTGCAGCAACATGGATGGACCTAGAGATTATCATACTAAGTGAAGTAATTCAGAGAAAGGCAAATATCATATGATGTCACTTATGTGTGGAATCGTTAAAAGTGATACAAATGAACATATTTACAGAACAGAAATAGACTCACAGACATAGAAAACAAACTTATGGTTGGTTACGAAAGGGGAAAGGGTGGGGAGGGAAAAATTAGTAGTATGGGATTAAAATATACACACTATGGGACTTCCCTGGTGGTCCCGTGGTAAAGAATCTGCCTTACAATGCAGGGGACACGGGTTCGATCCCTGGTCAGGGAACTAAGATCCCACATGCCATGGGGCAACTAAGCCCGCACACCACAGCTAAAGAAAGAAGCCCGCGCGCCACAACGAAAGATCCTGCGTGCCTCAACAAAGATCCCGCGTGCCGCAACAAAGATCCCGCGTGCCGCAACTAAGACCCGATGCAGCCAAAAATAAATAAATAGTAAAATAAATCTTATAAAAAATATATACACACTACTATATATAAAATAGATAAACAAGGACCTACTGTATAGCACAGGACACTATACTCGATATTTTGTAATAACCTATAATGGAAAAGAACCACTTTGCTGTATACCTGAAATTCACAACATTGTAAACCAACTATATTTCAATTAAAATTTAAGAAAAATTAAAAAACAAAATGGGGGTTTGATATGGACCCAAATGCCTGGGGACAAGTCTGCCCCCACTGGAATCTGTTTCACTGCAGAGACTTCTCTCCCTGCCCCAACACACAGTCTGGTTCATCTTGAATCCAGCAGGGCCATTAGGGGTCTCTGAACCCTGCGCATCTCCTGGCTCTGCAGTTGCCTCGCTTTAGTTGCAGAGCTTGGCATTTGGTAGGAGTGAATCTGCTGTCAGGTGTGGAGGGGAGGGGAGGGGAGGGGAGGGGAGGGGCAGGCTCTGTGGAGTAATGGAAGGAGGATGGGAAGGAGACAACCATTTGGCTTCCTGCTCCAGTTCTGCCACTTAGTAACCATGTGACCTGGGACAAGTCAACAGTCTGAGCCTCTATTTCCTCATGTGTGAAGGACGTGGCGGAAAGAGTAGTTATTCATTGCTTATAGGTATCTCATTGGGATATTGAGAACATCAAATTAAATTGAATGGTTGATGTGAAAGTGCTTTAAGTAAGGGAGAAGGTTTTGTTCTGTTCACTGCTCTATAGCACAGAGCCTGGCCCATAGCCTAGTGAGGTATTCAGTAAAATGTTTGTTGAATAAATAACTGTAAACACAAAAATCTTTCCCCTCTGTGGGGTAGAGAGGGGAATGATATCAGCAGCACACAGTGAGCTTCAGAGATGGTTGTGATAGTCTATGTCTATGGCTGCATGGAGGTTACATGCTTCATTGGTACTCTGTGTGCTTGCATGTTAAATATTCTTCTGTATGTGTTCAACATCTCATTAAGGCACTTAAAAAATATAATGCAAAAAAGAAAAAAGTAGAGAGGAAAACATGCGGTAAAGTACCTTTGCCAGAAGAAGACAGTATTGTAACTCCTGACGTTGCTTCCACACAAGCAGTGAAACTTCTGAGTGACCTCACTTAATTCATCAAGGTCCTATGTTTGGGCCAAGCATTGCTGAAAGCAGAGGAATTTATAGAAAGAAAGTTATATCAGAAACCAAGACTTGATGGGATCTACTTTTTAATGAGAGAGTACGTAGGCTGCTTTTTTTTGTTTGAAGTCACTGCCTTTCACTTACATGCGGGCCATACTTGAGCCTAGTCAAGGTAAAGTACGGGTAAGCTGTCGTGTCTTGGCTTGTACAGTGGCCTCTACCTTGTTTCACCTTGCTGGTTCATACTTGTCATTCAAGACTTACCCCAGGTACTTCCTCTGAGCTGCTACACTGGCATCCTGCCACCTTAGCTCATCTGTGGCAGTGGTTCTCAATAGGGCTGATTTTGTTCCTCAGGGGACATTTGGCCCTGTTTAGAGATATGTTATTGTCAAGGCTGGATGGGGGTGGGGTGGAGGGTATACCATTGGCATATCGTGGGTAGAGGCTAAGGATGCTGCCGTGCATCCTACAACACACAGAACAGTCACCCTCACGACAAAGGGTTCCCTGATCCCAAATGTCCATAATGCCGCTGTTGAGAAACCCTGCTTGATGGAATGAAATTTTCCTTCTGTCTCACTGAGACCTGAGCTCATCCTGGGCAGGGCCCTTGCTGATTCAGCCTTTTATCCCCAACACCAGCACACTGCTTAGAAACACACACACACACACACACACACATTTACTTTCCTATTCATTTGTTCCCCTACTCTGTGTAAGGTGCAGTACTAGCTGGAGATGCTCTCAAGGAGTTTTGTAGTCAAGTGGAGGACAAGGTCAGGTAAATACCTAATCATTCCCAAGACAGATCGAAAACAGGGTCATAATAGAGGAACACGTAAAGTGCTTTGGGAGAACTGATTATTAGGTAGAACCAAATGAAGTCGCTGACATTCTACTTTTTTGACTAGAAAAACAGCAATGATATACGGCTCACTCACAAGTGTGGTTTACCGTAAATACTTTTGACAGAGTTGGGGGCAATGAGCAGACTTCACAGGGAAGGAGAGACGCAGGAAGCACGTATTTCACAGCCTGCCTCCTCTGCTGCATGAGAAAGGGACCGTATTTTTTTTTTGTGGTACGCGGGCCTCTCCCAACAGCCATGGCTCACGGGCCCAGCCACTCCGCAGCATGTGGGATCTTCCCAGACCGGGGCACAAACCCGTGTCCCCTGCATCGGCAGGCGGACTCTCAACCACTGCGCCACCAGGGAAGCTCAAGACTGTATTTTTTACTTCGTATTTGTACCCACTTTTACTTCTTTGTAGCACCCCCCGCCCCCTGCCACGTCACACTTCCTGGAAGAATGCCTTACAGTTAGAAGGCACTGGTAATTTTTTTGTTGACTAGAGTTCAGGAAAACTATTTGTACTTCAAGTTTGTTTTATCATTGTCCTTGCACTTTAGTCCCAGGGAACTGAAGAAGAGTGTTTTAGAGGCACGAAATATGTAGTGCTTTCCTGGTGGCAACAGGTACAAGAAGACACGGTCCCCCAGTACCATCCGAAGTCACAGCCTGTCAGAAGAGCCATAAAGGAGCTAAAAGCCCAGAAGCATGGCTGGTGGCCATCTGTGCTATCATGTGACCCTGTGTGTCAGGCAGCCCCACACGCACCTGGCCCACGAGCCTAGGCCACTTACTCACCTCGGCCACTTACTCACCTCATGCTCTGGAGCAGGTAGCGGAGGATAAACATTTCAAAGTTGGACTCAGAACTTGGCAGGGTGCAGCTGTCAACCACACTCAAGCCAGAGAACTCTGGAAAACTGAACTGTTTATAAGGTCAAACTTTGGTAAGTTTGATAAAGTCTGGCTGCAGGTATCCATCTCGTCTCTTGAAAGAATTGCCCGGAAGCTCATTGCTGAATGGTTGGATGTTACCAGTGGTGAGCAGTCTCTGCTTGTGGATGGAATCTGGCAACTCAGACAACACCCCACAGCTCCTGATGCAAGTCTGGGCAGGAGCTCGGAGGCTTGCAGCCAAGAAGATAAACCCAGGACAGCCCTGTAGGCTATCCAACCATCTGGCAGGTGGACTTACTCAGGGCCACTGGTGACCCCTACCACGACCAGACACCAGTAGCAAGACAGCCTGGGATTCTGTGCTTGTCCTTTCCTTTCCATGGGGCTCCTACAGAGAGAAGTGGTTCCTACCCTTCTAGATGCAACAGTGACCCTGAGTTCATTTGTCCATGTGGATCTCAGTCGATGCTTGAATTCTGTCCTAACTAGACCTTGTTGTCAGAGCCGTGGATTAAATACTGATTCAGGCCTAAATAAAGCAACCTCTAGGGACTTCCCTGGTGGCACAGTGGCTAAGAATCCGCCTGCCAAAGCAAGGGACATGGGTTCAAGCCCTGGTCCGGGAAGATCTCACATGCCGCAGAGCAACTAAGCCCGTGCACCACAACTACTGAGCCTACGCTCTAGAGCCTGTGAGCCACAACTACTGAGCCCATGTGCCACAACTACTGAAGCCCGTGCACCTAGAGCCTGTGCTCTGCAACAAGAGAAGCCACCGCAGTGAAAAACCCGCCTGCCGCCATGAAGAGTAGCCCCCGCTCACTGCAACTAGAGAAAGCCTGCGTGCAGCAACGAAGACCCAACGCAGCCAAAAATAAATAAATAAAGCAACCTCTAGGTGTGGAGGATTGTTTTAAGTAAAAGAAGAATTCCGGGGCAGGGGAGGGATAAATTGGGAGATTGGTATTGACATATACACACTACTATATATAAAATAGATAACTAAAAAGGACCTACTGTATAGCACAGGGAACTCTACTCAATACTCTGTAATGACCTATATGGGAAAAGAATCTAAAAAGGAGTGAATATATGTATATGTGTAACTGATTCACTTTGCTGTACAGTAGAAACTAACACAACATTGTAAATCAACTATACTCCAATAAAAATTAGTGTTAAACAAAGAGAAGAATTCAGACCATGGATATAGCATTTCTTTTTCTTTTTTCTTTTTTTTTTTTTTTTGCAGTACACCAGCCTCTCACTGTTGTGGCCTCTCCCGTTGTGGAGCACAGGCTCCGGACGCACAGGCTCAGCGGCCATGGCTCACGGGCCTAGCCGCTCCGCGGCACGTGGGATCTTCCCTCTGTCCTACAGTTTCTCCATGTATAATATGGAGATAATAATAGTACCTACCTCTCTGGGTTCTTGTGAGAACCAAACGTGATCATATAGTTGGTGCTTTGATCAGTTCTTGGCACATAGTATGAACTAAGATACAGCTGTTGCTATAATTCTATTTGTATCAATTTAATAACATGGAATGTTTATTTATTTTAAAATAACAGCATTGATTTTGTTCCTCTCAATATTATGGTCTCCTTGGCATTTTTGCTCAATAGAGAAGATTGGATGGGATCTGGAGTTAGAAGACCTGCATTTGAACCCCAGATCTATTGGGTCTGATTAGTATTTGAATCAATCATTTAAACTCTCCAAGCCTGAATTTTCTAATTTTTAAAATAGGAAAAATAATATGTACCTCCCGGGGTTGCTATGAGGATCAAATACGACCCTGTATGTGGAAGCAGGTCACAACTATTAAACACTGCATAGGTGTCACTGTTGTTCCATATCAGGTGTGAGAATCATCCAGTTGGGAAGGGTTCAGAGGTCATTTGGTCCGTTAGCTGTATGGTCAAGATGGTAGGACGGTCCTCTCAGAGCACCTGCTCAGTTCACCCACAGAGGCAGGTTGCCAGCACTATTTGCACAGATGCCTCAACAATACCTATTGAATTGGTTCTTTTCTGTGTCCCTCCACTGCCACCTCCCCAGGCCAGACCAAGTGGACACTGCTTCTCACCAGGACCACTGCGATGGCCTCTCAAATGGTCTCCCTTCTCTAGATTCTGCCCCTTAATTAGACCATTCTGCAGACAACTGTCAGGGTCATCCTTTAAAAAACAAATCAAAAGGTCTGATAGTGAGTGACTCCTCTACTTGAGAACACTGAATGGACTTCCATTTTCATAATATGGTGGGAGAGGCTCTGGAATTACCCTCCGTGTACAAGACATACTCTAAAAATCTTAAAGACCCGGCAGGATACTAAATTGTCACAAAAGCCCAAATCCAAGAAAAACTGGAAACCCAGAGAGATAAATGGAGCATGGGAGCCACTTTTTTCTGAGGAGGTGTTCCATAACTAGTAAAGTCTGTAACATACATTATTATCTAGGAATGATATTCAAAACGACATCAACAAAATCAAGCCTAGGCCAGATCTGGCCTGCAGACTGCAGGGAGGTTGGGGGGAAGATGTGATGTGGTTGGTGTTTGTGTGTTGATAGTGACTCTCAGAGACGGGCCCAAACCCCTGGCCCTATGCCTACTTCTTAAGGAGGCTTCTGCTGAACAGGTGAGAGAATTACAGAGTTATTTGCCTTCTAAGTGTTTTTGAACTCTCAGGCTTCCTTTTCCCTTCCACAGTTTCTGAGTCACTTGTCTGTTTTTAGGTCAGGTGCCCAATACCTAACAGCTCATAATTCCTCTTCACTTTTCAGAAAGAGCAAATCTAGTAGAGCACATTTTTCGGCAGCCTGGGGTCACCTGGGGCTGGATGGTAGCAGAGACTCAGGATATCCAGGTAGGCAGCACTCGTGTTGACTGAAAGGCTCTGGGCTCTTAAAGTGGAAGTATCAGTGTTTCAGTCTCTCTGTATCTCAGCTTAATAGAGGTGTTCCTGGATGAAATGGAAGGACAAAAATCCAAGAAAGAAACAGGGAAGGTCTCGGAGGCACATGGTACATTTTAGACATTAAGAGCATGGACTTCAGGATAAGAACGGTCTGAGACTGAATCCTGGCTCTGCCACTTTATAACTGTGTGACCTTTGGCAAATTATTTAAGCTCCAATTCCTACATCTATAAAGTAAGGATTATACCAGGTTGAACAATATGAAATTGCTTTCGTGTGAGTCAAGCAGTCAAATATTGTCAGTTTCAACCTAATGTGGTACCTACCTCCTAGGATTGCTGAGGATAAAATGACATCATTTGTGAAAAGGGCACAGCACAATTTTTAAGGAATATTCGACCGAAGGAAGTAGGTAAGCAAGCTAGGAATGATAAGTGCAAAGTCTCTGAAGGAAGAACGTGCTTGAGAGTATTCTTGCAAGAACAGAGCAACCAGTAGGGCTAGAGCCCATGAGGGAGAGGGAAGGGGTTGGAGGTGGTCCAGGGATATGGCCTGGGGTTGGCTCACACAGGGCCCTGGGAGCCGTCATGAGGGGTTTTGTGTGTGTGTGTGTGTGTGTGTGAATCTTTTTTTTTTTTAACATCTTTATTGGAGTATAATTGCTTTACAATGGTGTGTTAGTTTCTGCTTAGTGTGTGTGTGAATCTTAATGATGGAATCAAGAGCTAATACTTATTGTGAATTAGGTTCTGGACATTTTTGTGGTACAAAGTAAGTGCTCAATAAACAGAAGTCAAAGAAGCTGAAGGTGTAGATGGCATGTAGGTGAATGAGACGAGGAAAAGAAGGAGCAGTAACTCTTAGGTTGGCAGCACAAATGGGGACTTTCTGGGGGAAAGAGCAGCATATTGTGCCCCCAGGAGCTGTAAGTTAGGACCCTCGGGCCCATAGATACAGAGATCTTTGCTATGGATCCAGGATGAAGAGGTGCATCCTGGTGCTTGGCTCATCACACACTGAGAACAGGCCAGCAAGTTTACCATAGGTGATGTAAAGGCAGTAAATTAGCAGAGTAATTTAGCATAGTTAACAGTTAAGCAGGGCTCTGAACTCAGCTCTACCAGTTACTAGTTATGTGACACTGGCAGGTTACTTAACTACTCTGAGCCTTAGTTTCCTCTTCTGTAAAATGGGGGTGATGGTATTACCTCCCTCACAGAGTTGCATGAAGATTAAATGAGATAATGCAAGCAAAGCACAGAGTAAGCCCTCAGTAAATTATTATTATTCCTGGGCCAAATGTATGGGATACTGGTAAAGCATTTCCAAAGATGTTTCAAGCCCATTAACCACTACGTATTGTTAGGGACTTGTGTGAGGACACTAATTCTATGTCAGAAGAAACCTGACAAGCACGTCTAAGGCTCAGGAAATCCTGGTTAGGGAACAGAAAGCCTTGAGGACATGCTTCAAATCAAGTGTTGGGATTTGGGGAGAGAAAAGCGATGTGAGAAGTGTGCATATAGAGATATAGACTGTTTTGCAAAATAGGATTTAGTTTTTTGGACCATGAGTTAATAAAGAAGAACCAATATCTTCTGGCGTGAGACAGAACATAAGGGGCAGGGCGTGTGGTGTGTACAGAAACATCCTGTGTGCCATGCCCTGCGCATGCCCTCATTTAAACCCCAAAGTAGCCCTGCAGCTGAGTGTTACATGTCCACTTAACCCATAAGGAAACTCAGGCTCAAAGAGGCAGAGGTGAGCCTTGAAATAAGTCTGACCGAAGCCAACATTCCCGCTTTTAAGATGCAACCACGGCAGACGGTACGTGAGATTTTCAGGACATTATCACTGGGAAGAGAATCAGAATAATACTTACGGCCTAATATTTATATGAATAATAAAGAGATCTCAAATATAATCTCTAGGAGTTAAGATTCTTTTAGTTATAAGAAAGAAAAATCGGGGCTTCCCTGGTGGCGCAGTGGTTGAGAGTCCGCCTGCCGATGCAGGGGACACGGGTTCGTGCCCCAGTCCGGGAAGATCCCACATGCCGCGGAGCGGCTGGGCCCATGAGCCATGGCTGCTAAGCCTGCGTGTCCAGAGCCTGTGCTCCACAACGGGAGAGGCCACAACAGTGAGAGGCCCGTGTACCGCGAAAAAAAAAAAAAAAAAAAAGAAAGAAAAATCAATTAGAGCCAGCTTATAAATAAATAAATAGATAAATGATAGATAAAATAATATTATTATTTTTGGAGGGGGAGGATTCCAGGGAAAGTTGACCAACCAAATCTCAGAAGGAACAGAAATTGGGGATCCAAGTAGCAGGAGTTTATTATGGACTTTCTAGAGAACTGCCCCCTACATAACTCAGCTACAGCAACTCCTAGGACCTGGGTCTCTTCATTCAAAATTCTGAATTTCTAAGAAAGAGAACCTGACTTGCCCAGCTCAGGCCAGGTTCCCATGCCCCCAGCTGGGTCTAGGGGCAGGACCTAAAATACAAACATGGCTGCTGAGGGCCCACCCCATGCATCAGGACTGGCTCAGAAGAACGGGGTTCAAGGGTGGGGCGTGGAGCAGGGACCCACACCTCCCCCAGAGGGATCCAAGGTACTGTAGGTTTCAGCAAGATTCAAAAATGGGATCAGGCAATGGAAGAATAAATCTTAATTTTTTATCAAAAATAACTTAGTTATTTTTGAGTTATAATAAATTTCATTATATGAACTCAGTAATTCAGATATAGAACAGGTCATCCAGGTGATGTCATCTAAGATCAAACTGTGGATCTAGGTGGTAATTCAGGGAGTCCAGGTAGTAGTTGTGTGGTGTGGGGTTAACTGTTCTGGTGACTCTACCTGTAGTTGGTGGGAGGAAACCCATGTCTGGGGACACCACCTGAAATTTCACTTTCTAATTCTGAAAGGTATTATGGAAGTTACATTACAGGAAACTTAGAAAGAGGAGGAAAATACTGCCCATAATCCCACTACCTTAGTTCCATCATTCTCTTGTCACTTTAGTTGCCATCACAATGTTCATACAACTTTTTAATCTGCTTTTTTCATTGTCACGAGCATTTTTAAGTGCTCAGAGTCTTCACAAGCATGATCTTTAATAGCAACATAACAAGAAAGTACTTTCTATAAAATAAACAGACTTGGCGTGAAGGGAGGTAAAGTAGACACTTTTGCAAGAAAATACTGACCTATATGAAAAAATTCCTAAATCTGATGCCAGCTGCCAACCAACCTGCCAAGGATCACGTATTCCTGAATTCTTTATGGCCATGATCTTGCTGTCTGTCCTACTGTGGGATTTCAGATCTGTTGCTTCCAGGCAGGAGTCTGCAAAGCAGAGAATGCAAAGTTAGTGGGGCAGGTACGAGATGTTTAGTGCATGCTGATGGTCTGGACATCTAGAGGGGTGGTCCTCAACTGAGGGCAGTTTCCTCCACCCACCTGCCCACCCAGCGGACATTTGGCAATGTTTGGCGACATTTTTGTTGCCACAACTGGGGACAGAGGAGAAATGTTGCTAGCATCTAGTAAAGGTAGAGGCCAGAGACGCTACTAAGCATCCTACAATGCACAGGACAGTTCCCACAACAAAGAATTATCCCAGCCAAATACGAGTAGTTATCAAGGTTGAGAAACTCTGATCTAGACGGCACTGCAATTTCTTTTAAAATGTTAATGAACTCCATATTTACATTATCTGCCCTTGTTTGATTTGGGAAGGATTCTGGGATTTTTGCTGAAGGTGATGGGAATGAATGGATTGAATGGGTTTGCAAGATACTTGAAATAAAGCATGGGGCAGGAGAATACAGAGGCTAAGCGTAAAGACTGGAGTTTGGAAGAATCAAGTTGAAATCCTGGCTCACCAAGTAAGCCCTCTAGGGAGGGCCTGCAAATGGGGTGATAATACTTGCCTCCTGGTGCTGAAATGGGGAGGAAATTAATGTGTCTGAAGCACTTAGCACAGGGCCTCGCATGCAGTGAGTACACGAGAAATGGGGGGAGGGGCGGTGGTGAGGATTACTGTGCTGAAGCTCAGGTTCACGGTGTTTACCATTTCTCCAGCATCGACATTGCAGCTGCATTTTGTACATTCTTATTGTAGGAAAAATAGATTTTAAACACATTTTTATGATCTCGTCTGTGGAGACCCAGGCAATGTATACAAGATACATGATCTACATGCATTTTACAGGAAGAACTGCTTAGGTGAGGGTTGTCCAATTGAAATCTCTAATATAGTTCCCCTGGTGTTTTGGATTTTTTCTTTTGAATAGTTTATTAATTTTCTTGTTAATTTGCAAAATACTTGTTTTCTGACATTCTTTGTTAAGCTTTTTTGATCTACTGAGAATTTAAGAGTGGCCCAAGCTGAGATAAAGTTATTGGGTAGCTAAACAAAATTATTGTCCACGGGCTTCCCTGGTGGCACAGTGGTTGAGAGTCCACCTGCCACTGCAAGGGACGCAGGTTCTTGCCCCGGCCCAGGAAGATCCCACATGCCACGGAGCGGCTAGGCCCGTGAGCCATGGCCGCTGAGCCTGCGCGTCTGGAGCCTGAGCTCCGCAACGGGAGAGGCCACAGCAGCGAGAGGCCTGCGTACCGCCAAAAAAAAAAAAAAAAATTATTGTCCACAGAGGCAATTCAAGTCCCCCGTGCAGTGTAAGAATCTCTCTCATCTCCACCCTGAGCTAAGTGTCTGGTTATCAGAAAGCAGCCATAGGAGACCCCAGTGTGCACTGGGGATCTGTGACCACTCTATTATCTACAGCTTGTTTTTGTGTGTCTGAGAACATCGGAGGGGCATTAAACACCGTGAGGAGCATGAAAGTCATCCTGGGCTTCCTGGGGTAGCCACAGAGTGAGTCCCAGTACAGGCAGCAGTGAGGAGGAGAAGGAAGGAAGAGCAGGGAGGGCCTGCCGGGGACAGCCCAGGACAGGGGCCGGTGCTGGAGGCTGAAATGGGCCCAGTGAATAGGCAGGGGTGGAGCCTCAGGAGAAGAAAAAGGAGAAGGGATCCACAGTGTCAGAAATGCTCCAGATGAAGAACGGCCCCCCGGTTCTGATCAGCAGGGCGATTGTGGGGAAGCCACGTGTGAGCAGATGGTCCTGGGTGGGCCTGGACTGAGATGGCCTCTGATAAACAAATATGAGGCCTGAGAGAAAGAGGATCCAGAAAGAGCCAGAAAGGTGGGGAATAAAACCAGAAAGAGTGTTTGATAGTAACCAAAAGAAATAGGAGTTTCATGAAGAGGGAGTGAAGAACAGATCCAGTCACTTTAAGACAGAGCCTAGGGCTTCCCTGGTGGTGCAGTGGTTGAGAATCTGCCTGCTAATGCAGGGGACATGGGTTCGAGCCCTGGTCTGGGAGGATCCCACATGCCGCGGAGCAACTAGGCCCGTGAGCCACAACTACTGAGCCTGCGCGTCTGGAGCCTGTGCTCCTCAACAAGAGAGGCCGCCATAGTGAGAGGCCCGCGCACCGCGATGAAGAGTGGCCCCGGCTTGCCACAACTAGAGAAAGCCCTTGCACAGAAACGAAGACCCAACACAGCAAAAAATAAAAATAAAATAAATTAATAAACTCCTACCCCCAACATCTTTAAAAAAAAAAAAAAAAGACACAGCCTAACCGTGTCCCGGGATGTTGGAAACAGCGGTAATGTCCGTGGTGGGAGCCGTTCCCGCGCTGGTGTGGTTGGGAACCAGGTGGAGTGGGCTGAGGCCAGATGCAGGGAGTAGTCAGGAGAGCATGTCAACTGACGTTTGGCTCTGAAAGGGGGTCAAGGCCACCTGCAGGGAGCTGGATGCGGGATCAAGTGGGTTACATTTCCTGTGTTGCTGAGTGTGGTGATGCACTGGTGGAAAGAAGCCAGGACATGACCGGGAATAAAGGTTCAGGAAAGAGAGTGGAGAGAGATGGAACAGTTCTAGGTGCCCAGTTCTGGAGATAGGGAGGGAGGGAGTGAAGATGCTGCAGCCTGTTCATCACACAGAGGCTGACGGCCCAGTGACCTCTGCTTCCCCCAGGAAGTAGCGAGAGTGGTCGTCTGCTAAGAGAGATGGGGCCGGGATAGGCTGGATTGTGGAGGGGAGTGGGGCAGGACCGACAGGGGTGACGAAGCAGTGGGGAGGCCCACACGTGTGCAGCAGCACCAGTTGCCCCATTTGGGGGGTCTCTCCAGCAGTGAGACTGCTGTGGATACCCCACTTGACTCGACGAGTCAGATGTCTCCTTCCCAGCATCACCTGGTCCTGGCCCTTCCTATCTACCTGCTGCCCCTTCAGGAACCGGCACCAGACTGAGCAGGGTGTGTGTGTGTGTGTGTCTCTTATAAAAGCCCTGTCAACACTTCATTGCCTGAAATGAGTTCAGTCTCATGTGAAAGTTTTCATCATGTTGATTCAAACCCTGCTTCCCAGATAGCCTATGTCTTGGGGTCTCAGTAACTTCTACAAACTCTTCTAATTCTATGTTCCAAAGTCAGACCAATCTAGGTTTGAATCCTGTTTCTGCCCTCACTAATTATATCCTTGAGCAGAGTTTTACCTAACTGTTCTCTACCTCAATTTTTTCAACTATACAATCATAATAATAATACCGTCTTAGGGGGTTGTTGAAGGATTGAATGAGAAGGCGTGTAAAGCATTTGGCACAGTGTCTGGTATATGGTGTGAGCCGAATAAATGATCGCCATAATAACAAAATATTAGTGACAGTGCTTAATGTTAATCTTATCAATGTTAATAATAATTATAATTATGGTTCATCAAATATATAAGGCAGCTATGTTTCCACTAAACTTTTTTTCCAGCTTAAAGATCCTCAGTTCTTTAAACATTTTCTCCTGGGGCAAGGTTCAAACAGCAGCTCTGTCAGGGGTAGTGAGTCCCGTGTCCCTGGAGGAATTCAAGCAGAACGTCAAGCGTCACTCCGTCGTGATGTTGTAGAGGGCCTTGAACTTCTGACCGAGGCTTAAGCTGAGAAACCCTAGAGGTCCATTCCACCCTATGTCCTTCCAACCTTCTGACTTAAAAAACAAGGTCAGAAAGTGTACAATAAATGCTTCTCTGTGTCATAATCATTGTCATGTATGTTTGTCATTGCTATCGTATTTTAAAATTTATCACTTTTAATAGTTGTCATTGTTATCATTGTCAAGGCCAGGGTTTTAATAAAAATGCCCATCTTCTAAAGTCTAAGATTATTGGAGAGGGTCTGATTAATTCAGAAAACAACAGCATCGTGCTAGATTCCTAAGGCTGTGAAAATGTGTAGTGTTACCTTTCTTGATAAAAATAATAGCAACACTTACATGGTGCTTATTCTTTAAGTTCTGCCCGTCTCACATGCATTCATTACCTTGATCCTCATAAAACGTTATGAGGAAGGTATTGCTGTTATCCTCATTTGACAGAGGGGAAACTGACACTCAAGAGGTTAAGTGGCATGCCCAAGGCCACAGGCTGGTGAGTGTGGGAGCTGCACTAGAGCCAGGGTGAACTGGTTTCAGATCCTTTCTTGACCACTAAGCCATACAGCCTCTCTGCTGAGGACGGAAACCACAAACATTTCACCTTGAGTTTTTGCACCATTTCCCAGAAGAACTCCAGCCCCTTAAACTCATTTCTTAGTTGAAAAGGAGTCTTTGAAATCACTTTGGCCCCCATTTTACAGATGAGGACCCTGAGACCCCAGCAAATCTGGGGACTTCGCCTGAGTCCAGGTCTTTATTCCCGGCACAGGAGCTTTTCTGCCCAACATGCTTTTTGTCTCCATCACTTCTTTTCAAGGGGGTGAGGCCCGGGCCCTGAGTGGTACTCAGGGCCCTTCTCTGGCCTTGACGGATGCTGGCAGAGAAGATCAAGGGCACAGTTGCCTCGTCACAGAGACTGGCGTTTCCGGGCCACAGTCAACAGGCCTTGCCTGCGCCTTTAAAGAGGAATCAACCCAGTCCCTGTTAGCCCAATAGAAGCCCCACTAACTGGACACCTTAACTCAAAAACTAGGCCTTTCCAGGTCAGACCCAGGGGGTTTTCTCCTGGTCTGCCCCACCTCCGTCTGTTTGTGCCGAGATCAAATAAATAACTTCACCACCAGGGAGGTGTTAGGAGCCAATTGGGAATTCTTTATCTGAGATAGGACTTGATTGGGAACAACTCGGGATGACTAATTATGGCTTTGAGGGGAATTCGCTTAGTGGCTGCCACATTGCGTGAAGGATTCTTCCCACGTAAACTGGGCCATCTCACAGCTCTGAGGCTGATCATTTAATTAGCTCCATAGATAGTCAGATGTTATGGTAGCCAGTGCAGCACGTCAAATAGACAGTTTTACAATGGTCGTGCAGGGAGGCTTCACAGTCCGTGTTCATGGTAGCTGACGTCTTGTGCTGTTGAGAGGCTGGCTCCCCAGGGCTGCCACCAGAAAATCCTCTTAGAATCTCACCAGGTACCTGTTTTCCCTTTGACTGAAATTCGGAAAACTCTTTGTTAAGCTCTCAAGATTTTAAAAATTAAAATTTTATTCATTTGATACTTTTTCTGGAATTTTAAAAACAGACACAAATGTAGAAAGAAGGGTATGAACCCCATTGACTCAACATTCAGCTTGAACCATTGTCCCACTGTCTTTTCATTGAGCCTCCTCCAATCAAACAGTTTTATTTATTTGTTTGTTCATTTTTGCTGGAATATTTTAAAGTGAATTCTAGACGACATATCATTTCACTTGTAAATACTTCAGGATTTATGTCTAAGCAATAAGTACTTTAATAAAAACATTATTTGCTGCTGTTATCACACCTATCATTACCAAGAACTCCTTAATATCATTTAATATCCTGCTGATAAGATATAACAACAACATATTTGGATTCAATTGTTGTCTAATTGGTTCAATTTTCCCCAACTGTCTTCAAAAATGCCTTTTTACAGTTGGTTTATTTGAAGAGAATCCAAACAAGTTCCACACTCTGCATTTTTAAAATCTCTATAAATCTCTAACAATTCCCCTCCCAACCCCACTCCCTTTTTCATGCCATTTATTTGTTCAAAACCCGAGCCATTTGTCCTATAGAGTTTCCCTTGCTCTGAGTTTGGATGATTGCATCTTTCTGCTGTCATCTAACATCTTCTGTTTCCTTATAAAATGAAATCTAGAGACGTGATTGGAGTCAGGTTCAATTTTTTATTTTCATTTTTTTGCAAGAATTCTTCATAGGTAGTTCTGGGCTCTCCCTATTGTGTCAACCTCTGGAGGCACCTAGGGACTGGTAGACTCAGTCTTAGTGAAATTCACATTGATCAGGGGCTTCCGGTGATATTGGCCTGATCCATCCATTATAAAGTCTCCATCATCGCCTAAGTCTGTTCTTTTATTAGGTGTGGCTCAGTCAACCAGACTTATTAACCTTTAAAGAATAAACTCAGTTTCCGTTAGTTGTGATTTTCCAACTGTAGCACCAGATTTCTTTTCTTTATAATTCTGTGTATCATTCTGAATGCTCTGTGATCCTGTCCAGAATAGTTTTCCCTCAGGAGAGCAGCTCTGACCTCCCGAGTTCTCTGGCCCTGGTGAGCTGGGATCGCCATGTGGGGAGTCTCACTCTACATCGAAAGGAACTCCAGGGCCCCACCACGAACCATAAAGTAATTCAACTAGAATATCAGCAGTTTTGATTGTTTGATTTCCTTTTCCCTTCCCTTCTTCCCCCTCTTGGTGGTTTTAGATAGATGAGGCAAAGTATTCTCATGGAAATACGAATACTTCAGTTTCTCACGTCTTGACCCCATAGGTCGTGTTGACATTTGTTAAGCATGTCCAAGTGCCTGCTTCGTGCAAAACATGTTCTGTGATCTTGCTCGATCCCCATGACATCCTTGTGATGTCAGGTATTCTCTCTAGCCCCACTTTTCAGATGGAAAGCTGAGATTCTGAGAGATTCAGACAGAGCCCCTGCTCCTAGCCACCACGTCACAATGTCTCCTAAAGATATGTGGGGAGCTCTGTCAGGTTTTGTTCACCTGTTTTCCAAGAATATCCACTCTTGGTCATAGGGTCCAATCTGGAGGTCAGCAGGGCTGTGGAGCCAATGAGTCAGGCAGAGTGGCCAGTACTTAGCATGCTCTTAATAATGAAAATTTGTTGAATGAATTACTTAGTCGTTCTGATGGACATATATACACTACCAAACGTAAAATAGATAGCTAGTGGGAAGCAGCCACATAGCACGGGGAGATCAGCTCGGTGCTTTGTGACCACCTAGAGGGGTGGGATAGGGAGGGTGGGAGGGAGGGAGACGCGAGGGAGAAGGGATATGGGAACATATGTGTATGTGTGACTGATTCACCTTGTTATGAAGCAGAAACTAGCACACCATTGTAAAACAATTATACTCCAATAAAGATGTAAAAAAAAAAAAAAAGGAGATTAAAAAAAGATTTTTGCTTGGTAAGTAAAAACTGTCATCATATGAATAATCAAAAAAACCAGATAATCCCAAATATCCTTATATTTAGCTTTGGGAGTGCCTTATCTGACTTAGGCAAAGTAGGCAAAGTTTTACTTCCCTAATTATATTTTGTCTAGGCTAGTGACACTGAAAGCCCAGTCAGTCCATGGAACACTAGTCCCTTGAGATGGTTAATCATGGTTCTGGCCAAAGAGCCTCATAAATAAATCATGGAGCCCCTTTTCCAAGTAATACTCTTTGAAGTCCAACAAAATTACTTTCTGTAGACCACCTTTGGGGAATGCTGGTGTAGGCAAGTTTTAAAGCTAGTTTGTATCACCTCATTTCTCCTCTGAGGAATGTGATATGCTCAGTCACAAACAGGGGAGGCCCTAGGAAATAGCCCTGATGAAAGTTTGCCATCCGCAACCTATAAAGTAGGTAAGAGAGACAGCCAAGTGTTTATAGCAAAGGATGAAAAAAGATGAGTATGTTTATAGCACATGGATCAAGGCTAGACCTCCTAATGTTCTAGGGCTGTCTGGTTTTAATTATTTCAATTTATCTATTTGGAATTGACTTTTTCTCTGTTGGGTGCCTGAGTTTCTGGCTTCCATCCATGAGATATGAGCTAAAAACATTCGAGAATAGCATAAAGGCAAACAATGATCTGCTCCTGAAGAAGGCTGCTTCGGCAGAGTTGCTGCTTTGCCACTTTTCTCCCTCTCTCTTAAGGATCTTCTTGCTGACATGATTCTTTGTTATGTAAAAAAACATCAACAAGAGCTTCCCTGGTGGCGCAGTGGTTGAGAGTCCACCTGCCGATGCAGGGGACACGGGTTCGTGCCCCGGTCCGGGAAGATCCCACATGCCACGGAGCAGCTGGGCCCGTGAGCCATGGCCACTGAGCCTGCGCATCCGGAGCCTGTGCTCCGCAGCGGGAGAGGCCACAGCAGTGAGAGGCCCGCGTACCGCAAAAAAAAAAAAAAAAAAAAAAGATTACTGATCACAGATCACCATAACAAATATAAGAAGAAGAAGAAGAAGAAGTTTGAAATATCACGAGAATTACCAAAATGTGACACAGAGACTTGAAATGAGCAAATACTGTTGAAAAAATGGTGCCAAGAGGCTTGCTCAACCCAGGGTTACCACAAACCTTCAATTTGTAAAAAAATGCAATATCTGCAAAGCCCATAAAGGGAAATACAATAATGCAAGGTGTTCCTATATAGCATAATGGTTAAAAGTTTGGCCTTGTGTGCCAGAATTGTCTGGGCTTTAATCCTGGCTTTCCTAGCTGTGGAAACTTTGGACAAGATGCTTAACCTTTTGTGCCTAAGCTGCATCATTTATAAAATAAAGACAATAACATTTACTTCTTTGTGGGGTAATACCTACCTCATAGCATCAATGAGAGGATGAAATGAGTTAATATGTGCACTTCCAATAGTGCCTTACATAAAGGAAGTGCTAGTAACTGTTCACTCCTGCTGTGATTAACTGTCTTCTCTGATTGGGTCAGATGCTGAGAAATAATTCCCACTTAAAATGATGTAAGTGGAACAAAATGATGTGAATTGTATTCAAAATAAAAAATCAAACAAACTAAAAACTTGTATTTTAAGAAACTGTCTGAAGGTTATCTCCAGAATCTGTTCTTCTTAAGAAGGTCTAAAGTTATTAGGTGATGCCCTAAAGTGGTAGAGTAAAGGTTTCCTTGTCTGCTAAGCCACTTGCAGTGTGGGGAAAATAAATAAATAAAGCCTTCTTATTAAGTCTTTTAAGTGTCTCTTCCTAACATATTTTCAGATGAGTTAATACTAAGTCTTTTAGGCAATAGAAAAAAATTAGAGTCTTGGCCCTGTGGTGCCAGATTTGCCTTCACTGCAACTCCTTGGTCTGGATTGTGGAACTCACACATCTGCCTCATAACAGTATATATAGGTGTTTAGATGAGCACATAGATTAATTTGTAAAGCCAGGCCCATCCAGGTATAATATCTCACAAAGGGAAAGTGAAAAACTTAAGTTCCTCTTATAACTTAAATGAACAAGCAAAAACTTTTCTAATCAAAAGACAACGAGCTTTCATTTAAAACAGTAGCTCTTTGTAGTAACTGCCCATTTCTTCACAAGCCAAGAAAAAAGGTCGGGTATTCAATTGCCTGCTTGTGACATGACTGACAATTTTATCAGCTTTATTAAGTACTTGTCTTAAATTTTCATACATATTCTGGAAGGTAATGGTATCCTTGTATCAGTGAGGAGCTATAGCTTTGGTGCATCTACTTGACTACGTAGACAGGTCTTCTGATACTACCAGCTAGAGCTCCAGCCCATTCCCCATCCATCCCAAATCCTCTCTTCTAGTCTATGCCATGAGGGTAAGTGAGTTGTCCATACCAGTTGGCCAAGGTTAGCAGCATAAAATATCTTCATAGACTTCTTTACTCAGCTCATAGGTTGCCATACTGACAACCCTAAAATAACACCAGCATTCAGAATGTCACTGGGTTCACCAATTTGCATTGACTCATTTCACTTCATTGTGCTAACAAAAATGGCTGCTTTATATCAGCTGCCATTTCTGTCATTTATGTTACTGGACAGAGGTACCCTGTCAATCACTATGCTTACTTTGCTCTGATCATTATTTGTTACTTTTTTTTTTTTTTGGCATCAGGACTGACAGTTTGTCAATAAACTTAGCAGTTCCAGGTTTTGTAATTAAATACAATTCTATACATTTGGTTTCCACAGATTTCACATTTTAATCCCCTGATACACTGTGTTCTGCTCCTAACGTTAGACTATTTTGATAGCTTTTATATAGTGCTCTGTGTACATTTCAAAATGATGCTGGATGTTGGATAAATTTATGCCAGAATTTAGGAGCATCTCTAACATATGTGACATGTGATGGCATCGATTCATTTTCATGGCCAGTCCGGTGGCAATCCATATTGCAAATTATTGCCTCTGTGTATGTGTTTGTGTTTTATTCTGTTTTGTCGTCATTTGCCTGGTTTGCATCTGATACCTTTGCAACACTAACAGGCAGTTCATGAGATTTATTCATGTGGTTATTACACTTGTCCAAAGACAAATACCTTTTAAAACCACAGTCCCCAGGAAAGCTCCCATTTCCAACACAATTTTCACCTCTTTGCAACCACTGATCCACAATGGGTTCAAATGAACTTTTTAAAAAATCAGATCAGAATCTCAACTCCAGCACACAATTATACATTCTTATACAATGCAAACTAAAAGATGGTCAACTTCCAAAAGAGATGTTTTGATTTATTACTGAAAAGAACACATTACAATACATACAGGGATTCAGTGTTTGAGAATCCACTGTAACAAATGGCTCTACTTTTTTCCATAGCACTTATAGCTTTCTAACATATTATTTTCTTGTTTATTATAGTTTTTTTTTGTGGTCTGTCACTCATCTCTTCCCCCACAGGAATAAAAGCTCCATGAGGTAGGGATTTTTGTCTGTTTAGATTTACAGCTGTATCCCCAGCCTGCAAAACACTGTCTGGCACATAGCAGGTGCTTAATGAGTACTTGTAGAACGAGGGCATGAATGAACGAGCAGTGCAAGCATAAGGTGGGTTCCTGAATGAACCCTGTGACCAGCAGCACAGAGACAGCATCAAGGACCCAGACTCTTTTTACCTCTCAGCTCTGCCATCCTCAGTGAGAGCTTTCTCCTGGGTTGGTTCCTTTGGGGTCACAGAGACAGCTGGAATTATCTTGTTCACAGCTATGAGGAGAGAGAAAGCATTTGATTGGGTCAACCTGGGTCTGTGCCCTTAGTCAGGGTTGGGAGGGTGTTGATATATATATGGAGAATGGCTAAAACTCATCTGGATCCACTCTTTCTCTGACAGCCAAGTTGAAGGGTTAGAGTCAGCATCTCCTGAACATGTAGTGGGCCAGGCAGAGGCTGCTGAACACCTGCAGTGAAGAAGCGAGGGTGGAGAATGGGAGGTGGATAGGAAACCAACGCTGTCTATTACAGCACTATTGATTTTTACAATATCTAATAGTTCAGAGGGTTAAAAGGAAATAGGAATTTTTGTCTTTTTCCTCCATCCCAAGGTAGCCAGAAGCAACCTTGCAATGGTGTTTTACTGAGCACCTATTAAGGGCAGGGTATCAGTGAGAGACAAAACCCAAGAACTGCCAAGCCTTGAGAACTTGGTGGCTGAGACCCAAGAAATGGGGAGGAAAGATGATGCTGATTTTTTTAAACCTGGTATTGGCATAAAGAGGTGTCAGAATTGTTTCTAGACAGGGTGAGTCTAAGGTGGGAGCCAAGGGTAGGTATCCAATAAGCCAATCATTCACCATTCAATAAATAATTAGTAAAGATCTACTCTGTGCCAGGCAATGCTCTAGGCACTGGGATGCAGCGATGAGCAAACCTTGACCTTCTACTGGCGAGAGATAGATAATTAACAGAACATTAATAAAATATGAGTATAGCAGACAGTGATATGTGCTATGGAGAAAAATAAAGCAGGGAAGAGGTTGGATGTATTGACTGGGGAGGAGAGGGCTGCAAGTTTCAATAGCGTGACTAAGAAAGGCCTCCCTGAAGAGGTAACATGTGGACAAAATTTGGAGATGAGGGAGCAAGCCCACAGATACTGGGGAAGGGGCTCAGTTTAAAAATTTTTAAATGTCAGATACTTGCAGAACATCTAAGAGCTTATTCCTATAATGAAGTAGAAATTATAATACATATATAAAATAGACTTGGGACTTCCCTGGTGGTGCAGTGGTTAAGAATCCGCCTGCCAGTGCAGGGGACATGGGTTCAAGCCCTGGTCTGGGAAGATCCCACATGCCGCGGAGCAACTAAGCCCATGCGCCACAACTACTGAAGCCCACACGCCACAACTACTGAAGCCCACGCGCCACAACTACTGAAGCCCACATGCCTAGAGCCCGTGCCCTACAACAAGAGAAGCCACCGCAATGAGAAGCCCACACACCATGACGAAGAGTAGCCCCTGCTCACCACAACTAGAGAAAGCCTGCACACAGCAACAAAGACTCAACGCAGCCAAAAATAAATTTAACTCATTAATTAATTTAAAAAATAAAATAGACTCACATTCAATCCAGAGTAGGAAACAGTGGATTACCCTTCTAAAACCTGGATCCAACCAGAGGAGTTGACCCCTGAAGGGCGGGAGAAAGAAAAAAAAAAAAAAACTAACAAGGATTGGAGAATTCTTGAACAAAATCTTCCCTCATTACTCCATTAAATTTGAGTTTTGAAATAAACTTCTGTAAGAGAGTGTTACTATGCTCTACAAATTTGGGGCCCTGAAATTTGGCTTCTAACACTGGGTAAAGTACACTTTCCCTACCAGCCCAGTTTTGGTGGGGGAGAGGAGACGGTGAAGATATGAAATGAAAAATATTGGGACTTCTCCAGTGGTCCAGTGGTTAAGACTCTGCACTTCCAATGCAAGGGGCCCAGGCTCCATCCCTGGTCAGGGAACTAGATCTCACATACCACAACTAAAAGATCCTGCATGCCCCAACAAAGATCCGCATGCCGCAACTAAGACCTGGCGCCGTCAAATAAATAAATAAATGTTAAAAAAAAAAAAAAAAAAAAAAAGGAGTGAAAAAATTTCTGGAAAGCACTGCCACCCAAGATGCTGCTTCATTAGTATCAGTCTTGTTTTACTGTTTTCAAACTTTATAGGGACTTGATCTTTGATTTCTAAAACTCAGTGCAATACTGGCATCCTAATAATGTTTATTAATCAGGGCGCAACATATCTATAGCATTTCATTTCTTAACGAAAAAGTGTACAAGATAATGCACACATTGAGCATGGCCGTGTCTTGGTCTACTCTGCTGCTTCTTGAAAACCACCCCTGTCCCCCATCTACCCAGGAAAGGGGAGCCCCTGCCCCCCTCACTGGTTGAGGAGTCCGCAGGGGTCAAAGCTATTCAGTCCACGCCTTCTCCCTAGATGCCAGCACTCCCTGCCCAGATGGCCCCAAACCAACTCCAGGGCCCGTGCAGGGCCTCTTCTCTGGGCCGGTCCTCTGGAAGCCCTTGGTGGAGCTCAGGCCCCAGGCAGGCTGAGCAGCGCTGTTTGCGGGGGTGTGCATGCAGCTGGGGCTGGGCCCTGGGCACTGGGCGTCTGTCTGCATCCGGAGAGCCTCTCTGGGTGTGCTGGGGAGCAGGTGGTGGGGGCCAGGTGTGAGGAGGGAGCCCCGCCCACACCCCACGTTCCAGGGCAGTACTCCAAGAAGTCTGAGAGTTCTGAATTTGATCCTGACCTCCCAGGGCATTAGGCAGTCGTTTGTCAAGGTAGGTAGACAAACCCTATTCTATTTAACATTTTGTGGGTTTAATCATTTGTAAAGCCTTGACATGCAGAATAAGGGCCTCTACTTGTACTCTTGCCCTGGACCCTGCAAACGTTTGAGACCCACCTGACACTAAGAGAGGAAAGTCACTTTTGCAATACCAGTGAGTAGACACCTTAGAGAGAAGAGATAAAAAGGAGGAGGTACAAATACAGTTTGTGTAATGGAAGCGCTTCCGCAGCCCATCAGAAGCATCGGGAGGAATTTTTGCTAGGCGATACCATCAACTAGTAAATACCGTTTCTGGCACTTCCTCCACTGCAGCCTTTCTCTCCTATGTTCTCAGTGGTGTCCGATGTAAAACGGGCTGGCCTCACATCAGATTCCAAGAAGTTCAAGGAAGTACAGCCTTCTTGACTTAAGAAAATAATCTGACAAAACGGTTCTTTAATTTATTAGAAGATATTAAAATGTTTATAAACATATTCTTTGAATGAACATTATATTTCATTGATATATAGTGTGGGTGTTTGGTTACAACAGTGAGTGAAATCTGTTCCAAAAAATCTGGAAGCTTTTTGTTTTGTACTTCCGCGAAAGAGCTTCTGGGACCGTGTTCCAGGTTCTGTGTTGACATGGGTTTAAACCGTCATCTGTAAGCTCAACCGCCTTTCAAAGCTTTACCTCCAGCCCTGGCCTCTCTCCTGAGGGGAGCTCCATGTATCCACCCGCCCAGTCAACTTCTCCATCTCCCTCCCCACACTCAACATGGAGAGGCCTGTGTTCATTTCCTGTGGCTGACATAACAAATTATCGCATACTTGGTGGCTTAAAACAGCAGAAATTTTGTCTCCTACAGCTGTGGAGGCCAGAAATCTGAAGTCAGTGTGTCAGCAAGGCCATGCTCCCTCTGAAGGCTCTAGGGGAGAATCCTTCCTCGCCTCTTCCAGCTTCTGGTAGCCCCAGGTGTTCCTTGGCTTGTGGCTACAATGAATCCAATCTGGGTATCCATCTTCACTGAGACTTCTTCCCTCCCTTCAGTGTCTCTGCATCTCAAATCTCTTTCTGCCTTTCTCCTAGAATGCCTGTCATAGGACTTAGTGCCCACCCTAAATCCAGGATGGTCTCATCTCAAGATCCTTGACTTAATTACATCTACAAAGACCCTTCTTCCAAATAAGGTCACCTTCACAGTCCCAGGGATTAGAACCTGGACATAAAATCCGTCCAAGTGGACAAACCACTGTTCAGCTCACTACATAATCCATTGCATTTCATCAAAACCAGTTCCTGGGACTTCCCTGGTGGTCCAGTGGTTAAGAATCTGCTTTCCAATACAGGGGACGCGGGTTCAATCCCTGGTTGGGGAACTAAGATCCCACATGTCGCGGGGCAACTACTGAGCCCACATGCTCTGGTGCCCACACACCACAACTAGAGAGAAGCCCGCATGCCGCAAAAAAGAGCCCATGTGCAGCAGCTAAGACCCGACACAGCCAAATTAATTAATTAATTAATTTAAAAACAAAAACCCACAGTTCCTTCTGCCGTCTCTGTCTGGGGGAGGGGTGGTACCCATGTTCCCAAAGTGGACATGGGAAGTCATCCCTGACCCATTCCCTCCTTTTCCCTCCCATCCAGACAGTCACCAAGGGCTGTCAATCAACTCCTCATAGCTCTGGAATCCATCCCCTTTGGTTTCCACTGGTTTCCACTGCCACCCTCGCTGGCCTTCTCTCTGTGTTTCAAACTCCCACCTCAGGGACTTTGCTTGAACTCTTGCCTCTCTGGAAGGCTCTGTCCCTCAAGCTTCACAGACAGGTTGGCTCTTTTCACAGAGCACTGAGCTCAAGTATCATCACTTCTGAGAGGGCTTCCCCTCCTGATCTGCCTCAAATAGCCTTCCAGTGACTCCGTCACATCTCACGGCTTTATTCTTCCCAAACTCCTTTGAACCATATTTGTAGATTTGTTCTTTTCTGTCTCCCTCACCACACACACACACATACACACACACACACACACACACACAGACACAGACACACACACACCTACTTGAGGCCAGAGAGCCTTGTCTATGTGTTCAGGTCTGTATCCCTAGTCTTGAGACTAGTGCCTGACATGGAGTGTTTAATAAAAAGCTACTGAATAATAAAAAGCTACTGAATAAATGATTGATGCTTCAGTGCTTGCCTTTATCTCCTTTGTCTGTTCAAACAGCCACGTGACCTTTTAACTGTCTCAGGTCAAATCTGATCACACTTCTCCTGGGCTTAAAGATCATTCACCATTTCCCACAGGATTGTTCTGGGTCCTTGGCTTGGCATTCAAGGCCCCCAGTGAACTTGCCAGTGTACCCCAAACACTTCCTCAAACTTGCCCTCCAGTCACACTTAAGGACCATTTCATGGCTCTGGTGCTGTGCCTTTGCACCCGATGTCTCCTCTCTGGTGTCATCCTCTTCTTTCAGCTTGGGGTCTGACTCTGATTCTTCACTCAAAACCCAGTTCCTGTGTCACCGACTCCACAAAGGCTTTTCTGACTTTTCCCCTCTGCCATCCTGGTACCATGTTTTTACTGTTGCATTTTCATACGATTGTATCACTTGCTTTCTTTGCTGCTTCTCTGTTTGGCCTGACTTCCTGAGGATAACGGCCAGTGCTCATGTCCAGCACTAGCACTGTGACTGCTCTGGACCAGCATCCCTTTCTACTTCCTCCGACCCTGCAGGCCTCCTGCTGCCGTCTCAGCTCTGGGACCTCACGCTACATGCTCCTGGGAGCTTCATCAGGCTGCTGTTTGCCTCTGGAATGCCTCCTGGCATTGCCTTTGGGGCACCTTGTTTTCTAGAACTGCTTGTCTGGCTTCTGACTCACCCAGATGGCCTTATTCCCCTGCATTTACGTGGGCTCAGGTTCCATGGATTCCAGGTCCTTGCCAGCTCCCCTTGACCTGCTGCCAGTGACTAGTCTTCACTTAGTTGGAGCAATAGACTCTGAACCAGGGTCACAGGGTATCCCAAAGCCAGGAAGATGAGTTTCAAAGAATGCAGAGAAGTGCAGCAAAGTAAGTTCCAAGAAGTGTCAATTTAGCAATCATGACTTCACTAGTGATCTCCGGAGGAAAGATATTCAGAGTCGTGATGAGAGAGGCCAGATCACAGGTGGCCAGCAGGAGACCGACCGGGTGTGAAGACGTGGGAGCAGAGGGGTGGGTGCTCTTCAGCTGTGTGAGAGTAGAAGGAGAGAGAGGGGTAGTGTCTGAATCCGTTCAGGCTGCTCTAACAAAACACCACAGACTGGGTGGCTTATAGACAACAGAAATTTATTTCTTAGCGCTCTGGAGGTTGGAAGTCCGAGATCAGGATGCCAGCATCATCTGGTTCTGATGAGAACTCTCTTCTGGGTTGTAGACTGCTGACTTCTCATTGTGTCCTCGCGTGGCAGAGAGCAGAGAGAGGGAGCAAGTGCTCCTATGACGCTTACAAGGTTACTAATCCCATTCAGGAGGGCTCTAACCTCATGACCGCATCTAATGCTAATTAGCTCTCAAAGACACACTTCCTAATGCCATCACATCTGGGGACAGTGAATCTTGGGGGGACAACATTCAGTCCACAACAGATGGAATGGCTGCTTAAGGGTAGCAAGGTTGAGAGAATTTTGTGGTTGATGTTAGACTAGAGTGCCTCGAGCACCATAGCAGACTCTACTCATATCCTCAAGGATCCCTTTACCATTTCTGGCATGCCCTCTGCCAGTACCTGTGTCACTGTTAAAGGTGAGGGTTTCTCAGCCGCAGCTCTATTGACATTTTGGGCCAGAAAATTCTTTGTTAGGCTTGGGGTGGAGGGCTGGAGAGAAGGGTATCTGTTCTATGTATTGTGATGTTTGGCAGTATCCCTGGTTTCTATCCACTGGATGCTATTAGTACCTCCACAACCAGTGTGACAATCAAAATTGTCTCCAGGGCTTCCCTGGTGGCGCAGTGGTTGAGCGTCCGCCTGCCGATGCAGGGGACACGGGTTCGTGCCCCGGTTCGGGAGGATCCCACATGCCGCGGAGCGGCTGGGCCCGTGAGCCATGGCCGCTGAGCCTGTGCGTCCGGAGCCTGTGCTCCGCAACGAGAAAGGCCACAACAGTGAGAGGCCTGCGTACCGCAAAAAAAAAAAAAAAAAAAAAAAAAATTGTCTCCAGACATTGCCAAGTGTCCCCTGGGGGGACAATATCACCCCCAGTTGAGAACCACTGGTTTAAAGGTGTGGGAACCCACTTTGGCAAACACACGGCTGAGGGGGAGTGTCTGGGAAATAACAACCCCTCATCCTGTATAGCCCTTGACCGATGCCTGACATACGGGGCATGAATGCCCCAGCTCCCTCACCCCTTCGCAGGAATACTTCGGAGGCACGTGTTCTGTAATGTTTTCCAGTTTGCCCTGCGGGATTCAGCTCCAGTGCTCACTGTGGTACTTGGCTTGCCATTGCTTTTGGTGACTTTCTTTTTCCATATCACTCCTTCCCCACCCCACCCCCTTCACCTACCCAGTCCCTCCCACCTCAGGGTCTGCTTCTAGGGTGATCCGCACTAAGACAAGAATGACTGAAAGTGGAGAAGTGATATCAGGAAAGAGAAAGAGATGAATAAGGAGACAAATGGAGCAAGGGAATGTACTGCATCGAGAATATAAGGAAAGAATAAGGAAAGAATGATTCTCTGAGTTCTATGATGTTCTATGGAAAGGAAGAGAAAATGTGAAAGAGAGGGTTTGTGTCAGGGAGGAAGGTGGATCAGGGAGCAGTTTCTGTATGGCTTCAAATTCTCCAGTAAAACAAAAGATCAGGTCAGCCGCTAATGGTGAGGAAAAGGAGTGTAGCACTTTCCACTCTGTTTCAAAAAAAGTTACTGTTCTTGGGACTTCCCTGGTGGCACAGTGGATAAGAATCCATCGGCCAATGCAGGGGACACGGATTCAGTCCCTGGTCCAGGAAGATCCCACATGCCGCGGAGCAACTAAGCCCGTGTGCCACAACTACTGAGCCCGCATATCACAACTACTGAAGCCTGCACACCTAGAGCCCATGCTCCCCAATAAGAGAAGCCACTGCAAGGAGAAGCCCATGCACCACAACGAAGAGTAGCCCCCGCTCGCCACAACTAGAGAAAGCCCACGCAGCAATGAAGACCCAATGCAGCCAAAAATAAGTAAAATTAAATCTTTTTTAAAAAAAAAAGGAAGAAGAAGAAAATGTTACTGTTCTTCACGATGTAATAGGGCATGGTTAACTAAAAGGTTCCAAATTCAAGTACTCTGGGGAAATTTGCATACTATTTGGTGCTTCATAATGTTTATCAGTGATTAAAAGTTCTGATAAACTGTTTTTTTAAATTGATTAATTAATTTATTTGACTGCATCGGGTCTTAGTTGCGGCATGCAGGATCTTTCATTGCGGCGCGCGGGCTCTTCACTGAGGCGCGCAGGCTCTCTAGTTGTGGTACACAGGCTCTCTAGTTGTGGCACGCGGGCTTAGCTGCCCCGTGGTGTGTGGCATCTTAGTTCCCCAATCAGGGATCAAACCCACGTCTCCTGCATTGGAAGGCAGATTCTTAATCATTGGGCCACCAGGGCAGTCCCCTGATAAACTGTTCAAGGTGAGACCATTTTAACACTTTTTGGAAATTTCAGCTTTACTGAGGTACAATAGACATATAAAATTGTAAGATGCTTGAAGTGTACATCGTGGTGATTTGATATAACTTTTTGTTCAACCTAGCATTTCCCAAATTTATGGGGGAACACTTTCCTTCCTTAACTTCTTCCAAAACAAAACACAGAAAACCCCGTTCATATCTCAAAGGACACATGTAATCTCTGGGACACATTCTGGGAACCACTGTGTGAGGGCCCCAAGAGGAGGCTATTTGTGAGCCAGCCTAAACGGGGTGGGGGTCAGCTAAGGACAGATGAGTCTGTTTGTGTGCAGAATTAACACTATTTCCTGTTTTTGTTTTGTTTTATCTATCGATATTAACTGACCTAGAGCAAAGAGCCCCTAGAAATGCAGCCAGCTTCCAAGAGGGTGGAAGGTGACAGGGACGAGGGAGTTGGGTGTTAGTGACACAGTGTTGAAATTGCTGGCCTGGGGAGCTGAGACCTGACCCGGGTTCTCTTTTCACTCACCATCTTCTCCAGAGGATGGTGCCAAGGCCTCTGGGGACAGGGGGAAGGGGTAGACGATTCTGTGTGAGGCATGACAAAGGAAGGGACCACAAAGCTGAGTCTTAATGAGTAAACAGGTAGGTAGTTTGCTAGGTAGGTAAGAAGGGAAAGGACATTCCAGGCAAATGGCATAAAGGTGCAAAGGTGTGGAGGGGTAAAAGAAGGTGGCAGCTTCTAGAACGGTTGAGAAATTCAGTGGCAAGAGCCACGGAAATATGGGGAGAACAGAGAAAGGTGGGTAGGGTGTCACGGGGTACAAACTATAGAGGGGGTTTTCAAATGTGGTAGGGAAAAAAGAGCATGGATAGAAGTTTTGTGCATTCATCATTTTGAATGTTTCCGAAGAGTTTATCACTACTTTCTAGGTAATCTTCCTTCCTTGATTTGTATTTCCTCTTTAACTCAAGCTGTTTAGGATAAATTTTAAAAACATATTTCCAGGTGGTAGTGACTTTTTATCTTCTGTTGATTACTAAATTCTAGTCTTACTGTATTACAATCAGAAGATTGTACTCTGCTTTTTGAAATCTATTAAGGTTTTCTTTATTTCCTAAAATATGGTCAATTTTGGTGAATTTTCCTCAGGCTCTTCTATTATCTATCTTTAGAGGAAAAAACCCCATATAAATTAGTTCTACCTTATTATTTATGTTATTTCGTTCTTTTACATGTTGTGTGTGTGTGTGTGTGTGTGTGTATCCACATCTACTTATTCTCTTATGGACCAAGAGTCTTGAATTAAATTCTATCTCCAATGACTTTCTATTTCTCTTTGAAGTTCCTGTAAAGAAGTTCTTAATCTTGGGAATACTGTGATCACATTAGTAATTTAGAAAAGGAAACTTGGGGGCTTCCCTGGCGGTGCAGTGGTTGAGAGTCCACCTGCCGATGCAGGGGACATGGGTTCGTGCCCCGGTCCGGGAAGACCCCACATGCCGCGGAGCGGCTGGGCCCGTGAGCCATGGCCGCTGGGCCTGCACGTCCGGAGCCTGTGCTCCGCAACGGGAGAGGCCACAACAGTGAGAGGCCTGCGTACCGCGAAAAAAAAAGAAAAGGAAACTTGGGCAGCAATGTGGAGGAGGGTTTTGGGTGGAGATTGGAGGTGGCAGACTAGGAGTCCAGGCAGAGGTCATGGAGAAAGAAAAGGAGGTGACATACTGGCACAAAGAATCACCTGGACATGCGGGCATGCAGGAGGTGGAAAAGCCCGGAGGACCCAGGATTCTGGGAGGCTCCAACTGCTGCTTGATGATGATGCTAGTATCCAGGCTTGAAGGTGGGATAGGGTGAGTAGGGTGTCCTCACAAAGTATTATAACAAGCTGTTGCTCATTTGACTTATCTCTATCTACCCAGTAAGGGCAGGCCCATGTCTGCTTGCTGTCTATTGTCTCCTCTGAGCCTGGCACAAGTGGTTCCTGGCACACAATGCAGGTTGCAAGATGGAATTTAATAAATGAATGAAACATTGTCACTGAGGTGGGTGTGAGGCCACCAGGGGAGGTGTCCAGCGGGTGGCGGGGCATGCAGGTCGGAGAGGGGTCATGGCAGCAAGTCCTGGGTGAGAGAGCATGCCCGCTGAAACAGGGGCTGGTGCAGGGTGGTGACAAAAGAAAGGGGTCAGGGTGGAATTGTGGTGGGGTCAGGGGGCTGCCCTTTCTGCAAGGGACTCAAGTCTGCCTGAGGCCATGGCACCCATGCACCGGGAATTAAGAGATCTGGGAATCTCTCCTTCTGTCAGAGGATTTTAGTTGCCTGCCCTTTCACCTCTGTTTGCTGTCTATTCTATCCACGTCACTTCATTGACTATTTCCCCACTTCTTCATCAACTCTTCTCCAGGTTATTTTTTTCTCTCCCTGTATTCTCCTGTCTCCTCTTGGATTCTTCATCCTCCAGTTCAGAAGACAGAGGGCCTGGGCTGTCCGCTGGCCCCTCACTGATCACCTGCAGGGTTTCAAGGCACTGCTCACCTCTCTGTGTCTCCAATCCATCATCTGCAGTGTATAATAAGACCTACCTTCCCCTGTCATACCACCTTTACACAGGCCTCTCTTTCTATAGAAATAAACTACTGTTTAATAGCAGTAAAGACTTTCGCCACCTTAAGCCAAAATTCTGTGGCGATTCATATGACACTGCTCCTAAATGCTGTCAACTCTTCAGAATTCTTTGGGTGGCTGGGTGGGCTCTTATAGGACAAAGCAGGCGTGGCCTCAGAAGGACGCCTCTAGCGCTGGGAGCACGCACTAACCCCCTCTGCCTTCCCAGCACTCCACCTGGAATGCCATGGAGCTTGACAAACATTTGCTGAATAAATAAAAGGCGCTGTTCTCTATCACATTAATATTCATTAAATGATAAAGTGTAAGAGATGAAGAGAATTCTTACAGACATAGTCTTTCCATGGGTTGGGAGGGAAGGGACATCCTCAATCAGAGGCTCAGCACCCAGAAGGCTACGCAGCCTGGGGTCTGGAGGCGGCAGCTGGAAAGGGCATTCCTCTCTGGTCAAGGAGGGGAGCCCAGACCCCAGGAATGGGCCTATGGGTTTCCAGGAAGGACCCTCAGCAGAACCCTCCCTAGGAAGAGACTTCCAGTAACCACACCGATGGGATTAAGGAACCTCTCCCCTTGAGGTACCTGGACACAGCTGGGCTTGACTGTAACTGGCGAAAAGTAACCTACAAACTTGGGAGTTGTAGCATGTTATGAAAATCTTTTAAAATGGAGAAGGAGCTGCCTTCATGGCTGTTGAGAGCATTTATGGATCAGCTGGGGGAGATGGAAAGAACAGATTTTTGGGGTGAGGACACCCAAGCCCCGGGAAAGTGCTCTAGGGAGCAGAGCTTCCTCACTGTGGTCTGGACTCCTCTTTGGGCATCAGTTTGCTGTGAGCCTCCTGACTCATGTGTAGAAATCATGCATGTGTAGCTATGTGCATTTGGGGTGGGGGGCTGAAGAGTCTATGGCGAAGGAAAGACCCAGGCATCACTGACCATGCTCTGCCACCGCCGAACGAGTCTGCAAGATGATGCTGTCCCCTTCATCAGTTCCGTGCCCAGAGACCCACCTTCTTGGGACAATTTTCCCCACCATTTCTTAAATCTCCCACTTTATTTCTTCAAGGCTCTTTCCTGGGAATTTCCTGGCGGTCCAGTAGTTAGGACTCTGCACTTCCACTGCAGAGGGGGCTCGGGTTTGATCCCTGGTCGGAGAACTAAGATCCCAAATGTCATGCGGTGCAGCCTGAGAAAAAGGCTCTTTCTCATTTTTCTGGATTCTAGTACTTTCTGGCTCCCCAGGGACCTCGATCCATCAGCAATCTTCTTGATTGCCTGTCAGTTTCTCTATCCATTGGCTTCCTCCCTGTTGGGCCTGACATGCTCAAATCCCTTCCCCATGGAGTGTGGCTGGGAGGGGGAGTCCTTCTCTATCGTTCCCTATAGCTGTCTCTTTCTTCCCTTCCCAGACAAGCTTCTGGAAAGACTTGTGAACATTTGTTATCTCTACTTGTCTCTTATTCAGATTTCAGCCTGATCCAATCTGTTTTCCATCTTTTTCCTCAGAAACCTCTCTCCAAGGTCATCAGTTTGCCAAATCCAATTCCAACGGAACCCACTTTCCAAACTTACCTTACTTGTCCCCTTTGCAGTATTTCACATCTACATTTCCTCCTCCTTGACGTTCTAAGGAGGGTGAATATATAATTCATCTTCCAAACTGGGCCACTGTTTAAAGTGAAAAAGGGCACTCATTAATTATTATGCCAGGCTGTCCTAAACCAAGACTCCCCCAGGCAAACTCAGACTTATGGTCTCCCTTCCGCCAAAACCTCCCTCTCTCTTCTCTGGATGCTCATCCTCAAGCTCCTTTAGGGGATCCTTTTCCTCCATCCTCTCCTTAAATGTGCCCCGGACACGCGTCCGTTCTCATGCTACCATCTCCCTGTATGATGTTATCCGCCCGTGGCTCAATCCCTATCTGTCTACAATATCTTGATTTCTATACTCCACATACAAACCCAACTGCTGAATAGAAGTCTCTACCTGGTTGTCCTAGAGGCAACTCCACATCTATATCTAAAACCATACTCATTATCTTTAAGCCCAAACATGCTCCCTTCCTGTGGATGAATGGTAGAGGGAGGAATATGAAGGAAGCGGTGATTAATAACATAGCTTCTGCAACCCAAGTGTCCATTGACAGATGAATGGATAGAGAAGATGGAGTATATATACACAGTGGAATATTACTCAACTATAAAGAAGAATGAAATAATGCCATTTGCAGTAACATGGATGGAACCAGAGATTATCATACTAAGTGAAGTAAGTCAGAGACAGACAAATATCATATGATATCACTTATTTGTGGAATCTAAAAAAGGATACAAATGAACTTATTTATAAAACAGAAACAGACTCACAGACATAGAAAACAATCCTATGGTTACCAAAGGGGAAGGGGAGGGAGGGATAAATTAGTTTGGGATTAGCAGATACATACTACTATATATAAAACAGATAAACAACAAGAACCTACTATATAGCACAAGGAACTGTATTCAATAACTTATAATAACCTATAAAGGAAAAGAATCTGAAAAAGTATATTTATGTATATGTATAAATGAATCACTTTGCTGTACACCTGAAACTAACACTACATTGTAAATCAACTATACTTCAATAAAAAAAAAAGAACATAGCTTCTGGAGTTATGACCACCTGGGTCCAAAGCCACGTCCTAACCTTGCATATTACGGTATTTATTTAACCTCTCCAAGCCTCAGTTTCTTCACCTGTAAAATAGAGACAAAATCGCCGACGTCATGGGTTGAGACAAATAATGACAATGAGACAATAATGACAATGACAGATATTTAGAGGGCACCATATGAGCCAGGCACTTCTATGTGGCTCACATGTATCACTTCATTTCATCCTCATGACAGCTCAGTGAGGCAAGTGCCGTTATTATGCCTATTTTACGGATGAGGAACCAGAGGCCCGGAAAGTTTAAGTGACTTTCTCTGTGTCAGTGGCTGAATTGGAGTTCAAATTCAGGCAAGTCTGGTTCTAGAGACATTTTCTCAATCACCTCGGTGTTCTGTGTGTACCAAGTGCTTGGAACAGTATCCAACAAGTAATAAGTGTTTGGAAAATTATTTCCACCCTCCATCCAGTCCAGCAAGCTGTCTACTCAGGAGGAGGCCTGTTTTCCTCATCCATCCTCACTCTACATCTGTCAAGTCCGGTCAACTATACCTTAAAATGCTATGTGTTTTCCCAGAGTTTACTTATTTATAATTCTTTTTTAAAATTTATTTTATTGAAGTATAGTTGGTTTACAATGTTTTGTTAGTTTCTGCTGTATAGCAAAGTGATTCAGAGAGATATATATATATATTCTTTTTCTTATTTAATTATTATTCTATATTCTTAGTTCATTGTTCAAGACGTCTTGATATTTGAGAAGTCAGCTACCAGAGTACCAGGTATGAATGGAAAGGCCCAGATGTCTGCATAGTTTGAGGTTTTCCTTCCAAACCTCCATTCTGTTTGCTTTCTTAGAACCTTGCCCCATTGCTATGAAAACAAGCCTGGGCCTGCCTGCTGGAGGATGAGAGATGCTATGGAGCAGAGATGAGCCATCCCAGCTGAGGCCACCCTGACCAACCAGTGCCCAGCCAAACCAGGAGCTGACCACAGACCCAAGACCAGAGGAGCCGCCTAGCTGAGTCCAGACCAAACTGCTGACCTGAAGAAAGGTAAGCTAAATAAATGGTTTTTGTTTTTGACCACTAAATTTTGGAATAGTCTGTTATGCAGGAAAAGCTAACTGGTATACTTAGATACTGTATTAGTTGGCAGAGGCTGCCATAACAAGATGCTGTAGGGGCTTCCCTGGTGGCGCAGAGGTTGAGAGTCCTCCTGCCGATGCAGGGGACGTGGGTTCGTGACCCGGTCTGGGAGGATCCCACATGCCGCGGAGCAGCTGGGCCTGTGGAGCCATGGCCACTGAGCCCGCGCGTCTGGAGCCTGTGCTCTGCAACGGGAGAAGCCACAGCAGTGAGAGGCCCGCGTACCACAAAAAAAAAAAAAAAAAAAAAAAAGATGCTGCAGACCAGGTGACTTGAGTAACAGAAATTTATTTTCTCATAGTTCTAGAGGCTAGAGGTCCAACATCAAGGTGCCAGCAGAGTTAGTTTCTGGTGTAGACCTCTATTTCTGGCTTACAGATGGCACTTTCTCGCTGTGTCCTCATGTGACCTTTTCTCTGTGTGAGCCTAGAAAGAGAGATCTCTGGTGTCTCTTCCTCTTTGTATAAGGATATCAGTCCCATCAGATTAGGGCCCCGAACTTATAACCTCATTTGATCTTAATTACCTCCGTAGAGTCCCTGTCTCCATATACGATAGCATTGGGAGTTAGGGCTTCAACATATGAATTTGGGGGCACACAATTCAGCTCATAGCAGGTATCAACCATCAAGTGGAAGTAGAAGCCATGAGAGCTGCTAAGATCACCTGACAGGAATGCAAGGGCAGAGGAGATCCATGAACCAAGGACAGACTCAGGGTCCCCACAGCTTTCCTGGGGCCAGTGGCAGATGAGAAGCCCGGAGACAGAGAGGGGAAGGCAGAGGAAGTACAAGGAGAACCAAGGGACTGATAAGGAAGCACAGAAGCCAAGCCATCCACAGTTTCACAAAGCAGGACATGATTAACAAAGTCAAGGGCAGGAGGCAGAGGTCAGGGACTGAGACGTGCCCACTGGTCTTAGCCAGGTCCTTGGTGACCCCGACAAATGTCAGAACTATGGTAGAGCCAGAAGCCACGTCCCTGAGGAACAGAAGGGAGATAAGGAAAGGAACAAGCTGATAAAGGATGCTTCTGAGAAGTTTGGATGAGAAGGGACAAGAGAAATCAAGAACATAGAATCAAGAAGAGATTTTTTTAGGACAGGAGAGACAGGAGTGTCTTTATAGGCTGAGAGGAATGAGCTAGAAACAGGGAGAGGTTCATAATGATGGAACAAAGTTTGGAGGAGGCAGAGAGGGCAATGACAATAACTAGCCTTTGTTAGCATTTGCCTGTGCCAAGCTCTCTGTGTGGCCTATCTCGTTTAATCCTTCATTAACTCTGTGAGGTAAAGGCGAGCGTCATCCCATTTCACTGATGAGGAACTGAGGCACTGAGGAGATTAAGAAATCTGCTCAAGATCACATAGCCAGTAAGGGATGTATATGGGATTGGAACCCTGGCAGCCTGACTCCATAGGCTGGGGGATTTGACCTGGATTTTGGTCTGCTTCTAAAATTAACAGGAAAGCAGTGGGGTGGCAGTAGCAGAATTGGTAGGGAGCAAGAATTTGATGGAAATCATGTGATCCCAGTGGCTTCATTTTTTTTTCCAGTAGTAGGAGACAAGAGGCTAAGCATTAGACTTGGGGTCGGAAAGGAGCACGGGGAGAGTGACGAAGACCCAGAATAGTAAGTGGTTTAGACCCAGGACTGCTACATGTGCTGGCAGGTGGCACCGAGATGGGAGTCTGAGTCCATAGCAGTGCCAGTGCTGTGGTGGGGGCCTTTTCCCAGCAGTGCTCAGGAGCCAGGAGCAGACAGCTGGGGCACCCTGGCACCTGCTCCGGGCTGGGAGGCTTGCCAAGGGGTGTGTTACCAAAGGACAGGAAAAAGGGCAATGGGTACTGGCGAGCATCCGTCCTTCCTGACCTCACTGTATTTGAAGGTACAGATGGTCTGAGCCCCATCCCACAGCAGTTACACCTGAATCTCTGAGCAGGGGTCTGGCCTGCTGTGTGTTCATGGTCCCCAGTGAGGATCTGATTCCAGCCTAGCCTGGAGTTCAAGCGAGTCCAAGAAGGTAGGAAGCAAGAGGGGCTGATAGGGTATAAAAAGTAGAGGGAGGGAGCGAGGGGTTTTGGGGCAGGGTGCCAAGGAAGGTGAAAACGGAGGTGTGAGTGCTGGCAGGGGTGGGAGGATGCCTCAGGGTCTGCACTGTACTGCTAGGAGGGCTTGAGGGGCTGGGGGAGGATGAATGGTGGGAGGTTTTCACACCCTCATCCACACCCATATTCCTGCTGGCCAAAACTGAACGGAAGTGTCTCAGAACTTTCCCTTTGTCCTTAGAATAGAGACCTCTGAGGGGCTAAAATAGGGGAGGCCTCAGGAGCTGTCTAAATGGAATTTCCTCTCCATGTGACCCCAGCACAGCCAAGAAGACCCACACAGGGGTGCCATCAGGAGTGGGTCATCTGTAGGATGTGAAGTATCTTCCACGGCTGAGGGACTCTTCAGGGAAAGGGCTAGGATGACCAGAAATGGGGGAAATGTGTGTTAATTTTTATCCCGCCCGTGTTTATTGAGCTCCTAATATGTGCCAGGCGCTATCTGAACAAGACAGGTAATGTGATCTTGTGTGGCATCTCCCACAGCACATTCTCCAGGATGGTAACAGTGTCCCGTTTGTAAAAAGCGGTGGGGTTCCCAGGTGCAAATAAGTTTGGGAAACACTGGGTTAGAGAGAGTTTAACAGATTTAACTCACTGCAGGACTTCTCAGAGCCTTTAATCTGTCAATATGCTCCGAGACATTCCACAAAGTAGAGCTCAATCTAGAGTACTTCCCTGGCATGCTTAACCACAGGTTTCTCTCATTCCTGGAAGACCTACGGGAACAAATGATCCACGGAATATGCTTTGAGAAGTATAACGTGGTAGCAAAGTTCAGCTTTGAAGTCACAAGACCTGGCTTGCTCCGCCATGTGGCCTTAGGCAAGTTGCTTAAGTCCATTTTCGTTGCGTCCATTTTCCCATCTGCAAACAGGAGCTCAATCATAACGTCTCCCTTGTGCAGTTGTTGTCAGGGTTAACTAATGCCTGTGAAGCCTTGAGTGCTGTGCCTGGCACCCAGAAGCCACTCACTGAAGGACACCAGCCTGGTTTTGAGAGATCCTTATGTCTGCTCTAAAATTCTATAACTCGTTGGCCTAAAATTCCCTAACGGGGGACCAGGGGTCAGAGCTTCTGTGGACACAAGACTCAAATGCCTGTCGAAGCCTGTGACTGGACCAGGAAAAGAGCAGTCGTGGGGGATGGGGGGAGGGGGGAGGGAAGGAGTGGAGGACAGGGGAGGGGAGGTACTTCTGCTTCCATTCCCACCGGCAAGAGGAGGCACTAGGAATCTGCGGTTGGCTTCTTGGAGAGGGTGGCAACAGGGAGGGGAACGGCCCACCAGCCACCCCTGCCCCTCAAGGCCCCAGGATTGCGAGATGGTCCGAGTAGGCCAGGCAGGTGTGGAGCAGCTGCAGGATTTGGCCCGGGGCCCAAACTTGTCCTTCCCGGAGGTGGCCGCTGGCAGGAAGAGGTTACCAGAAAAGCTCAGCAGCCGCCGTCTCAGGCTGACGTCAGTGCCTTGGGAGGACTTTGGGTTTGGGGGATTTCTAGCCCCAAGAGTGTCTGGGAAAAGGATGCTTCCTCTCCCAAGGGCTCTGTACCATTTCTTTAGGGCCTGAGAGAAGTGGGAAAAGGTGGTGGTGCCTAGGAGGAAGGGAGTTTGAACTGGGAGACAGTGACTAAGGACCAGGTCCCCACCCTGGGACCAGGGGCACCGCTCTGGCACTGCACTCTCCCATCTGGCCCCTAGAAACCAGCCCCCGTGGCTTTCCCCACATAGGAAATATCCTTCTGTACGCTTGACTGTCTACCTTCACAGTTAGTATGTTTCCTTTCATTCTCCGAACCCAGGGCTTGCGGGAGGGGAGAAGATGGCTGCCCACAGACACCTGCGAGATACTGTGATCCCCATTTTACAAGACTCAGAGGTCAAGCATCCTGCCCAAGGTCAACCGCTGCCCTGGAACTTGAACCCACATTCATTCACTGCCAAGGCTCTCTCTAATTAGGAGGGAAGCGCAGGATCCCCAGTTTAAACTTCTGGTTTATTGCGGGGAAAACCGCCATACGTATAAATCAGTAGAACATCTCTGATGGAAGGAATGCTAATCCTGCTTTTTGTCTTCCTTAAGGGAAAAGAATCGCAGAGCCCCAGTGTGCGAAGCTTTTGTTGGCTGCCTCTGATGAGGACCTAATTGTTTTTCCAGAAGGGCATCCCACCACCACCATACAACTCAGACAGCTCCGCCCTCCCCCAGCTTCTGGGCTGCCCCCCAGCTCTCCCCTAGTCTCCTTTTCTAGCCAGGGTGGGACCTCCAGGGCTCATGGCCTCGGGCCCAAGGCTCGCCTTGCCTCGCCTCCTTTCCTGGCCGCTGCTAGAGATCGCTGCAGTTTTGGCCTAGTAAAACCTTTTTTTGCCTCCCCAAGGGAGAGTTTTGATTGGCTTCAGCTGGGATGACCTAATCCTCTCTAGAACTGGGGGATGTTCCCATTTTCCATGGCTCCATCTTCATCCAAGGAGTTCCCTTCTGGCCATCTTTTCTCTGAAGGCCACCCCACCCCAACCTGTCTGAGCTTTGGAATCCCCCAGACTCCCTTGGGAAGGCCAGTGTGTGCCCAAGAGTCTTGTTCTCTTTCCACAGCAGTGTTCCTGGGCAATCTTGGCTGCCCCCCAGCTTTGGCCAACCCCTCCTGCATGTTCCCTCCACCCTCAGATTCTGCCCCTCCCCTCCACGGGCCTCTGCACCAAGATTCACAGGACACTGCATTATTTAAAATAATCACATCACTCTTTATCAGCTCTTCTTTTACCTTATCTCACTTAATCTTCATAATAATCCCATGATATAAAGATTGTTATCCCCAGTTGACAGATGAAGAAACAAGAGTCTTAGAGAGTTGATGTAACCTGCTCACGATGAGCAGCTCCTATGGATGGAGTCTGGATCCAGACCCAGGTGTGTCTGGCTCCAAAGCCACCACATGGTATTTGCTGCATTGAGAAATGCTGCTGGCTGCACCCACGTGTGTGATCCTGCCAGCCACAGTGCTGGCTCTCCCGGAAGGATCAACAACAAATCCCATTAGCTCTACCTTCCAAATATCTCCGGAATCTTACCACTTCTACTGCAGCCCCTTGACTGAGCCAGCACTGTCTTCCAACTGGATTTACTGAAAGAGTCTAGGAGGTCTCCTGCTTCTGCCCTCTCTCCACACAGCAGCTCGAGTGGTCCTTTAAAACAGCCCATCTGATTCTCGCTCTACTGTGCTCAGAGCCCTCTCTGGCTCCCATCTCACCCAGAGTTAAAGTCGAAGTCCCTACATTGGCCCAAGAGGCCCTCCACACCCGCAATCCTATTGTCCTCCCTCCCACCTCCCACTGTGATCTCTGATTTCACTTCTTATTGTTCTCCCACTCTGACCCAGTTACACTGGTCTCCTTGCTAGTCCTTGAAAACACACAGCAAGCTGCTGCCTCAGGGTCTTTGCACTTGCTGTCCCTGCTGTCTGAAAGGCTCTTCCCCCAATAGCTTCATGACTCAGTCCCTTATCTCCTTCAGGTTTTGCTCAAATGTCAACTTTTCAGTGAGTCTTTCCCAGTTCCCTTTATTCCTTCCATCTTGCTACCAAACCCTCTCCACTCCCTGCTTTTTGGCCTCCCCAGAGTACTATCACCGAGTGATAGTATTTTACTGTTTTATTAGGTAATCGTTTCCTCCCCCTGGTAGAATGCAAGCTTCATGAGGATAAAGATTTTTCTGTGTGTTTTGGGGTGTTTTTTTTTTTTGTCTTTTTCACTGCTGTATTTCTAGAGTCTAGAATAGTACTTTGCACATAGCAGATGCTTAATAAATCTTTGTGGGAGGGAGGAAGGAAGATGTTGGTCAGCTAATTTCAGATGGTGCCAAACAGAAGGGAGTGAGTGTGTGGGCAGGCCTGTGAGCATCCTGGCCAGGCCTTGGGAAAGCTGAAGTTTGGGGCCCCTTCCAGGCAGAAGTGGCCTTTGACCTCTGATGCCTCTTCTGCGGCTTCAGGACCAAGTGTTGACTTGAGTCTCTGGAGAAGCCAGTCAGGGTGGGTTCCTGGGAGGCAGACTCTGAGCTGAGTGGAGAGTGGAGGAGGGCTGTGTGAGGTCTCTTAGGAGCAACACTGAGGAAAGGAGGGAAGGGGCAGGGGTGGACGTCAAGCTGCGGTTTAGGCCCAAGGACAACCTCGGCTGAGCCCACGGAGCGCTTTGGAGCTGAAGCAGCCCCTCAGAACTGCCCACACGAGGCTGAACTGCGGGCCTTGACATCCCGGCCTCAAGCCTCACTGGCTGGGGGCCGGCCCTTGGGTGGGGTGCAGTGAGGCACCCTCCCACAGCTGGGGTAGCAAGTCCTTTTTCGGGGGTTCTCAGCCACACTACCACAAGACCCTCAGTGGGTCTGCCTTATCCAGTGACAGCTTGATCCACCCGTGGGGTCCCTGAGACCCAGGAAGGGAGGAACTGGATCCTGGGGTTACCCAGGTCAGGTTCAACACACTCGTTCAGAGATGACCAGCTCCCAGTGAGAGAACCAAGACAAAGCCTGACTAATTTAGAGTCATACAAACGGTGCTTTTTAAATTTAAAAAAAAAGGGGTGGGGAGACCATGAAGGTGCAGGACTCAAATCACGATGAATTGTTGAGCATTTGCCGACCTTCCCTCCTCCAGCATCTCCACCCACGTCTCTGTGGCATCTGCAGGTCTCTCACCCTTGGCACACGGAACGACGGGTGTCCGATGTCGCTGTGAGAACCAGAAAGTAAGGGATCTCACGCTCATTAGCACGAAAACAGAGGTGCCCTTTTTCTTCTCTGGAGAAAGGGTTGTACGGGTCGGCGGGGCACTGGCCCCGGAAATTGTGGTTCCTGCAAAAGCGGTCAATGAAGATGGGAACATTCCCTTATCAGAGCAAACGTCTGTCAACATCTGCATGGAGAAAAGACTTGAACTATTAGTATATCCCTCCAGAGGAAAGCATAGAAAATAAGAGATTATATTTAGGAAGTCTTCCGACGTGGTAGGTGGGCTCCAGCCTCTGTGGTCGCCAATCTCCTTGCCACAGATATGTTCTACAGGAGAGAGCCAGGTGGCCAGGAAGAGCCAGATAGGAGACAGGATAGGGTTTGGTTAAGAGCTGGTATCAGATTGTCTAGGTTTTGAATATTGGCTCCATCACTTACCAGAAGTGATATCTTTATAGTATAGACTGAATCGTTGAAGTCCCCAAAGTTCCTCCCAAAATATTTGAAGTCCTGACCCCCAGTACCTCAGAATGTGGCCTTATTTGTAAACAGAGTCTTCATAGAGATAATCAAGTTAAAATGAGCTCGTTAGAGTGGGCCCTACTCTGACTGCTGGCCTTAAAAAAGGGAAAATTTGGAGACGGAGACACAGACACACACATGGAGAATGGCATGTAAAGATGAAGGGAGAGATTGGGGCGAGGTATATCTACAAGCTGAAGAATGCCAAAGGTTGCCGGCAACCACAAGACGCGAGGAGAAAGGCATGCATGGAATAGATTCTTCCTCCTGGTCCCTAGAACCAACCCTTCTGATGCTGTGACTTTGGACTTCTAGCCTCTAGAACTGTGAGGCAATAAATTTCTGTTGTTTTAGGCACCCAGTTTGCAGCACTTTGTTACTGCAGCCCTAGCAAACTAATACACTGCTAAGTTTCTTAAGTTCACTGAGCCTCTGTTTTCTCATCTGTAAAATGGGGGTGATATTATTTACTTCACAGAATTGTGTCAATTACATGAAATTAAACCATCTCTGTAGTAATTTCAGGCACAGAGTATGTGCCTTCTCAGGTCAGTGGTGGTGGCTCTTAGAGGCAGGAGAAGCACATAGCAGAGGTCTTTTCCATCCTGCACGCACTTTAATTCTGTGATCCACAGATGGAGTTTGGCGAGTTCCTGCACCTCAATCCCCACCCATCTGTTTCTCACCACTGTTGTCCCAGATGAAGAGAACCATCCAACAGCAGTTTTGTATTCTGAGGGCTGTCAGTTAAAGTTACAGCTGTTCAGTGGTCCATGCGGAGGGAAGGATGGGGACGGCTGTCTTCAGAGCCTGCAGCAGCCTTCCTGGAGCCTGTATTAACCCTGACCCTGAATCCCTGCCTAGTAGCATTTTTTTTTTTTTTTTTTCGGTACGCGGGCCTCACACTGCTGTGGCCCCTCCCGTCGCGGAGCGCAGGCTCAGCGGCCATGGCTCACGGGCCCAGCCGCTCCGCGGCACGTGGGATCCTCCCGGACCCGGGCACAAACCCGCGTCCCCTGCATCGGCAGGCGGACTCTCAACCACTCCACCACCAGGGAAGCCCCCTGCCTAGTAGCTTTTAAACACAGATGTGGAGGAAGAAGAGGATGCTGCGTCAGCCCTTCCGGATATTTAAAACAATTTGCAGTCAAAGACACAGCGTCATTATCATCAGCAACAGACACCTAAATCCTATGCCTCATCCTCAACTACCCCAGCATGGGGCTCCAAGGAGTGATTCTGAACATCCTGGTGTGCTTCAGAGAAAAGGAAGGCATGAAGATCAAGCATCGTGCACTTCTGAAGTCAAAGGTGAACAATACTGTTGTCAATTAGATGTGTACTATTTACTGTAGCCAACCTACTATGCCTTGGTGTGTTATAAAAGTTGTGTGTGCGTTTTAATATGCGATACATACACTTAAAAGTTCATTGCAGTCCCTTATATAATCAATGTGATATGTATATTTTGTAGGGCTTGGAAATAAATTTTACTTCTTTGAATGATTGGGGAGATTTACAGTTACTATGGCATTGGTCTTATGGTATATGCTTTGCTGTATCTATGATTCATTTGTTTAAGAACTTCCAATTGTAACAGTATTCCTTTGGGAAGATTTTCTACTTCCCCTTGACACCCTAGAGTTCATCTTTTTTTTCCTCTTTGCTTCTACAGTTTGTGTTGTTAATTTTGTATTTTAACAAAAACATCCACCATAATAAAAGCTTTTATTGGGGAATGCGGTGGGGTGAGGAGATTGTAAGAGGGAGGCGTGCTTATTTTCTAAATTTTGGGAAAGACAGCAGAGTATGAAAAAGAAAATAAAACCTCCCAGCATCAACACCTCTTGGAGTATTTCTTTCTTGTCTTTTTTCTACATCTGAGCATGAGTAAGTAGCACACGTGTAAGAGAAACAGGTGGGACTAGAGTGCTGTGCTGTGGCAAAACTGGGACATGCCTAGGCTTGTGTAGGGAAATTGTGAGGCAGCCTGCCAGGAGCTGATGCTGCAGAGGGAGTGAGGAACCTTCTGCAGGAGAGTAAATCCCAGGGGGAAGCCCATCAGGCAGTGACAGAGCTTTGTTATTGGAAAGGGGATGCACCTGAGCTCAGAACCTGTGGACTCCAGTCTGAGCCAAGTGTGTGTGCGTGTGTGTGTGTGTGTGTGTGTGTGTGTGTGTGTGTGTAGACAGATCGTCCTAGGCAGCCACATCAGACACTGCAGAGCCATTTCACTAAAAGCGCTGTAAGACAGGGGCTCAGCCAGCCCAGGTTTATGACTCCCAGTGTGACACTGACGGGGAGAAGAGTGTCCTGCGACGTCACCCCTGGTCCACGACCTGCTTCACCATCTGCCATGGATGCCCTGCAGGGGTGTAGTCCACAGGGCATGGACCGGAGCAGGGAAGAGGAGGAAAACAACCATGGAAATCACGTGTTCGGGGCAATGCCTGGACTTAGGCATGAGCCCACGTGAGACACCATGGGAAACTTCTAGAAACACCTGGGGAGACCTTGCAGAGGCAGATGGGAGCCAGAACATGTGAAACTCAGGGGCCTTTTACTGTGATGAGTTGTTTTATGACTCTAGCAAGACAGTGAGACCCCTGAGAGCAGAACCCTGTCACATTTAAGTTCAGCCCGCTTCACCTAGCTCATGGCCTGGCATATTCGTAGGTTGCTCAGTACACTATATTTGTGCTGACTAAATACAATCTCTTTTTTGATAATCTGATTTATGACATAGTTTCCAGAAACATATTATGATAAAAAATGGGACTCCCTGGACAGAAAAATGAAGTCAGAGATGCAGATCACAGATTTGGCCTCAAGGAATCTTGGCACTCCCTTCCCCTGAATTCCATGGGTCTCTGCAATTCGTAATGTCCCAAAACATCAGGGATTAGAAAGTAGCCAGAGTTCTCCATCAACACTTCATTATTTAACCGGAAGAGAGAAGAGGGCACAGACCCTCCCGAGCCACCTCCTCAGATGCATGCAGCCTGAGGACACGGCCTTTGTTTTACTGGTGAATTGGAGGATATTCACTGGGTGCCCACCACTGGGCTGGGTATCCTGGGGCCTCCTAGAAAACAGAGATCATAGTCCTCGACCTCGGGGAGCTTCTCACTAGTTAGAGAGATGAACCGGTTAAATACCTCTGTGCTAGAGAGCCGTTGAAGGCAGCGCGCAGTCAGGAAGCTACAGGCATAGATGATGTGGTGGGGAGGATCTGGGAAGGCAGAGACCCTGAGGGGTCAGAGGAAGAAGAGGGCTTTGTGGAGAAGGTGGGAGAACAAGTGGGCACATCGGCAGTGTCGAGAAGGAAGACTCGAGAAGTCAGCAAGCTGGGTGCCAATCCAGCACTACCCCTTTCTAGCTGTGTGACCTTAGGCTAGTTAGTTTGCCTCTCTAAGCCTGGGCTTCTGTAAAATAGTTCCTACATCACAAGGCTGTTGAAGAGTAAACAGAGGCGATATGCATGAGTGCCAGGCTCATAACAAGCACTCAAAAAATGTCAGCTAGGGGCTTCCCTGGTGGTGCAGTGGTTGAGAGTCCGCCTGCCGATGCAGGGGACGCGGGTTCGTGCCCTGGTCCGGGAAGATCCCACATGCCGCGGAGCGGCTGGGCCCGTGAGTCATGGCCGCTGAGCCTGCGTGTCCGGAGCCTGTGCTCCGCAACGGGAGAGGCCACAACAGTGAGAGGCCCGCGTACCGCAAAAAAAAAAAAAATGTCAGCTGTTGTTGTTATCTGAAGAGCCTGGTAGGATTTGGAGAGATGGGAAGGTTGAGGAGCCTGGTCGAGCTTTGGGAGTAGTTCAGTTCAATTGAACTAGTGTTTATTAAGTACCTACTATGTGCCAGGCACTGTGCTTGGCTCAAGGCGGTGGAGACAGGGGCCCTACCCTCAAGAGTGCAGACAGGCAGGTGGGGCTATGAGCAATAAACAGGCAATTACAAAAAAGCAGGGAATGTGTACCATGCTCTAGGCTCATGGAAGAGGCCAAGGCTGCAGGTCGCCCGAGAGCCCTTTCCTGGGAGGTGCATCTCAGCTGAGATCTGGGTGTGAGCAGGAATTAGCCAATGGGTAGAAGGTGTGGAGGGGAGAGGAAGGGGAGTGTCTCAGGCAGAAGGAAGAACCTTTCACCACCTGGAGAACCCAGTCCATTCAAGCCTTCATTCAAGCCACTGTAAGTCAATTCTGCTTGTCTGGATCCAGTGAGATGGGGAGGGAGCGGGAACTGGTCTTAAGAGCTCCTCTGAGGACAACGGGGAGCCCCAAAAGAGAGTGCCATAAACTCATCTGTGCTTTCAAAGGTCACCCCAATGCCCAATGGGAGGGGGCAAGGGCAGAGGAGACAGACCATGACATTCTGTGATCATCCAGGTGAGAGACCGGGGTGGCCTCACCTAGGTGGTGGGAATGGTGTCAAAGGCACAGATTCCAGAACTCCTGAAGAGGAATCTCAGGATCCTCAGGGATCTTACATGTTCACCGCGTTTCCATTAGATATGTGAAAGACACCTGTAGATCATGCGAGACGGGTAGCAATGGAGCAAGGGGTGCTGCAGGAGTGCAGAGGAGGGGGCTCAGCAAAGGCTGTCGGGGGGCCAGGCCACAGGTAGAGGCTCCTGCTGGGGCTCTTAGTGGTGACCTGGGAGCCATGGGGCACGGCATGGATTTACACTGTCCTCAGGATCCCAGGAGGGTCATTTTTGATGATACAGGTTGTATGGATCTTCTTGGGGCCCCGAGAGAGAAGGAAGCAGCAAAGCAGAGTGTAGGAGAAAGCAGCCTTCTGCAGAGTTGATTGCAATGGGAGGGAGCTGGAGCCCAGAAAGGCAGATGTGCTGGTCTGGGCCCAGAGGAGGAAGAGGAGGAGTGAGTAAGAGAAACTTTGCAGGAAGTGACTTGCCCGATGGACGGAAGCAATCCTTTGCAGCTCAGGGGACCAGATTGCAGCAGTGACCCTATCAAGACTGGGTGGCTGGAACCAGAGCAATCTGGCACCCAGTGCAATGAGGTCATTTTAATGGCTACCCTTCCTGAGTGGCTGTGCAGCCAGGCCCCAAGCCAGGCGACAGGCAGATGTCATGAAGCCACTTCATCCTCACCATCACCACTGTCCATGTTGTTGACCCCCATTTTACAGATGAGGCTAAGAAACTCACCCAGGTGCACAAGTGATGTGAAACATTAAGCCAACACGTCTTGAGAGCTGACTGTGTGAGTTAGGGGTAACTATGAACCGTGAATGTGTGTAGACGACATGGGACAGTGCTTGGGACAGAGTGAGCACTTTCCAAGTGTTTCCTGTCATTATCACATGTCAGACACAGCGTCAGGCCCTGGAGATACTGTGGTTAACAGAACCTGCCCCCATGGACTCTAGCGTCCTTTGAGGGAGACTGACATGAAACAAAGAAGATGCAAGTAAACATAGAATGCAGACCACAGGAAGGGCCAGGAAGGAAAACGGACTCCAAGTTACAAAGCCCCGGCCTGACGCCACGGCCCAGAACCCTGGACCACAAAGGGTTGATCAAGGCATCAGAGATTGGGGGCTGGGTTCTCCAGCTGGCTCCAAGGCAGCACAAGCCGTGGTGGCACCTCCAGGCCAGGGTTTCCTCACTGGAAGAAGCAGAGGCAGGCTAGAGCAGTGGCGTTCAAACTGTGTCTTAGCTGAGGAACCTCTTATTCAAACATCATCTTAAGAACTTCCCTGGTGGCGCAGTGGTTAAGAATCCACCTGCCGATGCAGGGGACACAGGTTCAACCCCTGGTCCAGGAAGATCCCACGTGCCATGGAGCAACTAAACCTGTGCGCCACAATTACTGAGCCTGCACTCTAGAGCCCACGAGCCACGACTACTGAGCCCGTGTGCCGCAACTACTGAAGCCTGAACACCTAGGGCCCATGCTCTGCAACAAGAGAAGCCACTGCAAGAAGCCCACGCACCACAACAAAGAGCAGCCGCCACAACTAGAGAAAGCCCACGCGCGGCAACAAAGACCCAACACAGCCAAAAATTAATTAATTAAAAAAAATAAGCAAACATCATCTTAAGCAGAAGCCAAGTCCAACGTGCAAACAAATACAAGGTCAGCTGCTCTGACTGCGGGCAGAACTGCCCTGTCCCACCTTGGCCCTCTTTCCCTCCCGATCCTCAGCAGCCCCAGAGGAGTCTCGCGGAATTCCCAGGGCTCCATGGAGCCCAGCTGGAAAACCACAGGACCATAATCATGCTTGACACTAAACAGGCACTTACTAAGTAAGAGGTACACTCAACACGTATGCAATCTCATGTAATCCTCTCAACAGACCTGTGAAGTTGTCATTTTACCAGTGAGGAATCTGAGGCTTAGAGGGGTTAACAGTGTGAATCAATCAATCAGGAGCTGCTTGAAATGGCTGCTTGTTGATCATGGTCTGGCTCTTGCCCAGCTGTCCAGCCTCATGGCTCCCGCCCCTGAAACCCCATACACACCCACACATACACATTTTCGTTTTTTAGATCATAGGTACCCACTTCTCATCCCTGGCCTTCACACACACTTTTCCATTCTTCTCCTATGGTGTTAGATCCCTAGTGCTGTCGTATCAAATTATCTCAAACTAGTGACTTAAAGCAACACAAAGTTATTATCTTACGGTTCTGGGGTTAGAAGTCCAAAATGGGTCGGCCAGGCTTCCTTCCTTCTAGAGGCTCTAGGGTAGAATCCATTGCCTTTCCTTTTCTAGCTTCTAGAGGCTTCCTTGGCTCATGGCCCCCCCTTCCAGCAATGCCATCCCTCCCACCTCTGCTTTTATTGTCATATCTTCTCTGACCCTCTGCCTCTTTCTTATAAGGACACCTGTGATTACACTGGGTCCACTCAGATAATCCAGGAGAATCTCCCATCTCAAGATCCTTAACTGGGCGGAATTCCCTGGTGGTCCAGTGGTTAGGACTGTGGGCTTTCACTGCCAGGGCCTGGGTTCAACCCCTGGTAGGGGAACTAAGATCCCACAAGCCATGCAGCGTGGCCAAAAAAAAAAAAAAATCCTTAACTGAATCACATCTTTTTTGTCATGTAAGGTAACATATTCATAGATTCTGGGGATCAGAATGTGGACATCTTCAGGGCCATTATTCAGCCCGTCACACCTCATAACCCCACTCATCCTTCTGATCTGAGCTTAAAGGTCATGTCCTTGAGGAAGCTGTCGCTGACCTCCCTGATAAGACCATCTTGTGCTGGGTTCTCATAGCACCCTGGACCTCTCCCTCACATTGTCACAGTCACAGCTGAGCATTTGTTTGGTTATTATTTGATTAATGCCGTGACTCTTCCTAAATATCACAAGTGTGGGGAGTCACTTTGTGTTTCCGTTTGTATTTTCAGCAGTCTGGCACACAAACTGGGGCTCAATTAACATTTGTTACATAAATCGATGAACAAATAAATGAACTTGCCTGAGATAGAAGCAGCAAGTAGCAGAGGCAGGGTTTGAACTTGGGCAGTCGGCTCACAGAGTCCTATACCCTTAGCCTTACACTGGCTTGCCTCTCACAGACCTGTAGTAGCCCAGGCTCAGGGGGTATTGTTAAGTCTCCCCAGCAACATCCCACCAGGTGCGTGGTGGGCTTCCCAGCCCACACAGGAACCTCTCCAGGCCCCGCCAGTCTGACAGTCTGATTTAGGACTTGTTTTTTATGGGGTGGGGCAAGAAGCTCTGTATAACTTGGTCACGTAGGATTAGGGAACATGGGTGGTCAAGGGCGGAGGAGCAGCAGTGGAGGGTGGTGGTGAGGTGGTGGGCACCCGCTGAGGGAAGAGCCGAGGGCAGCGCCTCTGTCACGCCCATGGTGAGAAGCCAGGAGGAGGCGACGCCAGCCAGCGAGGAAACGAGCTGTCAGAAATCCGGAGGAGACGTGGGAAAGTGCAGTGTCATGGAAACCGGGGTGGGGGGGGTGGGGGGGGAGCGAGCGTGTCCATTGGTTCTGGAAGAGGCGGCTGTCGAAGCATCAGGTGCCGCCACAGGGTGGGAGCGGGAGTGGGAGGCCCAGTGCCACCTGTCCTCCAGCTCTTGACGCCCTTCAGCAGGGTGACTTCAGCAAACTGCATGGATGCTGGAGCACCGGGCGGAGGCTGAGTGGGCGCTTCAAGGATTCAGGAGGAAACGGCCGAGACCACACATTTCCGGATCTGGCAGAGCGAGCGGAGGGTGGTTGCTAGGAGCGGCGATGCGGACAAGGCGAGCCCGCGTGGGTTTGCAGACACCTGGGCAGAGCCTGGGAGTTAGCGTGGAGAAGCCAGGGGGAGGGCACGTCGTGGGCGTGCACCCCTGGACAGGGAGAGACCGAGGATGAGTCAGCTCCCACGTAGCTCCTGGCTCTGGGCCCTCCTCACGCTGGCATGGCCACTAGGGCCTGGGAGCTAAGCTTTCTCCCTCCAAGTTCCCTCCCGGGATTGTTTTGGAGGGGACCCTGGAGACCCGGGGCTCAGGCCACTGAATGCAGAACCACAGCACAGCCTCCTGCCTGGAGGCCAAGCGCTCCGGGGGCTCTGGGAGACCTCAGAGGGCCCCCTGCCCTGGGTGGGGGAGTCCAGTGTGAAGCCACCCTGGAGGGGCTGGATGGAGGAGCTTAGTCCCCCTCCTGCCCCACTTCTCCAAATGGTTGTAGAACTGCCTTCCCAACCCCAAGGGACCTGACAATCATCTTTTGAAGATGTGAGTCCAATTTTGTGCTTTGGAGCCCTTTGATAAGCTGGTGAAGCCGATGGACCTTTTCTCAGAATAAATGCATAAAATAAAATACCAGTGAAACCAATTATATTGAAAAAAAGTTACCAAAATATATATTTAAAACCAAACCTCTAATATCATAATATATATGCTTCTTTACCAAATGTGGTAAAGAAAAACATCTAGCAATAAGTCATGATTTTAGAGTAGTGATGAGCATAAACGACATTTGGAGATATCTATGAAACTCTAATGGGATATGAAAATGTCTGTGATTTCTTCTGGTGACAAAGTCACAGATTCCAACACTACCATGGCCTCTGCCTACAGTTATAATGGAAGGAAATGCTCAGCATTAGGCAGGGGTTACTGAAAATCAAGATGTAATTTTTACCCATCCAAGTCCTTGGGTCCCCTTAATTATATCCATGACCTTCAAAATGTTAAGAGCTTCAGTTCTGTAGCAAGAGTCAAAACACCCAGTGCCTACAGGGTGTAGACAGGTGGCATCACGGAGGTGAGGAGCAGGGCATGGCTGTAGGCCTGGTACCCTGGAGAGCACACACCTCTTCTAGGGGTGGCAGCACTGCCTGGGACAGTAAGCCTAATACTGCCTAATCTTCACCTTTTTAAGAGATGCCAGAAACACCAATTCATATGTGAATTCTCCTAATTTTAAATGTTAGCCCAAATTTTACATTTTAAAGGGTACTCTGGGGCCAAATATTACACACATGCTGGCCAGATGCAGCCTGGAAACACCAGACTTGGGATTCCTGCTGGATTGGGTCCTTAGTGGGGTGTGGGCATCACCCTCCAGGTCTCCAGTCTTTCCACAGATAGGCCTGTTGGATCACACGTAGCCCACAGCTCCAGGCTAAAAATGTACTAGGCAATAATCCCAATCCACAGTAAATTACCACATCAAACCTAGCAATTGTCAACTATGCCACCTCAGGCGGCTCTGCTTCCTTACCCCCCAACTACCCGCCGCCCGGTGGGGGCAGGGATGCTGATGGGATAAGGGTATATGTCTCACGTGCATTACTCTGTGAAGGTAGCTGGATCTGGAGCCAGAAGCCCTGAGTTTGTCTTAGCTATGCCACTTATCAGCCCAGTGACCTTGAGAAGTCATGACTCTCTCTCACCCCCTATAGGGGCTGTCTACAAAAATGGTTTAATGGGATAATGGGACTTGTAAGTTGCAGGATGCAGTCCGCATGCAAGGAGTTCTGATTATTTCCACCTGGTTTCTTTTTGTCCTCTGGTCTGGTCAGCTGGGTCCCTGTGGGGTGAGGGTTTAAGACACAAGGGAAACCATGTTTGTTCCCAGATGCCACATCCTGGACAACATCTGTAAAATGCAAGAGGGTGTGCAAGGCAACTGTGACTCATTGAAATGATCACCTTGGAAGGGTCCAGGGACTGGACAGTGACCTCCGTTTTTTTTTTTCAGGCGGCAATGAAATCCGGTGTTGTGCAGATTTTAGAGGGGAAGGGAGGAACGCTGCAGGCCCCCCGGGCGGTTGCTTTCATTTTGCACACTCCGTGGTTAGGCCGCCCCGCCCCTCCCCCCCCTCCGGGGGGGTTTCACTCTCATCTTCACATGGTGCAAACCGTGCTCTCAGCTGCCCGGCAGCAGGTTCTCAGGGGTGGGTTGTTATGGGAGCTGGGAAATGAGACTGGATAAGATTCCTGCCACCACACTGTCACATCAGAGCTCTTTTTTTTTTTTTAACTCCCCGTGGCTCCGTGGGAGTTTTGCCTGCGTTTTCCGGGTAATTGCCTCGCCCCCGCCCTCTGTGAGCCGGGCTGTGGCAGGCGCTGCGACTGGGGGGTGGTGACCGCCTCCTTCCCTGCAATCAGCTGAGTGGGCGGGCTGCCGGGGACACGGGTGCGGGAGCTCCAACCTCCTTCCTCAGGCGGCCTGAGAATGAATTAGGGCCACGGGGAAGTGGGAGCCCCAGGGGAAAAATTCATCCTGGGTGCACAGAGGAAAACCAGGATCTGTGTTGGCAAATGAAACTTCCAAGAGTCACACACAGAGGCAGATCCAGTAGAGGCTGAAGGCCCACGTTCAGAAGCAGGGCTGCTGGGTTGGAGTCCCAGCTGTGTCCTTTCAGCTGATACTGAGATCTCTCTGTACCTCTGAGTATCTATCTGCCTTGTGCTTTATTGCGAAGTTGACACGGGGAAAGCTTTTAGAACAGCTCAAAGGAAAAAACAATGTTTCTTCTACACAGAATGTTTCTTCCATCACAGAATACTTCTGACACCAACGCCTGGGGGTTTTCCAAAGGTCTGGCGATTCTCCAACTGTCCAGACGCCAACTGCATATCCTACAATCCTGTCCCGACACTTACTGCCCGCCGTTAGCACAGACGACACAGGTTGTGGCCTCAGGCCCATGAAACTGCCCCCCACTTCAGATGCCAGTCCCAAGGCCCAAGTTGTCACCTGTACTTCTGACCAACTGCCTATAAAGTGGGGACTCCTACAACCCCCTCCTCGGGTTCAATAACTTGCTATACTGGCTCAGAGAATGCAGGGAAACACTTATTGACATTTCCCAGTTTATTATATAACAAAGGATACAGATGAACAGTCAGATGAAGACGTATGAGCATAGCACAGGGTGAGGTATGGGGAAAGGGGTGTGTTCACCAACCCAGAAACTCTCCAAATCCCATACTTTAGGGGTTTTTATGGAGCCTTCATCACACAGGCATGATCAGTTAACTCAGTCTCCAGCCCCTGCCCTACCCCCAGAGCATGGGCAGTGGGGCTGAAAGTTCCAAGCTTTTATTCATGCTTGATCTTCTGGTAACCAGCCCTCACCCAGGAGCCCATGAGGGCCGACTGAACCCGTGCCCTCAGCAGTGAAAGCTCGGAGTCCTAACCACTGAACCGCCAGGGAATTCCCCAAAAGACACTTCTTTTCTTTCCTTTTTTTAAATTTAATTTTATTTATTTTTTATACAGCAAGTTCTTATTAGTTACCTATTTTATACTTATTAGTGTATATATGTCAATCCCAATCTCTCAATTCATCCCACCACCACCACCCCTCCCCACCAAAAGACACTCTTATCCAAGTCTTATTCCAAGGGACTTAGAAGCTCTTTGTAAGAGACTCCTATCACCCCTATCACTTGGGAAACTACGAGGATTTGAGGAATTTTGTGCCAGACACCAGGGACAAAGACCAAATAGATGTTATTATACCACAGCAGTACATCACAAGTGCATGAAAAATGGCCGTTCTTCTTATCCCATCAGGAGCATCCCCTGCAGTCTCTAATGAGGCCCATGGAGACGTACCTGCAATATCTGATGTCTGTTTGGAACCTAGTGAACTTCTACTTCTCCATAAAGACCCAGCTCAAATGACAGCTCCCCTGTGAAGCTCTTTTTTCATGTTACTCATTATTAACTGAACGCCTTATGCCAGGATCTGTGCTGAGTCCAAGTTTTATCTCGTGCAGGGGCAGATTCCGCTTTCGTGGGGCCTCAGAGACTTTTACAATTTAGGAGGACTTCTTTTAAAAAACAAACAAACAAACTATCTGGTTTTATAACATTTGTAAAACAAAAATGGCCTTGTGAGCATAGCTAGAGCCTTGGAAGGAGCCTGAGCAAGTGAGGGGCCTTGATTGGTACTTAAGCTTCATCAGCCTCACGGCAAACACATCTCTGGTCTCATGTAATCCCCACGGTCGCCGTCGTAGTTGGTAAGTACTGTCCCCGTAAGCGTCTCCATGTACAGACAGGCAGAGTGAGACTCAGAGACAAGAAGTCACTTGCCCAAGATGGTGCCCTTGACCACTGCATTGCACTGGCCTTTCTGCTGTCCCTGATTGGTAGAGACCATGTTTGGGCTGATCCCTGTACTTTGGGGCATCCCCTGTGAAAGCAGGGCGCTGTAATCACCGGCCACCCATCTGTCTCTACTGCAATGTCAGCTTCTCTCAAGCTCAGAGGCTGATTTCATTCATCTCTGCATCTGGGGTGGCCCACAGAAGGCACTGAATAAACACATGTTGAGGAAATGTACACCCTCACCTTCTCTGTTTTGTGCCCTAGGTCTCCACCAACGAATCTACTGATATTTCACGCTCCTGCTCAGGGGTTCCCAGCTGTAGCTTAATGTTTTGGAGAAGGTTTCTAGGGAGCAGAGAAGGGGAAAAAAGAAACCTTCCTGTAAGACCTAAACAGGGCTGCAGGAGAGGATAGTCAGTTCAGACATCCAGCAACTGTTTGTCAGGTACTTCTGTATGAGGAGCCAGAAGTGAACAAAACAGACAGATAGCCCTGCCCCCAAGAAGCCTGCATACTACTGAGGGGAAATAGACCGTGACAAAATAAATAATATCATAGCCTGTCAGAGGGTGATAACTGCTGTGGAGAAAAATAAAGCAGGAAAGGGAAATCAGGTCTGCTGGGGCAAGTACGGTGAGTGGGAGGGCCCCGTGGAGAAGGTGACGTTTGAGAAAGCCCAGAAGGAGGTAAGAGAGTGAGCCATGTGGCCATCTGCGGAAGGGCCTTCCAGGCAGAAGAAACTGCAAGTGCAAAGGCCCTGAGGTAGAAGAATGCAAAGGCCCTGAGGTGGGAGGGACGGCAACTCTTGCTTACTCCAAGTGAGGAGAGAATGGCAGGAGAGGGGGTCAGCGAAGTGACAGGGGCCAGAGAGATAGGCTCTGGGGGCCGTTGTGAAGAATGTGGACTCTCCTCACAGAGAAAAGGGAGCCAAGCCACTGGAGGGTGGCGAGCAGAGTGATCGGATCTGACTTTCATTTTAGAAGGATCCCGCCATCTGCCAGGTTGAGAATAAACTGTAGAAGGCAAGACCGGAATCAGGGAGACCAGTTAGAGACTATTTCAAGAATCCAGTGGGAGGTGGCTACAATGTGGACTAGGTTGGTGGCTGTGGAGGGGTGAGAAGTGGCCCATTTCCAAGTGATTCTGAAGACAAAGACAATGAGAAGGAGCATGATGTGAGGGGAAGTCTAGAGTAGGAATGATTCCAAGGTCTCTGGTCTAGGTACCTGGAAAGATGGGAAAGCCTAGGGGAGGAGAAGCTTTGGGGGGTACGTTCTGGATTTGGGGTTTGGACATGTTAAGTTTGAGATGTTTCTTGAAGTTGAGTAGGTGGTTGGATGCAGGAGAGTGGAGTCAGGGGAAAGATCCAGGCTGGAGGAGAAAAATTGGGAGTCGTCCACACGTGGCTGGTAGTCAAGGTCATGAGACTGAATGGGCTCACCAAGAGACTGCAGACAGGACGGCCAAGGCATGACCTCAGGGGGCCTGCCCGTGCTTAGGTGGAGGAGACAGAACTGAGTAGGAGCAACCAGGGAGGCCGAGGGGACCCAGGAGAGCTGGTGTTTCCAGGACAAGGGAGTGATCCTCTGGGTCCGAAGCTGCCGGTGGGTCAGGTAGATGAGAGCAGTGATGACTGGGTTACTGACATGAAGATCTTCGGTGGCCTTGCCCATAACAGTTTCCTGGAAGGCTGCCTGGACTGGTCTAAGAGGGCAGCAGAAGAGAGGAACTGTGGACAGCAAGCACAGACCACTGTCCTGAGGAGTTTGAGGGGGAAACAAGAAAGAGGCAAGGGCTGGTGAGGGAATTTGGGTCAAGACAAGGGTTCTGATGATGGGGAAATACAGCATGTTTCCATGTTGGTGGGAATGATTCAGTAGAGAGGGGGAATCCATGATGCAGGAGGGAAACAAGAGAATCGGGGAAGCGGTGAGCTTGAGTCAGTGAAAGGGGTTAGGATCTGGGGCACACAGCAGCATGAGCCTCAGGCAGGAGCACCCATAACGGCGGCAAAGAAGGATGAGGTCCTGGGCCTTATACAAAGTGAGAGGAGATAGGGGAGTCGAGGAAGCAGGAAGAAGCTGACGAGGGCTGGTAAGAGGTGGAGCTGTGAGGCGGAAGGAGGGACAGTGGGAAGGCGCTGGGTTCAAGGGTTCTCAGTCCTGGTAGGGAAGAAGAATTGTTGGAGATTGTGGCGGACCACTGATTGACCCCCCCAAATCCATCCTCTCCTTCTTCCATAACTATAGAGTCTGGCTGGGTACATCCTTGCCCAGACAACACCCCATGTCTCAGCCCCCCTAGCAGCTAGGGGCAGCCACGTGACTGAGTTCTGGAAGTGGCAGGTGACAGAAGTGAGGTGTGCAAGTTCCACATCACTGGCCTGGAAGGAATTTATCTGCCCTGCACCTGTACCCTTTCCCCCTTCTGGAATGTCGACATGCAGCAATTCAGCTTCAACCAGCACAGGGAGCGACCCGTGGGACAGGGCTTCTTGGTTTTGTGTGTGCCTTGGACCCCCTTTCGCTGTCTGGTGAAGCCTGTGGACCCTTCTCTGAATAGTGTTCTTAAATTCATGCAATAAAATCAGAGGATTACCAAGGAAAACAACTAGGCTGAACTATTACAAAAATATTAAAATTTTACACTCCAGTAGTATGTATATACTTCTTATTAACGCATTAAAGCACAATCTAACAATGGATCTAATAACTACTGTGCTCTCAAAGTAATAGTCACGAAAGTCATGAGCATACACAGTATTTCACAATAGAAATGACAGATATTTTCCTGTTACATTAGTTGTTGCAGATACTATACCTGCCAATACCCCCATTAGGCTTCCCGTCAGAATGAGAGGCAATGCTAATTTTCAAGTAGATCTTGGTATAAGTCAGGATGCAGTTTTTATCCCATGCACGTTCAGAGAGCCCCTGATTTCTAACCAGCCCTGTTCAGATCCCAGGTTTAGAACATCTGTTTTTTGGAGATGGTAGAACCACAAGATGGAAGAAAACTGCATTCCCCCAATAACCACAAAGGTAGCAAAGCCACCTTGTGGAGCGGCTAAACTGTCCCATGAGGGAACATTACAATCCTGCCTTATATATACTATTGTCTTTTAGGGTCTTTTTGTTATAGCAACTTATCCTGTATCCTAACAGAGAGGCAGACAGTGACTAAACAATTTTTAAGATACAACTGCATGAGTCAGCTGATTGCCTTGCCCCACAGCAACCTGAAACCCAGCTGAGGGCCTCGAGATTCTGCAGCCTGGGAACTCAGAAGTGAGCCCTTTTCTTTCCGCCTCCTGCTACCCAGACGTGGGCCTCCTCACATCCCACCCCCTGTCTGGGCCTCAGCAAAGTCCACCTGTTTCCTGTTCTTGGCCTGGACAGGCTGTGCCCTGGCCTCACCGCGTGGTGGCTGGCTAACAAAAGAGCAGCTGCCGCTCCCCTCCCTCCACCCCCTCCCTCCCAGGCGCAGACACACCCAGACAGACCTTGGGCAGATCCCTGACTACAGTTCACAGGAATGTTAGCAGAGAACTCGGGTTGGTTGGGGCCATGACTGCTGGCAGGATCTCAGGACTCCAAGAGGTCTGAACGGGAGTTGCCTGCACAGCCGGCAGCAGCAGAAATGCCCTTAAAAAGGGAAAGGAGAGATGCCAAGGAGAGAACTAATGCCTGTACCAGGAGGAGCATGTAACTCTCAAGAGGCAGGCAGAGGAAATGAAGCCAACAATCAGAACGATGAGGGCCACCATGGATTAAGCACCTACTAACAGCCAGGACTGTTAGGTGCTATCCACACACTGCCTCTTTTAACCCTCATAAGAGCCCCGAGTTGTATTTTTACAACTTTACATCTTGACAATTTTACATCTTTACAACTCTGAAAACTGAGGCTCAGAGAGTTTGAGCCACCTGCCTGGGGTCACACAGACCTCAAACTCATAAGGATTCAAACTTCTTCTTAACAACAAGGACCGGAACTAAGCATAAGGGGCCTCTTTCTTTCGTAGGAAAAAGGAGGTCCAGCCCTCAGTTCAGAAATTCCTGCTGTTCTGGGAAAATATGTGGTCTTCACAGAAAAAGGCAAAGCTGGAATCTCTAGGGAAACTGCTCTGTGTCCTGGGGTCGTAGGGACAGCACATGGTAGCCACGTCGAGCTATAGGATAGCCAGTCTGTCCATCCATGCCCTGTACAGGACAGGCTGGACAGGAGCTCTGTCTTGGCAAAAAGCCACAGAGGGTGGGCTGTGGAATTCCAAGGGCCTGAGGAAGGGAACAGGCTGGCCCCAGATTTTGTAGAGAGGCCCTGATCTCTGGGGAAGGGTAGAGCTAGAGGAGCAGCCCTGGGCCAGAGAAAGAGCATGCGCTGTGGGGTCAGACCCCGCCCGTCCCAGACATGTGGCCTTGGATGAGCACGTTTCTTCACCTACGAAGGACATTCACAGCCTCTGTGGGAGCTCGATGATTGAGATCACACGAACTCTGTTATAAAACACCCAGACGCTGAGGAGATTGCTTGGCACACAGCGTCCACTACGCGGTCGCCCTAAGTTCTGTCCTGAAGCTCTGGGTGAAGACAGGTCGTGGTGCGGCAGCCGCGTGTCCTGAGAAGTGGGGGAAGGCTCAGGGGGAAGGCGGGAAGCTGACCGCCAGATGGAGCTGCCTGGCTCCCTGGCAAGCAGACCTAAGTGCCGCCACTGAGCTCCAGGGCGGGGCCGCTCCAACCAGGCTGGGGACCCATGTGGCTCCAGGACAAGCAACACAGAGAGGCCTGCTCTAGCCTTGCGCCCACTCCCCAGGGCTTCTTCCCCACCTCTAAGGCTATGCCTTGCGCGTGTGTTCAAGGAGTGAAGCCCCCGGGAGCGTGTGAGCTGGACGCCCCCTCTTTACCTCGCTTCCCCTCTACCGGGTCCCCCCAAGCCTGCTCTGAACCTGCTGTCTCCTCCACAAGCTGCAGTGTCCTACTGTCCACTGCTCTCCCCCCTGCTGCCCAGGTCTGCCCACAGCCCTCCCCGACCAAGGCCTCTCCCTAAGCAGGGTCCTGCTATCCCGTGGCACAAGCCGGTCCTAAGGTGAGGCAGCCCAGAGCCGTGAAGAAAACCAGTGAAGGAATCAGGGTGGAGGTCCCCAAATCTCCCCCATCCACAGCACCCTCAGGTGGCCAGGCAGCTTGGGAACCCCAGCAGCAGGGAGATTCATTCATTCAACAGAGTGTTTGTGGAGCACATCTTCTATGAATTGGACACTGAGCTAGGAGCAGAACGCACCACCAGTGAATAATCCAGCCCTTAAGGAGCCCTCTGTTTAAACTGAGATGGACAAGGAAACACACAGTCATCCGCTTCCCACAGTCGCCGGGCGGAGAACATAGTGGGGTGTGCGAGCGGGGGGTCTGCCCTCCTCTGGGAGCTCAGGGAAGGCCCAGAGCCAAGCCCCAGAGCTTGGCCAGGCAAACATGGGAGGGATTGGGGTGGCCAAAAAGTTCGTTCAGTTAGTGAGTGCATTGTTCTATAAAGTTCTTCATGAAAATGAAAAATGTCTTTTATTTTTAATTAAAACCGAACAGGCTTCTTTTGGCCAGCCCAATACCCTGGGGCGAAGCACAGAACAACACGAGGAGATTGTTAGAGGGAGCCTGGCATCACTTTATAAAGACCGGCAAGGAGAGATGAAGGTGGACGGGAAAGCAGGAACCAGGCCAAGGGGGAACCGCTGAAGGGTTTCACAAGGGAAGAAACTGGTTGAACCCATCTTTCAGAACCAACATCCACCTGCAGTGTGAAGGACGGACCCGGAGGACAAGACTGGGACCCAGCGGGGGCTGCTGCAGGAGTCCACGTGCTGGCGGTGGTGGCTGGGGCCAAGGTATTGGTGCTAAGCGTACAGGCTAGGAGCTGCGGGTGGGACTGGATGGTTGAGAGGGTGTGGGATTGAGGGAGAGGGAGGAGAGAAAGTGACACCCAGGCTTCTGCCTCGGGCTGCTGGGTGGATGGATGCGGGGTGGGCAGGGCGTTTAGTCTCAGGGGTCCAGGAGGCGAGCAGGCTTGGGCAGAAGCGATGAGCCCACTTGGGACTTGGATTTAAGGTGCCTGTGGGACTCCCAAGTGGAGACGACCCAGTGGGTAGGTATACACAATAGCCTGGAGTTTAAGAGCCTGCCTGGGGAAGGGGCCTGAGGCAGCACATAGGTGGAGCGAAGCATCCAGGCTGGGAGGCTCAAGAGAAAGGGGAGCCCCTTGGGGGAAAGAGCAGGTGGAAGGGACGGCATGTTCATGTCCACACCTGGAAGACTAAGAGTGGTTCTGTGCGGCTGGGACAGGGAGGCTGGGCTTTAGCTTGCGGGCAGTGGATTTCAGCAGGGCAATGCCTTGCTGCGATTGGCTTCTATGACGAATGAATTGACAGGGTGGGGGTGGGGGGTGGGGGGGAGGGACCCATGCTTAGCATGATAAGCTCATCAGGAAGTCACAGAGATGGCAGGGACGTGGGAGGAGGAGCAGTAGATGAGGAGTCCTGCTTCGTTTGCTTGGGCCAAGATCTTGGATTCCCTTGGCCTCAGTTTCCCCATCTGTAGTACAGGGTTATAATACCTGCCTTCTTGGGCACATGGTGAAGATTAGGTGGGGTGTGTTTGAAACTGTTGCCTAAGGGGCTATGCATAAGTATGATGGGTATCTTTGCATGGGTGAATAGTTGGGCTGCAGCCCTCAACACGAAAGCTTTCTGGCATGCATTTGGAGGGGTCCTGGAAGGGAGGAGGGGAGAACTCAGATCTCCAAATCCCACCAGCCTATCGGCTCACCACACATCCCTTTTCTTGTCAAGGCTTGATGTATAGCCTTGGCTAGGCCAGGAATGAGAAGAAGGACATATGGGGGGTTGGTGTCAGCCTGAAGGCTTTTGGTTGTAAATTACAGGAAACCCAACCCCATGGAAGCACAGAAAAGACTATAGGCCACATCTCATTTCACTCTTCCACTCACTTTTTCTCATCCTGGATCTAGGGTTTCAAATGATATCGTCAAGGCCTAGCATCCCTTTTTCCTGCTCTTAGCTGCCTTCCTCAGGGTTCCTTACACTCTCAAAGCGCTCCTCTCCTGGGTTGGCAAGCTGGCCACACCAGCTCCAGCGTGACACCCTCCCGGTGTTAAACGCAGGGGGAAAACCTCAGCTCCACCTTCACTGTGTCTCCCTGGCTTGGACTGGGTCATTTGCTCCTCCCTGAACAAATCATGCAGCGGGGAAACCAAAGCCCGGATCTCACCCCCATAGCAAAATCGTTGCACGTGCCAGAAAAAGGGCAATGAGGCCATTGCTTCCCACTGAAGCAACTGCTTCTCGTGAACCCCCTCGGTGGTCCTGAACTGTGCTTTCCTCTGTTCGGGAAGCCAAGGCCAGAGGCAAGGTGAGGGCTATAGTTCATTGTCCCTTCCCTACCCACGTGCAGGCTCCTGCTGGCAATGCCCTCAGCTGCAGCCTGTTCTCTGAGGGGCTCTGTGTGCGCAGATGGGCAGCACTTTATAACATCACACGTGAACCTAGTTCCATGCCTGGCACTGCTGTGTTCCCAGGGTGTGCTCCAGAGAGCACTGGGTCTGGCTGCCACTGCATGGGCAGCCTGGGTCCCAAGTGGCCTGAAAGCCAGCCCCTCAGTCATCAAGAGCTCCGAGCAGGCTCCTGGCCTTCAGCCAACAGGACTGCACAGGCCAGTTCTGCCATCTCTAGCTGTGGGACTAGTCACTAAGCTCTGAGCCTCCGTTTTCTCATCTACAAAATGGGGTTAGTAACACCTCCCTCAGAGCTAAATGAAATAACATGTGAAAGTTTAACAGAGTTCCTGGGGCTTAAGCCAGTGTGTCTCAGACTATCTGTAGTGGACCAGTATTTGTGTAAAACATAAAAAAAATGAATTACTAGGAAAGTTAACTTTAAAAAGATATACAAGCTCCATTTTTTCCTATTATATTCAACCAATATGAAATTATTCTGTCACATAGCTATAAAAGTTTCTAAAGTCTCAATCTCTGTACTTCTCTCATGTGCAAACTGGTAACAAACATTTCCCAGACCAGTATGATTCCCTGGACCACACTTTGAGTAGCACGGATTTACGAGGCTCCCCACAAATGGTTGTGGACTTTTCCATAGTCCACTTTTGTTCATGTGATTACTATTTGAAAACTGACTTTTCTCTTCCCCCTCTTGCAATTTCAGGTTTCACTGGACCATGAACTGGGCTTGTTGACTGAATGGTGGAAACAGCTGTGTGTGAGGCCAGGGAGGTTCAGCATCACCGGTACCCAGGATATCATGAGCAGCTGCAGAAGACACACGGAATCTCTGACTTCACCAGGTTTATAACCTTGCAGTGGCAGAGTCTCCTAGGTGTTCTCCAATATCCATTCTTCCCTCCTTCCATAATAATAAAGTTTTACATGGGAACATGGTTGCTCAGCTAAAGACTATGTTTTCCCCACTTCCCTTGCAGCTAGGTGTAGTCATGTGACTGAGTTTTGGCCAATGGGATATAAGCAGAAATGACTTCTGTCCTTTTGATGGGCTGAGTGCTCCCCTGTCTCCTTTACTCCTTCCCATCAGCTGGAAGATCGCAAGAACTAAAGCAGCTTAGGAGCCAGAGATGGAATCTGTGCAAGGAGAATGGTAGAGTCTCCCTAAAAGTTCTGGATTGCTGACCTGCAGGCGAGTAAACTATTTTGTCTAAGCCACTGTATCTAGAGGTTGTTTTTTTCACAGTAGCCTAGCCTGGATCCTACCACTGAAATGAGCAGTGGCAATAGATCTCAGTGGGTTTCTGACTTCTAAATACAATACAATAAATAAATACAATCTTCCAACATCCTTTAAGCACTAATACGCCAGAAACAATCCTCGCAATAGCCCTCTGAGACGGGGAGGGCCTGTTACCCATTCCCTGGGCTTCTCCCAAGTTCTACCCTTTCTCTGATGGGGAACCAAATCAAAAGCACCTGGAAGCAGGGTGGCTGTGGGGCAGAACATCCATAGAAAACTAGCACTGGGATGCAGAGCGAAGGCCGTTCAACTCACTCATTCAGCAGCTAACTATCGTGTGCCGACTGTTTGCCAGGCTCTGAGCTGGGCACTAGGGGCACAGCGGTGAGCAAGTCGACTAGCACCTGCCCTCCTGAAGCTTGCTACCCCTGTGGGCGAGACCCAGGCTAAACAGAAAATCATGCAAGAGATAAGTAATTACAGTGGGCATGAAGGTGAGGAAGGGAAAGGCTACTGGGACAAGGTCACCGAGAAGTTTCAGGCAGGGCATAAGGAGCCAGGTATGGAAGACACAGTGACTAGGATGTGGGCTGGACCTCTGGGAGCTTGGATAGATAGCAAATGAATTGATTTCCCCAACATGGGCACTTAGGCATCCCACCGATACAAGAAGGCCGTCTGCATGTTTATCATGCCAACCTATGAGCATGGAACCTCTGCACAGAACAGTCCTAAGAATCTGTTTCCTGGGTCCTAAAAATCTGAGATAAGGGCTCCCTCATACCTACTTGGTTTTACTCAAGATGATTATTTTCAAAATGTGTCTTAAAAAGAAAGAGCTCTTACTTCAGCTACTAACAACAACAATAAAAAATTCCAACACCTTCTTACTAAAAAGGTAGCTTTTTGTGGTTGAAGAACTCAGAACCCATTTGACAAGCAATTAAAAGAGCCAGAACTGTGAGCTGGACCCCTTTCTCTTTGTGCCTGTCCAAGGCTGAGAAGTTTCTGGAAGCATGTCTGCTTTATCATTTAGGGATGGATTTGCCTGGGAGTCTCCCACCAATACACCTAAGTCCCGAGGCCTGGCAAGTTGTCATTTCCTGGGGTTACTCTATGTGTTTTTGCAGTCCTCCAGTTTATCAAGGGAGTAGACAAGGTGTGTGTGGGGGTATATTTTATGGAAGGATTAGCAGCTTAAAGAGTAAATGAGCACAGATCTGTTCATCCAGTTAGCAGTTCTGGATTGAGCTGCCAGCTGCAGGGAACTTTTTATGTCTAATAATTCTCTGTCCGGCCCTTGGGTTTGAACCTCTATATAGGGATCAGCTTCCACCCAGATTGGATTTATACTGGGGCCTGGGAGGCTGCACGTAAGGCTCCCCTTATGGTTTCTTGGTGAGTGAGCACTGCTACTTTTTCTCCTCCACAGAAATCTGGGCCTCCAGTGGGGTGGGGCAGGGGGCAGGGGTGTGTGCAGAGCAAGCAGGCCTTTCCGGGCCTGTGTGGGTGGTATCGTAGGGCCAGGAGGGAGCAAAGTCAGGAAGCTGGGAAGGGACAGTGACTGTGGGAACGACGTAGAGTGAGGCCTACTTGGGAGCGTCCCAAGTAACCATCTATACTCCATACAGAGTCACTGGGAAGCGGACCCCAGCCTTCAGCCCCAAGGACAAGCTCCCTTGTGATCAGGGAAAATGGGCTGGTGGGCCCTCAGATGGGAGCCAGCGCCAGGCCTGTGTGATGGCCTCACTCCAGGAACAGAGAAGCAGAGGCCTTAGAGGGGGGACAGCGAGCTGAGTCAGAGCTCCAAATCCCGCGCCTCTGGCCTTCGCCCTGACCAGCCCCTCTGTCCTCCCTTCTCAGGATGACACCACCCGCCTGGCCTCCCCAGGGGCCCAGCAGCCAAGAGACTCATTGGCTCCGACTCTGGATGCCTAGCAGCTGCTCCGCCCCCAGGGGAGAAAACCATGATCTCTCATCAGGCCGCAGCACTAGGAGAGGGCAAAACCCCGCCTGTGCGCATACGCAAGCGCGCAGTCACACGCACGCACGCCGCGCAGTCACACGCACACACGCCGGAGACTGAGTTGAGGGTAGTACCTTCTAGTCGTGCGCTTTAAAAAGAGAAAGCAGAGACACAATAGCTATTCAATAAAGGTTTGCCAATTGCACGATACAAGTGTTAGCAGAATAGAGGCGGCAGTCGTGTCCCACATAGCTCAAGGAAAGGGAAGAGAGGATTCAAGGGGAGAAAAAGCAAAGAAGAGGGGAAAGACGGGGTGGCAGTGAGATGAGACAAAATCAGAACACGGAGGAAGCCCGCTGGGCTTTGCTCGTACCTGGGGCACCATGCACTGGCCTCCTTTCTTGTAATAACAGAGCACCTACTGTGTGCAGGCTCTTTACTTCCATCACTTATTTTGACTTTCACAACAAACCTGGAAGGGGAGTAAGATTAGCCCGATTTTGTAGATGAAATAGCTAAGGCTCCTAGAGAGGCTTTGTGACGTGGACAAGGCTACACAATGGATCCAGATTGCATCCTGGTACCTTAAATGGGTACCAGATTGCTTCTGGTACCCAGAAACTCTTAATGCTTCCTACGGCGCCTGAGAGGCAGCAGGTCCTCAAGAAATGTGCAATGAACGAGAGAAGAGAGGATGGGGGGCAGGTGGAGAGGGGAGAGCTACTGCACTGCTGCTAAGATGGGGAGGGAAGGACAGAACAGCAGAGCTGACCCAGGCAGGAGCCCCATTACTATGGGGCTATGCTTGTGCCGCCACCTGGCTGGGTGGGCAAAACTGCGGCCTCCGCTGCAGGTTTTCTCTTGCACTGCTCAGCTCTTCCGCAGAGCCTGGCAGGGACTGCGTGGGAGGGAGGGAGGGAGGCACAGTTGAGTAGGGGCCAGCCTGGGGCACTAGACCCGGCAATAGCAGTGGGTACATTCTACCCTCCAGCCCACAGGCTCTCCCCACTGGCTGCCCTCAGAAATCACCTGGGGAGCTGTGAAAACAATAGCATCTTGGGCTCCATCCCCAGAGGTCTGTGTTAATTGGTCTGGGTTGGGTCCCAGACAGCAAAATTTATTAAAAGTCTCCCAAGTGGCTCCAGTGTGTAGCCAGAATTGAGAACCATCGCAAGCCCAATGTACCATGTACAACTGCCCCCTAAGAGGCGCTGCCCACTGCCCGACAAGGTAGGCATCCTTATGCCCCTATTACAGGTGACAAACCGAGTTTCTGTGAGATTAAGGGCCTCACAGTTGTCACTGCTAAAGGGCAGAGGTGTGATGGGAATTCAGATCTGACCTCAAAACGCCAGCTTCCCCATCCAGCACACAAAAGCCCATCCATTTGGGATGGGCCCTGACTGGGATTGCCCTGGGTTTTGTTCTAGAAGGCTGCCGCCTTGGCTTCAAGTCCCCCAGCTCACTCTCGGGTCTACGGTGCACCCCCCTCCTTAGCCAGGGTGGCTGGCGAGAGTTCGCGCTACTAATGACAAAGCTGCCATTTGTAAGCTCTTCCCATTCACAGAGCTTTTCCCACACATTATCCAGTTTAGTCCTCATACCTACACCACGAGGTGAGCCCAGCAGGAGTGATCATTAAGTCCACTCTAGAGTAGAAGCAACTAAAGTTCTGAGCAGCTAAACGATTTGGCCAAGGTCACAGAGCTTATTAATTGGCCCAAAGGAGACTAGAATCCAGCTTCTTTGTCTCTAAGAGCAGAGTTTTTTTCCCTACCTTATTCCTGAGTCGGGGTTTGGACAAACTGGCTTTGCTAGAGGAAAGCACAACTGGTAACAGAGCAGGCAGCCCAGCTTAGCGCGGTCAGGGGCACAGAGCTGCCCTTGAATGGCCTAGAGAATGGCACTCAGAAAAGTGCTGGCATCTATGTACTTACGAAAAGTGTTAGTTATTATTATTATTATTATGTGGCACAAAAGTGTTCTGGGCCGTGTTGAATCAAAAACCAGGAAACACTATCCGGCAAGTTCAAGTTTTAGTCGGAACTTTTTTCTTTTTAATATCAGGATTGAATTGGAGGCCTGTATGTATCTTTGTTTTGAAGCAAGCCTCTCAAAGGTCACCAGGCCACCAAGGGCAGGGCCCAAGTGGCTTGATCTCAGAGCCTTCCTGCCTGGTGGAGGATGTGCTTCTCTGACCTCTTGCAAATCCTGTGACCTTGGCAGAGGTGAGTCTGTCCTGTTGGAAGGGGTGGGGTTAGAAACCAGCTTGGGTGTTACAGGGTGAGAGCTCTGCGTTTGCGGGTGTCAGCAGCACATGACTTGGAGGATAATTGCTGTTTGCCACAGGTCCTGGGGACTTTTGACTCACCTGTCTTGGCTAAATGGCATTGTTAAGAGGCCTGAGAAGGAGGAAATGTAAAGAGCACAGAGTTTGAAAACCAGGAGACAGATTCCCATATGTCCTCAGCTGACCCAGCCAGAGCAGGAGCCTGAATTCTAGAAGAGGGTCCAGTGGCACAGCTGGTTTCTAATGCAGCTTCCCATTCCTAGCCGAAGCTGCTTGGATCCCATGAGGGCAGGAACAGGGACATGAGGGCAGGTGGAGGGTCTAGGAAGCCAGGGGACCAGATGCCCAGTCTTGCCCACTCCTGGAGGGTAGTCCTTGGATGTTGCCTCTGTATGCATCTCTCTGATCTAAACTTGTTGAAGATTTTTTTTTGCTGGCTCACATTTTCCCAGTTTACAAGTGAGTGTGGCCCTGGAGAGGGTTGGATCCAGCCACTGAATTCATTTTACTAAACACTGAGAGATTGATTGAGGGGTTATAAGCTTGCTCAGGGTACAGGGTACAGCGTGAGAGACTCTACCTTTGCACTGAGGGAGACCAGGGTCTCTACTTTGCCCTGCCCTCTTTCCATCTTCTTCTCCATGTGTTCCCTACGCCACCCCGTGCCACCAAGGATGCCATACTACTGCCTGCCCTGATGCCTTTGCACATGCTGTTCCAGCTGCTTACATGTTCTTCCTCCATCCCTACCCCTACCTCCAAAAGTACCCAACCTTCAAGACTGAACATCATGAATAATTCATATTTATTGAGGACCTACTAAGTACCAGGCACTACTCTAAGCATTTTATGTCCATCATCCTCTGAGTGCTCAAAACAACCCTGTGAGGTTGGTATTGTTAGCACCCCATTTTAAGGGTGAGGTCATGGAAGCTGGCACAGCTAGTTACAGGTAGTTACAGGTGGCAGGGCTAGGTTCAAAACCCAGCCAAACAGCCCCTAATATCACCCAGGAAGTGAAAGGCTCACTGCACCCCAAGATGCAGGTAATGAATGGACTCAAACTCAGAGTCCCCTCTGCCCTTTGCACATACGGCAGTGCTGGTCCATACCTCATTCTGGTGTAACTACTGTTCATGACTGTTGCCCCGTGTAGGAACCTCTGCAGAGTCAGTGTTCTGTTTGATCTTTGAATTTCCAGAGCCTAGCAGAGTGCCTGGTATGCATAACATACTCCAAAAAATGTTGACTAATATTGAATAAATGTTGAGTGAATGAATAAAGATAAATAGGCAAATAACAGTAGACAGATTATGACAAATACTAGAAGAGGGATCTGAACAAAAACATGAGGAGTTTGGAGCAGGAAGTGGTCACATCTGGGTGGGGAATCAGGAAAGCTTTTCTGAGGGAAAGGGAGGTGGTGCTTGATCTGAACCTTAGGCCTGGTTGGGTTTCAGCATAGTGAGAAGAGAGGGAGGGAGTCAGATGAGGGAACAGAGAAGCGAAGGCCTAGGGCCCAAGTACAGGGCGTGCTCACAGCTGGGGGTTAGGGGGAACACAGCAGCGTGCTGGGCAGCAGTGGGACAAGAGGGTAAGTGGAATATGCTGGTGTTATGGGTTGAATTGTGTCCCCCCAAAGATGTTGAAGTCCTAACCCCCAGTATCTGTGAATGTGACCTTATTTGGAAATAGGATCTGTGCAGGAGATCAAGTTAAGATGAGGTCTGTCCAATATGATTGGTGTCCTTACAAAAAAAAAGGAGATTTGGACAGAGATAGAGTAGCACACAGGAAGAACACCATGTGAAAAGGAAGGTAGAGATTGGAGTGATGCATCCACAAGCCGAGGAACACCGAAGACTGCCTGCAAACTGCCAGAAGCAAGGTGTGAGTCCTGGAACAGATTCTCCCTCACAGCCCCCAGAAGGAACCACCCTGCGCACACCTTGATCTCTGACTTCTAGCCTCTAGAACTGTAAGAGAATACATTTCTGTTAAGCCTCCCAGTTTGTGGCGCTTTGTTGTGGCAGCCCTGGGAGACTAGTACAGCTGGGGAGGGTCTCCCCTGGCCAGCCGGGGGTTTGGTCCTTGGCAGCCAGTGGGAAGTCAGTGAAGGCTTCTGGGAAGGAATGGTCCCCTTTGGATATTTGCCGGTGTGTTCTACCCTGATGAGAGTAGAGGATTCTCTAGGTGGAAAGGTCAGTGGTAGCCAGCATGGAAACAGGCTGAAGGAAGCTATTAATGGATTGCACAGCATGGGCTCAGCTCTCAAGCAGGTGCTGTGAGTAAAAGTTACTGCGTCTGCACTTCACTGCTTACAGTGGAGCTGAGGGGCAGGACAAACATGCAGGGACAGTGGTGAGCAGCACAGCTCAAGTATGGCCTCCCGGTGATCCAGCATTGGGAGAGAGTAGTGCATGACTACGGCTAGAGCAGAGCGGGGTGCATGGCAGCAGCAGCCCTCCTGCTGGCTCGTTTGGGCCTGGGGTGGCTCATCAGCTCAGATGCTCAGGCCTTTTAGGCTTCCGAGCTACAAAATACAATTCTAACTTGAGCAAAAAGAGGCATTTATCGGGCATATATAATCAGTGTGTGAATAATGACGAATAAAGGTTGAATGAATGGAGATGAGTTGGCAAATAATTATATGCACGTCAGTGACAAATACTAAAAGAAAGATCTGAACAAAATGCTACAAGGCAGGATATGACCACATCTGTTGGAGGTATCCAGAACCGTCTCTGGAGGGAAGCTCCCGAATGGAAGGAATGGCTGCCCTCAGGAAGGATAAGAATGGGCAGCTCTGGGGAGTGGAATGGGAACTCTGGAAGTCTCTAGAGGGTGGCCATCGATGTGGCATCTCTGAGTGTCTCCCCCAGGACGCCAATTCTCAGGAGAGAACTGATTGGCTTAGCTTGGGCCATGGGCTTACCCCCTGGGGGTGGGGCCTGTGATGGGCAGCTCAGGTCAAAGGCACTAGTTCTCCAAAGGAAAAGAAGAGGGGACAATTCACCAGAACCAGGTGGAAAAGCAAGGGATTCTAGGCAGGCAAGACAGCTAACACCCTGTGCAGGAGAGGAGAGGGTTTGAAATTCAGGAGGTTGAATGACGAAGGAAAGAGTTGGAATGAGTCACGGATGAGACTCAGGCAGGGAGGAGACACACCTGGTGGGAGCCCAGTGCCAGTGTAGGAGTAGTGGACACCTATCCTTTCGTTGGCCCAGAAGCCACACCTCACACCCCTCCCCTCCTTCTGAGAACTTTCTCTCCCCTTCCCTGCCGCCACCCACATCTCCGTGGTTCCCGTGGAAGGCTATGTGACATCCTGTCCTAGTGGATCAATCAGGGCTGGCAGCGGACCCCACTTGAGCCAACCATGGTAATCAGCCCTTCACCCCAAATCCTTCCTAGTAGGTCTCTAAGGGAGTTTGAATTAGATTTCTGCCCCTGGTAGTTGCCTAGATTTAGGGTCCTATCTTTTGCACAGTTCCTGCTCTCAGGGAGCTCAAAGTAAAGCAAGAGAGACAACAATTAGAAACGTAGCTAGAAAACAATGTAAATATGCCTATCCCATAGACTTGCACAGTGAGCACACAGGTAAATACTTACAAGTCATATACATGCATTCGTGTACAAAGGTACTGGAAACAGATGAAACTTCATAGCAGAAGAAGGGCATTCCAGGAGAGAGAATAGCTTGAGCAAAGAGTGGAAGTAGGAAAGGACTTGTCAGTTTTGGAGGATTTAGTCCAGCGTGACCGGAGTATAGCGTACATGACAGGAAGCAGCCAGAGAGGAGGCGAGTGTCACTCGCATCGTTCAGGTTTGGACTTCATTCTTAGACGTGGGGAGGAATGGAGAGCCAGGTAGGGAGCTGTGCTTTATGAACAGCACGCAGCAGTGATGTGGAGATGCGTACAGTGTTGGGGAGAAGCCGTGCTCTGGTGATCAAGCCCCCTCCCCTGTCAGGTGGGCAGGAGGAGAACCCCAGAGCTAATGCGAGCTCGGGCGCCAAGGGGTCTCGGCAGCCAGAGTGCTGACGCCATGGGCAGTGTCTGGAGATGTGCTGAGGGTCAGGCCAGCAGCTCCCAAACTGGGTCATCAGTCCAGAGGGCTAGTTGTCAAGGAGTGGAGGCGCAAAGGGGAAGCTGGGAAGGGAGTAGAGGTTGGAAAGAAGGAAAAGCCAAAAGCAAGGAGTGGCAGAGCTGGCAAATAGGAAGTGAGAAAAAATTCTGGAGCTAGGGTGGGCTCCCTCTGGCTCTTCATGCCCTCTCAGAGGGAACTGCAGGAGCCCCCAGGTCCACTTAAAGGGGCCTGAACTGGACAGGAGCAGAGTAAACAGCAGGAGGCTCTTTTCCTAGTTTAGGCAAGAGTTGATAACGATCTAGGACAGTGGTGGTAGGTATAAAGGGGAGGAGATAGCCCAGAAGCATATTTTAATTTAAATTTTAATAGAAAATACGTTCTCACGGTTAAAAATAAAAAATATTAGAAAGTATTCAGGGGAAAGCCTGGTTCCCACCCCAACAGCTAACCTTTATTATTAGATTTGGCATGTTTTCCCAGTTTTTTTTTACAACATAAATAAACAAAATGAATATCTGTTATTACTTCTATAATTTTTACTCAATTCTATAAACACTGTTTTCTACTTTGCTTTTTTTCCCACTTAATATCTTTGAGATCTTTATAACACACAGAAAACAGCATTTGTGTAATATTTCCTTGTGTGAATAAAGCAGAATTTATTTAACCAATCCCCTGTTGATGGACACTTGAGTTTTTCCCAATCTATTTCTATCACAGACACCATCCCAAAGAATAGCCTTCATTATTTCCCATGTGTGCAGAGATTTCTGTAGGATAGACTCTGAAGGTGGGATGGCTGCATCAGAGGACATATGCTTTGATAAAGTTGCAAATTACCCTCTATAGGGGTTGTACAAATGTATACAACCAATAGCAGTATGTGAGAATGCCTGTTTCCCCAGACTTGTTAGTAAAGTATATTATCAGACTTTGGATTTTTGCCAGTCTAATGGGTGAAAATGGTATTTCATAATTTTCAACTGCATTCTCTTATTATGAATGTGATTGAGAAATGTTTTCATATATTTGTAAGTCATTTGCATTTCCTTTCTGTGAACTATTTGTTCATATTCTTTGCCTAGTTTTCACTTGGGTTGTGGCCTTTTTCTTCTACAATCAATTTCTAGGAGTTTCTGAACCAGGGTGGCCATAAGATGTGGAAACAAAAGTGAATATACATTATAAATAGTTTATTAATATATTACAATACATATTATATTCAGTGACATTTCGTGATATGTTCCATGTGTTATCCCTCATTAGCAACTGCTGTGCAAAATGGCAATGGTTGTGGTACATAAATGTCACATCTCTATCAATTCCATATAGGCACATGCCTCTCTGATGCACTACCACAGATTTTTTGCATCTCTTACTTTCACAGAATAAATCTATACCTCTAGCACACCCCAAAGAAACATATCAAGGACTTCCACTTCCAGCTGTGATGGAGTAATGGGCAGATTTATCCTCCTGCCTTAAATGACTAAACACCTGAACAAAACATATGAAACAATAGTATTAAGACAATGGACAACAGCTAGCATAGAGAAAGGAAACAAACAAGGTAAGCCCTGTGACTTTCTTAGCTTACTGCCTAAAGAGAATTTTCAGTCTACAAAACACAGAGCAGGTACCCAAACAGAGCCTGGGAGTCTTTCTGAGCTAAGAAAACAGAGTTCAGGTTTGGGGAGGCCAATGTGTCTGGAATTTGTGGGGCAGAATACTGGAAAAGAGAGCTTTACACAGAGGGAACACTCTGGAGCTCTGAGGAGGGTTCCCCTCAAGTCTTTAGCTGAGTACTGATCCGTGCAGGCAGGTATGAAAACTAAGGTCAGGGAAAAACCACTAAAATGGATCAGTCAGAACAACTGCAGAGCTCACACAGGACCAGGAATAGTTCATGTTCCTACTAGCCAGCCATTTCCAAACAGCCAGAATGGAAAGCCTTCCTAATACCAAAGGCATTAAGTAGAGTCCTCAGAAGGGTATTTCCTTAGCAGTGGGCAAAGTCAGCCCTAGACTTAAGGCTCTTCTAGGTCCATCTAACACAGCTTAAAATCAAGCATCAAGAGGATCAAATATTTTCAAGGAACTTGACTGCATCCCAAAACAAAATCTAAAATTACTTAAAGGAATATCTAAAAGCTCTAGCACCCAGCAATGTAAAATTTACAATGTCTAGCATCTAAAAGAAAAATCCTATACATGCAAGGAAGCAGGAGAACGTGATGCAAAATATGCAGGGGGAAGAAAATCAACAGACCTGGAAATGACAGAGATGACAGAATCAACAGACAGCATGGTAAAACAGCTATTATACATATATGTCATATGTTCAAGAAAGTAGAAGCATGAGCATATTAAAGAGAAATAGGGAATCTATAAAAAAGATCCAAATCAAACTTCTAGAGATGAAAAATATAAAATCTAAAATGAAAAATACACTGGATACAGTTAACAGCATTTAGATACTGCGGGAAAATAATCAGTGAACTTGAAAATATAGCAATAGAAACTAATGAAAATAGAAGGCAGAGAAAAAAACTACAGAAAAAAAAAATGAACAGGGCATCTCAGTGACCTGTGAGGCAACAACTAGCAAACTAATATATGTATAATTGGAGTCCCAAAAGGAGAGTAGAGAAAAAATTGGGGCAGAAAATATCTGAAGGAATAACGGCCAATATTTTTCTGGATTTGATGAAAACTATAAACCTAAAGATTCAAGAAGCTTCACAAACCCCAATCAGAAGAAGCGTGAAGAAACACCAAGGAACAACATACTTGAAATAAAGAACAAGTCAAGAGCAGCTGAGGATGCGGAAGACAGTGAAAGGGAAAATAACTGTCAACCTATACTCAGAGAAAATCTACTTCAAAAACAAAAATGAAATAGACTTTTTCAGACAAGAGCTGAAAGAATTCACTACCAGCAGACCTGCACTGCAAAAAATTAAAAAAAAAAAAAAAGTCCTTGAGCAGAAGAATAATGATAACCAGATGGAAATTTGGATCTACAAAGAATAAAGAGCACAGGAAATAGTAGATATGTGAGCGAATATAAAAGACCCTTATTTAACAAAAAAGCAGTAATCAAAGATGTTCAATCTATAAAAAGTAAAATAATATAATTCATGTTTCCAGAGATCATCACCAGTCTGTATATTAGGGAGGCCTGTTCTATGTCTGTGATATAAGTTGTAGTTGGCTTTTCCCAGTTAGTTGTTTGCTAATGATGCTTTCTTTTATTTGTTTGTTTGCTTGTTTGTTTTGGTTTCATGCCCTAACAGAACTTTTTTATTTTTAGGTAGTTGAATTTATCAATCTTTTCTTTTATGACTTTCAGATTGGGGGATTATAGTTAGAAAGGCTTCTCTACCGCAAAGTTATAAAGGAAATCTCCTAGAAAGGGCTCGATATCTGAGAAAAAGAATCAAGTTGACTGAGGTTTCTGACTTGGGTACTGACCAAATGGTGATGCCATTTACTGAGTCAGGGAACCTGGAGCAAGAGCTGATTTGGGAAGTGAAATAATGAGCCGCATTTGGACAGGTTGAGTTTGAGGTGCTGCAGAACAGTCAAATGGAGATGTCCCGTGGGCATCAGGAAGCATGAGCATGGAACTCACAGGAAAGGCGTGGGGGGGGAGGTATAACTGGGAGTCATCAATGCAATTTGATGCAGCATGGCATTATGGATATATCTTGTCCAAGGACAGTAAAGGTAATAAATGGGTAAAAGATCAAGGATGAAAATGTTGGGAGGATAAAAATTTTCAAAATGGGAGGAGGGAGGAAGAGGATCAAGGGAAAGAGAGAGAAAACTTGGTCTGAGAAGGAGGTAGAAGGCCAGGAGAAGCAGAGAGGAAAAAGTAGGGTCATGGAGTGAAGGGAAGAGAGTGAAAGAGAAGAAGGCCAGGTGGAGAAAAGAGGGAAGGGAGAGAGAACAACCAGGGGAGTGTTAAAAATCACCCAGGGTGGGTCCTGGAGCAGAATGAGGGGAGAATGAATGGAAATGAGTGTTTATTATGTTCTATGTGTGTGGCACTGGGCTAGATATTTACAAAATTACTCCATTAAATACTTATAGAATTAATTTCTTTAAAAAATTAACTGATCAATCTTTGTTTCTCCTTATTACCAAAGAAGTAAACACACTTATTAAAAATAAATTAAATGATACAGATATATAACACAGAAATCTAAAGGCCCTGGGAATGCCACCCTTGAGGTATAATCACCAGTATGAGTGTGGTGTATGTGCTTCTGGATGCTTCCACGCATATACTAACATTCATTATTTAGTAACCTCTACTTACTGTATTGTAACTGACCCTTTTAAAAACATTTCTTAAATATCTTTTCAGTTTTGGTATATGTACACTTATTGCATCATTTTTAATAGCTATATAATATTTTCCAATGGATTTTGCCTAATTTATCTAATTATTCCTTGAATTATTTCTAATTTTTCCTATTAAAAATTATGCTTCAATAAGCATTCTGGAACACAGGCACTTGAATATATATGCCAGAACGTATGCAAGTTTTATTCTAGTAATTGTCAAATGGTTTGCACATTTTGGTATAGTAGATATTGCCTAATTCCTCTCCAGAAAGGATGTACTAATTCATAGTCCCAACAACAGTATATGAAAGTGCCTGTTTTCTTACCAACACTGGGTATCAAAAACCATCTAAAATCCTTGTCACTATGCTATTTCTTTGTTCTTTTAATTTGCATTCCTTTGACTATTAGTGAGGTTGACCATCTTTTCATCTGTTTATTGAACATTTACATTTTTTCTTTTGAAAATTGTCAGGACTTCCCTGGAGGTCTAGTGGTTGAGACTCAACACTTCCACTTCAGGGGGCATGGGTTTGATCCCTGGTTTAAAAAAAAAAAGAAAGAAAAGAAAAGAAAAAAAATTGTCCATGCATATTCTTTATCTATTTTTCTAATGGCAGTCTTTTTAAAAAATATTTATTTATTTGGCTGCGCGGGTCTTAGTTGTGGCATGTGAGATCTTTTAGTTGCAGCGTGCGGGATCTAGCTCCCTGACCAGGGATCAAACCCAGGCCCCCTGCATTGGGAGCATGGAGTCTTAACCATGGGACCATCAGGGAAGTCCCAGCAGTCTTGTCTGTTATTGAATTCTATAAGCCCTTCACATATTATAGAAATTAGCACCTTTGACTGTCATATATATTGCAAACATTTTTTCCCAAGTTGACTCATTCTCCCTCCCCCACCCCCGTGTGTGTGTGTGCGCGCGCGCACACGTGTGTATGTTTCTCTTTTTCTTTTATTATTTAGGAACTTAACTCTTCATGTAATAAGATTTATCAATCATTTCCTTTATGGGAGCTGGGTTTCATATGAATATCAGGCTTAGAAAGTCTTTCCCAATTTCAAAATAATAACAATGCTCATCAATATTTTCTTCTAATACTTTAAAAGTTTCACATTTAAGCTTTGATCCATCTGTAATTTTATATTTGGACTGAGGTAGGAATAAATGTTTATTTATTCAATTGGCTATCTAGCTGTCTCAATAATATCTAGTGAACTGTCCACTTTCCTCATTTGGCTTTAAATACCAACTTTTTCATACACTAAAATTGGATGTATTTTATCTCCATTTCACAAGTAAGAAAACAGAATCTCAAAGAGATTATGTAACTTGTTTGAAGTTGCATAGGGAGCTAGCAATTGAACCCAGGTTTGGAAACCAAGTCTATACTGTATTCAGCATAACCTGCCTCTCACAGAGGGGGCAAGGAAAGTTTAACAAAATTCAGTGACTGGCTGGAGGGAAAAGGGAAGGTCACTTCAACAGTGAACCCAGCAGTCATGCTGGACTGCAAGTCCGGAAAGTTGATCTTTTAAGCCGGTTTTAAGAGGAAAGATGCTGAATGTGATGATGAGTAGAGTTTGGGATACTGTAGATCACAGTGGAGGTGGTACCCAGGTGGAGGAGCACCAGATGAAAATTTCCAGAACTGGAGTTCAGGAGAAGAGACAGAGCATGAGTAGTGATGGGTGGTCGTGGGGAGGACGAGAGAAGGAGGTGCTGAGGCTGACTTCCAGGTTTCTGGCTTGAGCAACTTGTGGGGTGGAGGTGCTGTCTCCATCTTGACAGGGCAAATCAGGAGAAACAGGTTGGCGGGCGGTGAACTACGAGTTCTCTTTGGATTGGAGGAGCTTGTTGAGTCCCCCAGTAAGTAGTTAGATACACAGGCCTAGAGGTCAGCATAAGCTCTTTCCTGAGGAAAGGTGAAGTGGTAAAAAAGGGGCAGGCCAAAAGGGAAGGAGGGAATCAGAAAAATAAATTTGAAAGGAAAAAAAGGACCATTAATTGCTGGGGAATAGAGCAGGGAGACTGAATCCTTACGAAGCAGCCAAATATGTATTACCAAGAAGTAAGGATTTTTAGATGAAGCAAGGAAATCCATCAGCTGACTCACCAATGACAATCTATAAAAGGTGAGTACTCATATGATGGCCAACTTTTGTTGTAAAGCTTTTGTCTCACTGCTGCAGACTGGTTGAGTTTATTACACTGTCCTGAGGAAAGGGGGCCAGGAGAAGAAAGAGAGCCACCATGGTACCTGCTCACTCCTCATACAGGGAATAGTAACGGGCAGTCCCAGACAGATCTAAATTGTGGTGATCCTGACCCCATGGATTGGAACCCGAGGAGAAAGCTCTCACTGAGGCTTAGAGTAATCATGCGTAGCCTTCTAAAGGTTGAGGGATTTGAAGCACTGGGAGCAAGATTAGTGAGGTAGGGCGAGGCCAGCCTGAGGACAACCTGGAAACTCAGGCCCCATTCAGACCTAACAGGGATCAGAAGCAGGGATCCTTGAAGGTTTATGAGCAAAGGAATAGCACTGAGAAGGTGGCATTCTGGGAGGAATTGTCAATGCCAGGTAGGAGAGACAGAAAGCTGGGAAGTACAGAGGTGGCTTTTTGGGGATGTTCATTTAGCAAACATTTCCTGGGAACCAAGTACATACCAGATACTAGGTATAGCCACAGAGATGAAGAGAAGAACAAAGATCTGGGAGAAGAATTAAGAAAGGCTTTCCAGGGAAGCTGGGTTTTGCAGGATAAATGGAATTTGCCACTTAAAATCTTGACTGCTTAAAAATGCCTTTCTTGAGCCTTGTCTGATGGCGCAGTGGTTAAGAAGCCGCCTGCTAATGCAGGGGACACTGGTTCGATCCCTGGTCCGGGAAGATCCCACATGCCGCAGAGCAACTAAGCCCATGCGCCACAACTACTGAAGCCCACGTGCCTTAGAACCCGCGTGCCGCAACTACTGAGCCCACGTGCCGCAACTACTGAGCCCGTGTGCCGCAACTACTGAAGCCCTCGTGCCTAGAGCCTGTGCTCTGCAACAAGAGAAGCCACCACAATGAGAAGCCCAAGCTCCACAGCGAAGAGTAGCCCCCGCTCGCTGCAACTAGAGAAAGCCCACACGCAGCAAGAAAGACCCAACACAGCCAAAATAAAAAAGCTTTTATTTATCTCTAGAAACACATACAAAAAAGTCAAGCAGTACAAAGGGACATGCAGTAATTCTCCAATACAAGTTGGCCCGCAGTGCCCTCCTCCTGAAAAAGCAGCCACAATCATTAGTTTCTAGCACAGAACAGTGATGAAATTCACAGATTCTGGTACCAACCCGCCTGGCTTCAGATCTCAGCTCCACCACTTGCTAGATGGTCACCTTGGGCAAGTAGCTTAACTTGGCTGTACCTTAGTTTCCTCAATCACATGAAGAGGGTGATGACAATAGGACCTACTTCCAGGATTGTTGGAAGAGTTAAAATGTATAAAGAGCTCAGAACGATGCCTAGCACATAATGAATACAAAGTACATGTCCTCCTATTAGTGCTCCAAGTGTGAGATGTGTATGTTTATAACCACTCGGTATGGATGGGGATGAAATAAGATAATGCATATAAAATACTTAGTATGGTGTTCAGCAAAAAAAGTTTTCAAAAAATGCCAATCGTTGTCCTCATCAGTGCAGCAGTGTAGCCAAATGGCCAGAGCTTCTGCCCACGATGTTCCTCTATACATGTGTGTTGAACAAGTGAATGAAGGAGTGAGTGGGTGAATTAATCTTTTACCTTATAGTCATAAGATTACCTATATCAGTTCCATGTTTCTGATCCTGATTGTTTTAAGTGCAAAAGTAGGAAGAGAAAGGTTCTCTCTGTACCAGAGCATCTTTGCACCATTTTCCACCTTCTTTGCATCCTCTTCACCATGGAGTCTAAGAGCCTGGGAACTACAGATCCCAGAATCCCTTGCTAGCAGGGATTTGGGTTAGATGGCACTAATGAGAGGTACCTGTGCAAGATCTGGAAGGAGGAAGAGAAGAGCTAACATGAGATTTTGTAGTGGCCTCTAGGAATTTGCCTGAAACTCACCTACTATGGTCTGCAGAGAGCTGTTATTATCACTGCAGTCTCCTATGATTCTTATAGCTTCCTGACTATCTGAAAGCTAACAGCTGATCTTTAGGGCTGGTTTGCCTTTACTTTTGTTCCTCCAGCCCTTTCAGCAGTTATGTTCCATTTAAGTCCCTGTATTAAGCCCCTTCCTGCTTGAAAAACCTGAGTGGTGTCTGTCTTCCTGACTGAACCATAACTAAACATTTCCTTTTTATTAGGAAAGAAAAACTTTCCCAGAAATCCACCATGAGACTTTTACTCATGTCTAATTGGCTGGAAGTGGTCATAAACCCCAGCCAGTTAGCCAAGGATTACCATAACAGGCCTAACCCAGTCATGAGTCACCCCTCCCCCACCCACCCCAGGGCTGGGCATATTGCTGCCTCACACCTCAACAAAGAAGAGGTAAAGGGCTACCGTGCAGGCACCTGTAGTTCCTGCTCCTCGGTGTTTTGGAGACCCCAGTCTTATTTGGAAGGTCCTAATAAGAAAGTTGGACTGGGAGTGGGGTTTATCTTTCAGGTCTGGCTGATGGTAGTAATGAATGTCTTAGGAACTGGGCTTCACGATCAAGCTGAGAACCCATTAAAAAAGAATCAATGTGTTTGTATTGATTTGAGGTGAGCATTTATATTTTCTTCTCTGCAAGGCTAGGCATTCTTGGGACATATTAAAAAATAAAAGTACAGAGAAATAAAACAGAACTGAAAATTATTCATACGTTATTCATTGAAAGACTGAATAATGTCTCTCACAGCTATCCTATGTTTTAATTTAAAAAAATAATAATCACTTTCATAGCATTTACAGTGTGCCAAGCATTTTTCTAAATGCTTTCTGCACATTAAATCGTTTAATCCTCCCAATAATATAAGGTCAATCCCCCCAATAATATATGTACTCAAGGTCACACAGCTTTATGTGATAGAGCAGAGATCTGAACCCAGGCAGTCTGGGTCAGAGGTCACATTCAGAACAAATGAATGAGTGAATGAATCCACCCCATGGTATGAGCTGGGTGTGAGCTATACTGCTTCTTGAATGTTTGTAGCTGCTGTGTGGTTAACAAGCTATAAGTGCATTACTGAATTCAAGGTGGCTTTTTGTCATTATATATTTTATTCATCAATAGATGCTAAATAAAAAACAATTACAGGAGGAGCCATGGCATTTTTTCATGTTTGTATTCGTTTCCAGTTGCTGCTGTAACAAATTACCACAAATTTGGGACTTCCCTGGTGGTCCAGTGGTTAAGACTCCACACTCCCAATGCAGAGGGCCCAGGTTCGACCCCTGGTCAGGGAACTAGATCCTACACGCATGCTGCAACTAAGAGCCCACAAGCCACAACTAAGATCCAGCACAGCCAAATACATAAATAAGTATTTTTCTAAAAATTACCACAAATTTAGCAGTTTTAAACAACAAAAATGTACTCTTTCACAGCTCTGGAGGTCAGAAATGTAAAATCAACACAGATGCATCTCTCCTGGAACCTCCAGGGGAGAATCTGTTTCTTTGCCTTTTCCAGGTTCCAGAGGTCGCTTGCATTCCTTCGATCATGGCCGTTCTTCCATCTTCAAAGCCAGGAATATAGCGTCTTCTCTGCTCTCTGTCCTCCTGCCTCCCTCTTCTAAGAACCTTTGGGATTACATTGGGCCCACCAGGTAATCCAGGAGAAGCTTTCCATCCCAAGATCCTTGACTAAATCATATCTATAAAGTCCTTTTATAGTGAGATTACATATTCCCAGGTTCCAGAGATCTGGACATCACTATCTTTGAGGGGCCATTATTCACACTACTGTAATGTCATAAAGAGATCCTACCCCTGGAAAAGGCGAAAGAGACCTCTGCTAACACAATGAGTCCATCGTACGAATGGGAGGCAGCAGAGGTCATCCTTTGAAGGCCTAAGCCCTTCCCTAACTCCTTCTCACTTGTAGCTGGTGGAGCTGGTGAACTCCTGGGTTCTGAGCAGAGAAGGGGAGCAAACCCTGAGGGGCACAGCAGCCAGTCTCCCAGAGTGCCCCTGCCCTTGGCTCGACTTGGTGGGGCCAGCTTTGAGGGGCCTTTCCAGGAGAGCCTTGTTTCCCACAAGGAAATTTATGGAGGGACAGCGGCCCCAAAACAAGAACTAGTGAAAGTGAAAGCTCTAAAGACATCCAGGTGGGCTTTGCATCTCTCAGGAGGGTCGCTCAGATTTCAGCAGCTGCGGGATGCACAGTGTGGTCCAGGGAAGGGGGTGCAGGGAAAACCTGCCACGAGAGCCTGGGCGGGTGCAGCTTCACTGTGTCTTCCTTGAGGATTTGGGGAGTGGGCTGAGGGAGTCTGGGCAGATGCGTGGTCAGCATGGTCCGGTCAGTGGGTGGAGTGTTGGGGTGCAGCGGGGCAGACGGGGGGCTCCTGCTGCCTCTCCCCTGGAGAAGCTCAGCATTGGCATGGCCGTGGGTCACGCTCCAGCATCCCCAGAGTCCCTAACAACAAACGTTTATCCACATCTCTTACATGAGGCCTGGGACCGTGAGTAAGGCACGTGGGCTGGGATGGGGGTGGGGCGAATGTTGCTACCAAGAGATACGTTTTTTTGTGTCCTGCCCTCTGTGGCTTCCCGTCTATGCAAGGAGACAAGGCGTGAACACAGAACGTCCACAGCACGTACGACAGGCCACTGAGGACTCTCACTTGTACGTGGAAATCACGAAGAACAATGAAGTTGGTTGCTCTGTGCAGAGCGCGTCCCCCGATCCCCCCGTGAATCTCATCCTGCAGGAGCAGTCCCAATAAAGCTCTTTCCAGAGGCTTCCTGTCACACCAGCTGAAACAGGTATTCCCCAGGGTACTCTTTCTCCCGGAAGCAGTACGTGCGGAGCTCTTCGTGCCTGCCAGGAAGTTTCCTCTTCACCGCCCTGCTGCGCACGAACTCTGTCAAACAAGAGTTCAGGTCTGCACGCTGTCTGCCTGTGAGCACAGCTGGGCCGGTGGCACACAGCTGCCAGCTGCAGAGGGTTTGTTTTCCTAGCAACCCTCCCCGTTCTTGATAACGGCAGCCTGAGGCCCAGCTCCGGTCGATGATTTGCCCACGGGTGCCAGCGAGTTATGTTTGTTCCTGGCCCCTCGTGAGTTGGAATCCGGTTGATCACCACACCCCCGACTCCACTTTCTTCAGAACCCAGCCTTGCCTGAACTTCCAGAACCTTCCCCTCGCTAAGCAAGGGGCTGGGGAATGTAGGCCGGTCCCCAGGAACTGAGTCAGGGAAGAGAAGGGGTTACAGAAAACACAGGGGAAGAGAGAGACCACTGAGAAGGCTATCAGAGCTGACCTTCCTCACGCCAGTGGGCAAGGCTCCAACCAGTTTGGGTTCTGTCCCTGAAGGCCAGAGCTGTGAGGAGGGCACTTACCCAGCTTACCCTCCTGAGCAAAGAGTCCTGGCATGGAGCTACCTAAAGATGCCCAAGACCGGGCTTCCCTGGTGGCGCAGTGGTTGAGAATCTGCCTGCCAATGCAGGGGACACGGGTTCGAGCCCTGGTCTGGGAAGATCCCACATGCCACGGAGCAACTAGGCCCGTGAGCTACAACTACTGAGCCTGCGCGTCTGGAGCCTGTGCTCCGCAACAACAGAGGCCGTGACAGTGAGGCCCGCGCACCGCGATGAAGAGTGGCCCCCGCTTGCCACAACTGGAGAAAGCCCTCGCACAGAAATGAAGACCCAACGCAGCCAAAAATAAATAAATTTTAAAAATTAAAAAATAAAAAAAAGATGCCCAAGACCAATCCCGTCATCTAATAGGCAGGCCCAGAGATGCCAAATGACACGCACAAAATCAGACAGTGAGTGGGCGGCAGGACTAGGGTTAGAACCTGGGACCCACCAAAGCAAAACCAGTAGAACTGGTCTTCAACTTCCACCCCCAACACACACACACGCACGCACGCACGCACACTGCAGGTGACCCTTCTGTGACTTCCACATCCTAAAGAGAGTACCTCGACCTGAGTCTGTCTGCATACAAATGTGGGCTCAAGGGGTGCCCGGAACCCACTCCATGATAATTACAGCAGCCACTATTTTAACGCTCAGCTATGTGCCAAGTATGGGGCCAAATGCCTATCTGCCTTAGCTCATGTAATCCTCACAACGTCTCAGTGGAATAATGATTATCTCCAGCTTATGAAGGAGGAGCCTGGGCTTGGGGAGATTCCTTCACCTGCCCAAGTCATTCAGTGAGAAAGAGGCAGAGCCAGGGTTTGTGCCCAGGTCTACTGGCTCCAAACCCAGGCTCTCAGCCACACTGGGGTCTGCCCCCATTAGACAGGACCTGCTTCTATTTCCCCCTCTAAGAGCCTCACAAAGACCTCTGGGAATCTCCTCTGGGCCTTCTCCCCAAGTACAGGCATATATTTTGGCAGAAGGAGAAGGTCAAGGGCTGTAAATTTTGAGGAGTATCAATCCACAAGCAAGTGTGTAAGAAGCCCATGGACCAGCACGGGAGGCACACAGACCCCTCGGGGTTACCTGAACCTAGGCTGGGTGGTGTACTTAGGGGGCCGGGCCTGGGGCCCAAGGGAGACTTACTTTGCAGTGTGTACTGCTTTATGTTCTTCAAATCTAGTATCGTATGTATATCTTGCCTTTTTAAAAGTAAAACGGATGTTTTTTAAAAAGTTACCCAAATATATTCAGAAGGGGTTATGACCCCAAACTCACCCACAATACACGCTTTTTGTAGCACAAGCCCTTGTGACACCTGCCAGCCTCCAGAACCAGCCAAGCGCTTCATGCTTCAGGGATTTATTGTGATAAATAATAACCTGTCACCACCCTGGTGGAGCGGCGCAAATGGGTTCTCGCATCTCCTGGCCCAGTTCACACTTTGACTAGCCTGAAAGTTCCACTTAGCAGAGGCCTGGGTGTTCTAGCCTCCTTCTTACTCATCCAGGAAGACGGGCAGAGGTACAGGAGATATGGCTGTCATCAGCCACTACCCACCCACCCCCCCGCACATCCCCTGAGACTTTCTTCAGAGCGCTTAACACTACTTGAAATGATCTCACTTATGTCTTGGTTTCCTGCTAATTTCATCCCTCTCCGGTGAGCAAGCACCACAGGAGCAGGGACTTAGTCCTCTTCTCAGCACCTAGAACAGTGCCTGGCACGTAGTGGGCACACAAGAAGCCTTTTTTTGAAAAATAAGTGATCACATAGACTCACAGATTGTCAGAGCAGAATTGCATCCCTACCTTATAGAAATGAACTGACAGTTGAATAAATGATGATTGAATTATCATGATTCATGATGAATAAATGAATGATGAAAGGGACCTGCAAGATAAACTAGCCCAAACCAAATATTTGACTGAAGACAGCAGCGAAGTAAGTGTTCAGCGAAGTAAGTAAGCAAAGTGGCCTTTACTCATTTCACCCTCCTTTTGGTTATGAGCCAGATTTTGGAGTGTGCTAAGCAAATATCAAACCTTGCCCCAGCCCAGGCCTGTAGCCCACAAAAGTGCTCAGATCCCTACAGACAGCCCTACCCATCCCCGGCATCACTGAAACAGCAAAGGCGAGCATGAGTCTTCCTCTTTCCACTGTCTAATGGGGTTTGAAGATTGGCTTTTGACACTAGATTCCCAGGGGCTATTGTTTCTCGAGAGTCATGAGTCTCTCTGTATTCTAGCCATTCCAGAATATCTCAAGGAGAGGCCAGGCTGCCTGGACAGCCTCTTCTGCTAGGGTCCCTTGGGCCCGGCCCCTAGGTTAGCCTGCTGGCACTTGCTGGCACACACGGAAAGCTCAGACCCTGTTCTGCTCTTTCAATTCAGACCTTCTCCTGGAGCTGGCCCAGAGCTCCAGGCCACAATTCGGATTTGAGCAAAATTGTCTAGCCCTTCTCCTGGTTTGCCACTTGGGCCTCGGTGTTTGCCCCTCATTTTTGCTCCCAGCGTGCCCAAGCCCAGCGGAGAACCCCCCAGCCCCTCCCAGAAGTCAGGGGGGCGGCAGAGGTGAGGCCGGGAGTAGAGGAAGGTCATCCTATGGGGAGTTGTTGATTAGTCACTGCCTTTATGAGGGCCTCCTTCAGTTCCAACCTCTCCATGCAATGATGTGCGCACAGTAGGTGCCTAGCAAATCCCCACTGAATTGAATTTCCTTTCATTTTCTCTCTTCCCAGATGTCCCCTCCTTCCTGCAACCCAGTTACCTGAGTGGTGGCAAGCACAAGTATTTAACAGAGACAAGCAACCGGATAAGCTGACAGAGTTAGAAAGAAACTGGAACAAACATCCTGAGATTGTGTTTTCTGTTCACTCCTCCATAAGCCAGCTTCACATCTGGTTTCCTGTGGGTACCTACACCCAGGCAGGACCAGAATGCAGCCCAAATCAGAGGGAAGAAGTCTGTAAACAGTCTGAATAGGCCATAGGGCAGGAAGAAGAGCTATGCCGACTTCACCCTCTCCAGGTGTGGGAACAGGACAGTTCAGCGATGGACGGTAGGTAGCACAGCAAGGCAGAGGGCAAACGCTTGATTGGCATTTCCTGGCACACCCATGTGGCTTGGTAATTTCCTGTTCCTGAGACATATGGGTGCTTGGGAACATTTTAACCCAGAGGCAAGTAGGGAAGGTTTTGTCTTGATCAAGACTCTTCCAGCTAAGTGACAGAAAATCCAACTCAAGTAAAAGTAATAATAGGTAATATTGTACCGCATTTACTGTCATCAGGCCGTGTCTAAGCCCTGTATACCTTAGCTGCTATTCCTCTCAACAACTCTATGAGGAAGGAATTATTATTGTCCCCACTTTACACACAAAGTTACTGAATAACCTGCCCAGAGTCATAGAGCTTGGCAAGCCAGGATTAAAACTCAATGATGTGAAGAAAAAAAAACAAAACAAAACCCTCAGTGATGTGGTTCCTCCTCTATACTTTTCCTGCCTCTTCAGATCACATGGGCAAAAAGAGGTCTGTGCTACCTTGTGTCACCCGCCCCACCCATCTGTCATACAGAGGTGGGACGCAGGTGGGTCTCAGAAGACAGGTGACAGGAACAAGGGTGCCTTCAGACTACCCTTCTTGGTCTTTAGTCCCTCTTTTCCTGTGGGCTGGACTGACTCTCATCTACTGCAGTCCGGTTTCCCACACACACAAAGGAAAGCTACCTTCAGTGTCCTCTCTCTGCGCTCCCAAGCTGGAAACTTCCAGAAAGGGTTCTCACTGGCCTGTTGGTCAGTGCTTGCTCCAGGCAAGGGGCCGGGGGGCGATCTGTAAGAAGGTGGTCACTCCCATTCCAGTTCGTGATCAGAGGCGCAGGAGGTGCCAGTTCTACGAAGAAGTGGGTAGAGTCCTTTCTGGACCTAAGTGTGCCACATCCACAGCCCAGTCGATGGGAGTGAGAAAGGTCTCCTAATCCGGCCCCCAAAATACCATGGGCCAGGCTCCTCTGGGGGCTCCCAGGGCAGCAGGGTGGGGCAGAGAGGAGCTCGGATGACTTAGACTGGTTGCTCTGGAAGGAAATGAAGGGGAACAGAGAAGGGAAGGGGAAGTCAAGAATGGACACTGGACAAGGTGCCTGAGACAGGCTGGAGAAGACATGTGAGCGTGAAGCTATAAATGCTCAGGTTCCCAAGTCAAGGGTGAGCAGCCAGTGGGGATCCTTTTGCTCTGCTGTTTATTCTTCCCTGACAGGCTCCACGATGTCAGGAGGCCTGCTGGAAATTAGTCCTCACGCTTCCTCCCAGCTTGCATGGGACCTATTCCTGAACGAAAAATCACCCCAAAACTTAGCTTAAAACAATGGTATTTGTTTATTCTCCCTCTCTCAGTTTATAAGAGTCAGGAATTTGGGGACTGCTGGACCCGGTGATTCTAACTTGGGGGTCTTTCAGGGGCTTGCGGTCCCACCACGGCTGGGGCTGGGTCACCTCTAAGGCCTTCATGCTCACAAGTCTACTGCCTGGGCAGGGGCTGCCACAGCTGGGGCCCCTCGGCACTGCTCTGTGCCTCTCCACGTGGCCTCCCCAGCCTGGCAGCGGCAGGGGACCCGGACTTCTTCCACGCTGGCTCAGGGCTCTCGGGTACACATTCCGAGAAGCCGTATCACCTTCTATGATCTAGTCTCGGAGGTCACACAGCATCACCTCTTCAACACTCAGTTGGTCAAGACAATTTCAAAGGTCTACCCAGGTCCATGGGGATGAAACATATCCCACCTCTCCATGGAGGAGGGTCAGTGTCACGGTGTAAGATGAGCTCATGGGATGGGATACATAACGGCGCGACCGTCTTTGGAAATTACATTCCACCCACCAGTCCTCAGCAGTGGCATGATTCAGAAACAGGAAAAGAACCAGGGCTGATGCTGTTGTCTCACCCAAGCTGTGCCTCTTTTGTTGTAACTCAAACAATATAGACCATAAAGCAAAAGGTAGAAATCCTTATCCTGCTACCCAGAGGAAACCTCCCTAAACAATTTGGTATTCACCCTCTCAGGTCCTTTTTCTTAGCATTTGCAAATATGTACACAAGTCTTAATGTGCCGGGAACTTTTCACTGGCCACTCCAGGTCCACTCTCCACGCTTCTACACATGCATCCTCACGCGCCCTAGGAGGCTGACCCCCAGCAATGATCTCCTTCACCTTCTGGTTTCCACATTTGCCACACCAGCTGGAGACTGGCAGGAAGAGACTGAGGTCAGGGGACTGATTTCCCATCTCCCTCCCTGGCTGTCACAGTGGGGTGACTGCATCCCTCTAGGGAGGAGGGTCTCAATTCCTGGGGAGTGACCCCTCCACACCGTTCTACCTCTGGGTTCCAGCAGTCAGTAGAGCCCCCAGTGTTATACTCCCCAGGGTACTGCAGTGCCATGCCTGGTGGTCTCCCTGTATCCTGCCCACAGCTCTGTAAGTATTCCTTTTATTGAATTCTCCTCACATTATCCAATATGAGTGTGCCCCTGATTGATGCAATATAACACACCCCCATATTTTTCAGTGGTATTATGCTATGCATATTATTTAGCAACTAGCCTTTTTCACTTAATAAATCATGTATACCGTTCCACATCAGCACATACAAAAGCCACCTGCTCCTTTTAATATCTACCTGTACCATCTAGAATGTGTGCATCCTGGTGTGACCAGGATGTGTGGTGTGACCTTCCCCCGCTGAGGGACATTTAGGTGGTTTCCAGCTTTTTCCCCATTACAAACACTGACACAATGAACACATTCACATGTGTTTGGCTGTCTAAACTGTGTTTCACTGGCTGATGTAACTTAGAGGTTAAAGGGCGGGTTCTGGAGCTACATCCCTGGGTTCAAATACAATCTCCTCTACCTAATATACCCGCTATGCAACCATGCACATACTTAACACCTTGACACTTCAGTTCCCTCATCCACTGAAAAGGTAATAATACTTTTCCATAGGGCTGTTGGGAGGGGAATCTCACAGGATCAGCCTAAGGATTACATGATAGGAACCATGTTAAGCACCTAACACATTCAACCTCTAAGACTCAGTTTCCCCATCTGTAAAATGGTGATATTACCTCCCTGGTTGAGTGGTTCTGAGGATTAAATCTCACAGGGTTGTAAAGATTAAGTGAGATAATCCAAGTAAATCACGTAGTACTGAGCCCAGTCTGCGGTAAGAGCTCCGTAAACATTAGCCCTCCGTTCTTATCACCCGTAATCTCTACTAAGTGTGATATTTTATTACAGGTATAAAGACTACTATACCGTTTTACAGCAGTTATATTTTATGTTGATTATGGTTCTTAACAACTAAAATTATTTACTGAGAGTAATCTAGGTAGAAGATGCTGTTTAAATGGACCCTTTAGGGATAGAAATGTACATAGAAACATAGCTTATTAATTTATTCTTTGCTATTTCCTGTTGGGGAAATCAACCAAAGTTCCTTCTTTAGCTACAATATGTAAACAAGTGTTTGGGGGTTGGTGGGGTGAGTGGAATGGGTCCCTTTGATGATTATCCCCATAACAGGCGAACCCCAGATTTATCTTTTCTTCCATGTCTCTCTTTGCCAACAAACATATCTGCTCCTTCCATATGCCTCATCACTAGTGAGCTGACAGGGAACACAGAGGGGGAGAGAACGCTTCTGTAGTTCTTGAACCTATAAATATTGGATTAGAATAGTAACCCCACAGAGCACCCCAAGTCACCAGACAGACCCCGCGAAGTGTCATGGCGGCTTCAGAATAAACACCTTACAGAGGCCAGGTAGTTCACAGCTATTAAAGAGGAGCCTGTGGATTTGTGAAACCAACACCCCTGTCAGAGAACTGCTAGTTTTAATTGCAGTTGTGACAATTAAGCAAGAGACTGACAAACATATTGCTTAATACCCATCTATCTGTCCGTAGGCCTGCAGCTGCCTTCTCTTAGAACTTGACACCTCTATTTGAGCCATCTCCCCAAAGGCTTTCAATCCAGAGAAAGTGCACCAGGAAGCCACAGGCATGGGGCGGCAGCACTGCCCACTAGGGTAAAAGCCACCGGCACAGGCATCTAACCACGTGGTGCTGTGGAGAGCCAGAGGGAGGCTGGGGAGGCTCTCCCTGCAGGGCCCTCTCCACCCCTCCCCTGTTCCTGGCACACAGAGGTATGTACTCTGGATGGCTGCTGGCCCTGAGAAACTGGGACCAGGCCACGCGCGCTCCAGTGCCTGCACAACCAGGGAACGTGATCCCGCCCGCCCAGCCCTCTGCTGCGTGGGAGGCTGCCTTCCCTACAACACCTGTCTGGTGCTTCTCCAGCTCCAGCGGCATCAGACTGCCTGGGGAAGGAGGCGGGCAGAGAGGAGGCTTGTTAAGAAGGCAGATTCCCAGGTCCACCTGGGAATAGAGATGCTGCCTCTATGAATGAGGCTCTGCCTCAGAAACATATCCATGACAGAATCACAAACTGGTACACAGTTCACCAAAATGGGCCCCAGACAATGTTTTAAAAGTGTATGTGCCGGGCGTCCCTGGTGGCGCAGTGGTTGAGAGGCCGCCTGCCAATGCAGGGGACACGGGTTCGGGTCCCGGTCTGGGAAGATCCCACATGCCGCGGCGCAGCTGGGGCCGTGAGCCATGGCCGCTGAGCCTGCGCGTCTGGAGCCTGTGCTCCGCAATGGGAGAGGCCACAACAGTGAGAGGCCCGCGTACCGCAAAAAAAAAAAAAAAAAAAAAAAAAAAGTGTCTGTGCCATCATGTAAAAGTTGGAAGATTTCCCATAAAAATCTTATTTCAATCCAGAGCTTGGCCAGACCCAGGTCTATCTACCACTTGGCAGTAAGAAACCAGTGCTAAGTGGAATCTGCCCCTAGAAGCAGGGCTGGCGCCCCCTAGTTTGCCATAGCGCCAACCCCCCAAGATACACACACACGTGCATGTGCACTCACCCTCTAGCTCTCTCCTCTAGTGGTGCCCGGTGCCCGGTAAGCCTTTGAGTTTGCAAACTCTGCTCCACCCACCAGGGCGAGGAGAGGTAGAAGAGGCCCAAAGAGCTCGCTTCTCTGCTCTCCCAGCTGCAGCCCAGTGGTACTAAAGTGCCTGCTAATTAACACTGTTAAGTCTCCTAACTTCATTCTCCTGTGTCATCCCCCAACTAGGATGGAAATTCCACCAAAGCAGAGCCTTTGTCAGTTTTGTTCTAGTCCAGTGCCTAGCCCAGTGCCTGGCACACAGTAGGGGGTCAAAAACACGTATTGAGCAAATCAAAACCACCATGAGATACCACTTCACACCCACTAGTATGGCTATAATCCAAAGAAAAAAAAAACAGAAAGTAGCAAGGGTGGGCAAGAATGTGGAGAAACTGGAACCCTCCTACATTGCTGGTGGGAATGTAAAATGGGGCAGCCACTGTGGAAAAGTCTAGCAGTTCCTCAAAAAGTTAAACAGACAGTTACCATATAACCCAGCAGTTCTAATATATATATAGATATATATCCAAGAGAATTGAATACAGGTGTTCAAACAAAAACTTGTACACAAATGTTCATAGCAGCACTATAGCCAAAAGGTGGAAACAACTCCAGTGTCCATCGATTGATGAATGGATAAACAAAACGTGATATATCCATACAATGGAATATTATTCCATCGTAAAAAGGGATGAAGTACTGATCCATGCTATAACATGGATGAACATTATAAGTGAAAGAAGCCAGACACAAAAGGCCACACATTGTATGATTCCATTTATATAAAATATCCAGAATAGGCAAATCCGTAGAGGCAGAAAGTAAATTAATGGTTGCCAGGGGCTGGGAGGGGAGGGTAATGAAGAGTGACTGCTTAATGGATAGGGGGTTTTTTGGGGGAGTGATGAAAATGTTCTGGAAGTAGACGGAGTGATCATTACAAAATACTGTGAATATACTAAATGCCACTGAATTGTACACTTTCAAATTTTATCTTACATGCATTTTACAATAAAAAAAAATGTTGAATGAATGAATGGGCCTCTGCCATGGTATTATTGTGCAGCCTAATGTACCACTGTGCTGGGCCCTAGAGAGGCAGTCAGATAAGAGCTGGCCTGCGCCTCACAGAATATCCAGGCCAGAAGGGGAGCAAGGAGACAGATGATTTCAGTGCAGAGGGAATGCAGGTGACCCAGATGAAGAAGGGCTTCTAGAAACAGTGAGCAGCTTGTGTAGAGGCAGAGGTGGTTTGGAAAACTGCAGACAGTTTTGACTGCCTGGAGAGCAAGGGCGAGGGGGAGCTGGTAGTCATGCTAGATTACGAGAGAGCTCAGAAGCCATGCTGAGGGGCTCAGAAGTTATCCCAGAGGTGGTAGGGAGGCACCGAGGAATTCTAAGCAGGGAAGGTATATGATCAGATTTGCAGTTTTCATGTCCTTTGAACCTACAAATGTTCCATGAGGCCCCCAAAGCAGCTGTAATGCAGCCCTCCTTCATACCCCTCTAGCCCTGTTCATCCTTCACCCACACACATAAATTAAGGGCCTTTCTCATAGGTCGGGCACCCTGGAAACAGACCCAGGGCAGAGATTTGCACATGGGGAGGCTTACTGGGGAGAAAGCCAGAGCAGCACCTGCAGGGGAGTGAGGGAAGCAGGATTAGGGCAGAGGCAGAGGAAGCACTGGGATGCACTTGCCCCAGATACCTCAGCTGATCCCGCGGGGAGCTCTGAAGCTGGGTCTTCGTCCCCCTCCTTGTCGACTAGTCATTGTATGCAGGCTGCCCCTGGGGAGGGGCACTGCCTTGAAGCTGGCAGCTCCCTTCATCAGAGTGCAATGCCTGGGGGAGGACTGGGCTGTGAGCAGTCAGCAGGCAAGCTCCCCTCCGTGGGGGTGGAGCGCCTGGGCCCTGAAAGGGGATCGGGGCAGGACCCCACAGCATCCACTGTGGGCCTCCCAGGCTCAGAGCTCTTCACAACCAAGTGTTCACTGAGATGCATGCTGTTTCCCCAGCTCCTGCCCCCATGTGCTGCTGTGAGAGCCAGCCCTCCGCGAAGTTCCCCTCAAGTGATTCAGGACATCAGCTAGGACATAATTCCCATCTTTTCACCCCTCTCCTTGTCCAGTCCTCCTCTGCCAGGGACCATCTCATCACCAGGTACTATCACTGTAGCTGCTGAATTTCTCCCCCGCCACCCCTCCTGGCTGCCCGGACATGAACAGACAGAGCTCTGTGGTCTTCTCTGGCAAAGTGGGGGAGAAGGGCCCCTCCCCTTTGTGACATGCTCCCCTAGAGGAGCCCTGAAGAACTCCCGAGCCTCAGTTTCCAGGGTTAGCTCCTTTGCTTGTTCCCTGCTGGGCTGGGCAGTAAAAGCCTAAAGCAGTGGTTCTCATCCCTGGCTGCCCAACAGGATCCCTTGCGAAACTTTAAAAAAAATACCAGTGCCTGGGCTCCACCCCAGACCAATGGAATCAGAAACTCGAAGGGTGGAGCCAGGCACTGGGAATGCTTTTTCAGTCTCCCCTGGAGATTCAAGTACCCTGCCAGAGCTGAGAATCAGTAACCTCGATTATTTTTTCACAAAGATCAGTCAGGGAGTGTGGAGGACAGGGATGATTGAGAGAAGTGAAGCTCTGACCTGCACTAGAGGTGACGGGAGTGGAAAAGACGAGGGTAGCGATTACAGAAGTAGAATGAACAAGGGCCGGAGGAGCAGGGTTTAGTTGGAGGAATCTCCTGGGGTGCCAAGAAATGCTCATGCTTGGGCCCTGCCCCCCAGGGATCCTGATGGAATTGGTCAGGGTTGCTGAGCCCTGGAGGTGTGGGAGGGTGACAACCGACCCAGCTCATTCTAGTGGGCAGGCCAAGCTGAGAGCCACAGCTCTAGGCCATGTCCCTGCCTCTTACCTGGCAGCCCCACCAAGTGGGTGTCCAAGGTGTCCAGGTGGCCTCCGCCCAGTATTGACAAGCCAGCCATGTTTCTAACCACCTGGACCCTGGAGTGAGGTCTTGAGCAACCCCAATCTCCATCCAGTCTACACTCGAATGCTGGCACGCCCAGCCTCCCTCCTGGGGAAGTGTTCAAGTGGAGCTGCTCTGCAGGATGTGGAGCTGACACCGTTTGTGACTCTTGTTCCGGGCACTCAGCTGGGCTGTCTGCCCCTCCCACCAAACCAAATGCACTGGCATATGGTTTATCCAGTTTAGCATTTTCTTATATAGGTGTTTTTTTTTTTTTTCTCAGAAAGGAAATAGCTATTTTTCTAAAGATAAATGTAATACATGACTAAAAAAATTTTTTTTTCCAGAATATGAAGTAGAAAGTGAAAATCACTCTTAATCCCAACACACAGAGGTGCCCCCACTAAGAAAGAGCAAAACAGCCCCTGATGGCCAGAGCTGGCAACACTCACAGCCGGGCCTTGGTCTTGTGGACAAAGCATGTTGCCTGCCATTCTCCCATTGAGCATAACCAGCTCCACAGAACCCCCACATCACCCAAGGCCACTGCCATCGTGGAGATCAAGACAAAGACACGACCATTCTGTAATCGCATCTACACAAGACAATAACAAGAGGATCGTCCAAACCACAAAACTAACCAGACATCTCCCTATTCTGGCTAATGGGTAACTGTTGTTTTTGTTTAGTTATTACCAATTATAGCCTCGTTCCATTCATCTTGATGTGAATTATTAAGATATCCAATCATAAAATTACCCTGCTTCCCAGCAGCATCCAATTCAAAGCAGAGCCCTGCTTGCTTGAACCACCCCCAAAGCACCGACCACAAGCTCAAACCTGATACTAATTCCTTTCTAGCATCTTCTTACCCAGATGCCCCACACTGCCCATAAGCCCTACTACACATATGTTCTTGGTGTCCTATGGCTAATGAGCGTTGACACCACAGATTTTGGGATATATCCTTCCAGGCATTTTTTTCTCTGACTAGAGATATATTTTTATTTAAGAATGAAAAGGGGAATTCCCTGGAGGTCCAGTGGTTAGACTAACGCTTTCACTGCCGGGGCCCCAGGTTCGATCCCTGGTCAGGCAGCTAAGATCCTGCCAGCCACATGGTGCAGTCAAATAATAATAATAATATAATAAAATGAAAATGAAAAGACTATAATTCTATTTTACGATCTGCTTTTTGTAAAATTAACAACCTCTTAAAAAAATTATTTTCAACAGCTGCATCTCCTGCTGTATGGGATGTTGTAGATCTGCTAATACCACTTTCTTTTTTTTTTATTGGAGTATAATTGCTTAATAATGTTGTGTTAGTTTCTGCTGTACAACAAAGTGAATCATATATATGTATACATATATCTCCATATCCCCTCCCTCCCACCCTCCCTATCCCACCCCTCTAGGTCATCACAGAGCACTGAGCTGATATCCCTGTGCTATATAGCAGGGAGATCAGATAGCTTCCCACTAGCTATCTGTTTTACACATGGTAGGGTATATATGTCAATGCTACTCTCTCAATTCATCCCACCGTCCCCTTGCCCACCCTTGCCATGTCCACAAGTGCATGGTCTACGTCTCTGTCTCTATTCCTGCCCTGCAAATAGGTTCATCAGTACCATTTTTCTAGATTCCGTATATATGCGTTAATATACGGTATTTGTTTTTCTCTTTCTGACTTACTTCACTCTGTGTGACAGACTCTAGGTCCAACCACATTGCTAAAATGACCCAATTTCGTTCCTTTTTATGGCCGAGTAATATTCCATTGTATATATGTACCACATCTTCTTTATCCATTCATCTGTCGATGGAAAAATAGGTTGCTTAATACCACTTTCTAATTGGGTGATTCTGTGTCTCTTTAAGCCCTTTGATAGTAGGCTCATGTACTCTTTTGATAGCCATGGGCCGCTGGCTCTGTTCAGAAAATCCTGAGAAGGGCCACCTCTTTGCCAGGCTTTGGTGAAGGGAAACCACAGGTGAGGATGGAGATACTGTAACTGTTCTCCACGGGGGCAGAGCCCAGGTCCTCTCAGGTGTGGCAGGAAAAGTTGCCACCAATGCAGAGCCGAGCTTCAGAGCTGGCCCTGAAAGGAGGTTCTCGCTCTCCACCACACTCCCAAAGTGTCTCCCTCACAAAGATCAGGGATGTGGAATACATTTTATCCTGAGCTTTCAGAACATCCACGCCCTTGGAGGGGATTCCGTCTGGGATAATCGAGCTTGGAAACTATTTTGGCAGATTTATGTTTTACTGGAAGGTTCTCCAGGGTGGTGAAATCAACAAAATTCTGAAACAGCAAGGTCAGTTCGGCTCCATTAATTAATTCAAAACAAGTCCATTAAATCAATGTCAGGGAATGGGCCTTGTTCTAGAGCAGTGTTTCAAACTTTACTGTGCATCCCCAATCACATGGGGAGCCTTACAACCTAGTCTTGATTCCATCAGGTGGGTCTGAGAGTCTGCATCACTAACAAGCTCCCAGGTGATGCTGATGTTGCTGGAATAGCCAGGCCTTCACTGTCTGTCTAGCACTTACCCCTAAAAGTCTTCAGTAAATTCACACTCATTGCTTACCAACATGTGGGGAGAGTGTGATGATCACCAAATGACATATTAGACCTTTCTTCCCACCTTGGAGGAGTCTTCAGGTCCCTTCAAGGAATGAAGGTGCAGCTGGGCAAATGTCTTGCTCTCCAGACAGGAGTTTAGACACTATACATGGGCGATGTGGGGTGGCATAGACAGGGAGAGCTCCCACCTTCCCATAGCAGGCTTGATTGGGAGCTTAAACAGACCTGCTCCCAAAGAGCCCCCTTTCAAGGAGTGAATGACCCCGAGGCCCAGGAGCCCCCAGACTGGCACCCCCTGCCCATCTCTATGATTATCTCCAAATAAAAATTCATTATTCCAGGGCTCCCCTGGTGGCGCAGTGGTTGAGAGTCCGCCTGCCAATGCAGGGGACACGGGTTCGTGCCCCCGTCCGGGAAGATCCCACATGCCAAGGAGCGGCTGGGCCTGTGAGCCATGGCCGCTGGGCCTGCACGTCCGGAGCCTGTGCTCCGCAACGGGAGAGGCCGCAGCAGTGAGAGGCCGGCGTACCACACACACACACACACACACACACACACACACACACACACACACACACAAATTCATTATTCCAAACTGAAAGCTGAAAGCAAAAATAGGCTCTCAAAGAGGGAATTCCCTGGTGGTCCAGTGGTTAGGACGCGACTCTTTCACTGACAGGGCCCAGGTTCAATACCTGGTCAGGGAACTAAGATCCTGCAAGTAGCACAGTGCAGCCAGAAAAAAAGGGAGGGAGGGTTCCTAAAGAGTATAGCTAACTTCATGATTGACAGATTCATGAAAGTTTACTAAGAGTAGGGAAAGCCAGCAATTTGGAGAGAAAGCTCTTACCTCCTTGGGCAAGCCTTTCTCTCTTCCTCCTTCTGCTGTTGGACCCTTGCTCCAGTCCAGCTGGGCATTTCTCATACTTCCGGGCACTCCTCGCTCCCTGCCACCACCTCTACCTCCACCTTGGTCCCTGACTGACCCCCCCTCAACTCAATAAGGACTACAGTTGCAGAGGGGCCCATGAACAATATCTAGTGAATATTGGCCAGGCTTCTGGTGACTAAATTCTACACCAAGCAGTCCTGAGCTTCCATTTTCTTGACCTAGTGGCTTTTTAAATTTACATTAATTAAAATAAAATTCGGGGCTTCCCTGGTGGCACAGTGGTTAAGAATCCGCCTGCCAACGCAGGGGACACTGGTTCGAGCCCTGGTCCGGGAAGGTCCCACATGCCGTGGAGCAACTAAACCCGTATACCACAACTACTGAGCCTGTGCTTTAGAGCCCACGAACCACAACTACTGAAGCCCACGGGCCTAGAGCCCGTGCTCTGCAACAAGAGAAGCCACTGCAATGAGATGCCCGCGCACTGCAAAGAAGGGTAGACCCCGCTCGCCGCCAACGAAAGCCCGCGTGCTGCAACGAAGACCCAACACAGCCAAAAATTCAGCTCCTCAGTTGCACAAACCACATTCTAAGTGCTCAAGAGTCACATGTGACTCATGGCTACTCTATTGGATGGCGCAATTATAACATTTCCATACTTGCAGAAAGTTCTATTGGACAGGGCTATCTAGATGTTTCTCACCAAAAACCAACAAGGTCATAGGGTAGTTTTGTGTGTTTTAGGAAGAGGCATCCCTTCCTCAAGATACCTTATTGACCCCTGCAGAAAGAAAACAAGCAATAAATATTCAGATCTACAACCATGCTGTATATGGCGCCCACCGTTGTGCAGTGCACAAACCACTCCATTGTATGCAGCAAACTATGAAAGTCCTTCATTGACCCTTTGAGTTTCACTTATCTCTGCCTTCACCACTTCAGACCATGGCCCCTTATCTTTTCCTTTCAGGGTGGGGATGGGCTGTGGCTTGCAATTGGTCCTTGTTATTAATTTCCTGTAGCTACTGAAACAAATTACCACAAACTGGGTGGCTTAAAACAACAGAAATTAATTCTTCCATAGTTCTGGGAGCGAAAAATCCAAGGTGAAGGTGTCCTCGGGGCTGCACTCTTTCCAAAGTTTCCCTTCCAGCTTCTGGTGGCTCCAGGCTTTCTTTGGCTTTATAACTTCAATCTCTGCCTCTGTCTTCACATGACCTTCTCCTCTGTATTTGTGAATTCTCTTCTTCTGCTCTTTATAAGGACACTTGTCATTGGATTTGGGACACACCTGGATAATCCAGGATGACCTCATCTCGGGATTCTTAATTATATCTGCAAAGACCGTTTTTCAAAACAAGGTCACATTCACAGGTTTTTGGGGCTAGGACATGGACATATCTTTTGGGGGAGCCACCCATCAACCCACTAGAGTCCTCCGTATGAGTGTCTTAATTGCAACCTCTGAAACAGGAGGGAAGGGAGCAGGGCACAACCTTTAAAAGAATGACACAGCCGGTTGCATGGACATATATACACTACCACATGTAAAATAGATACGTAGTGGGAAGCAGCCACATAGCACAGGGAGATCAGCTCCGTGCTTTGTGTGTCTACCTAGAGGGGTGGGATAGGGAGGGTGGGAGGGAGACGCAAGAGGGAGGAGATATGGGGATATATGTATATGTATAGCTGATTCACTTAGTTATACAGCAGAAACTAACACACCATTGTAAAGCAATTATACTCCAATAAAGATGTTAAAAATAAACAAACTACAGTAAGATACCAAAAAAAAAAGAAGAAAAGAAAAAAAGAATGACATAACAGGTTGAAGATACAACATAAACTGGTTAGAACCAACTAGGTCCAAGGTGGTGGAAGATGTGACTCCCAGTGGACCTTGAGCCTCATTATACGCTCATTGTAATGCATTAGCATGATCAACGACACACCCACCGGCACCATGACAGCTCTGAGGCCAACCATAAAAGGCCAAAAACTGGGCAGTGCCCAGTTCCTGGAAATCCACACCCCTTCTCCAAAATAGTTGGAATAATTCTCCCACTCATTAGCCTATGAAATTACCCAGCCCATAAAAACTATCCACACCATATTTCAGGGCCACTTTTGCCTTTTGAGACAGACTGCATTCTGTCTATGGAATGTGTATCTCTCTCAATAAATCTACTTACCTTTCACTTTGCCTCTAGCTGAATTCCTTCTGAGGTGAGACACAAAGAACCTGAGCTTCATTAAGTCCTGAGACCATGTGTCTGATTTCAATTAAAAGACAGTGGGTTCAAGTCCCAATCAGAATTTTGGCTGGGTTCAAGTCCCATCTGAGTTGTGAGGTTTCATCCCATCTGAGACCAGTGGTGCGGTTTCACCTCCATCTGGACATGTTCAGCACTCCTCTGACTGACGAGTTTTCCCCTGAGTTAAACTGTTTGGACCCAAAGCCAAAGCTCCGTCCCCACCAGGAGATACGGCCCCTGCTGCAAGCGGGTGGGTCCCCCTTCGTTCAGTACAGTGGAGGGCGACTTGCTCCTTCCCACCTCAGAACCATCTGTAGGGGTCCCTACAGCTTCTCAGACATCAGGCACAGGTTCATCTCCATGTGAGAGTCTGCAGCCTTCCAAGTCCTCTCACACCACCCTATGAGGATGGCTCTGTTCAGCCACCGAGGCTTCAGGAGGAGAGTGCATTGATAAATATGGGACTGGAGATGTCAAAGGAAAGGGACGAGATGAATCATCATCATAATAGTAAAAGTAATGACGGCTGCTAGCACTTATATAGTACTCATCGTGTACCAGCTACTATTTTAAGTCTTGTATGGCTGTAGACACTGTAATCCCAACAACTCTAGGCTGTAGATGTTCTAATCCCCACATCAGAGGTGAGGGATCTGAGGCAGAGAGAGATTAAGGAAGGCGCCCAAGTATGAGCCGGTTCAGAGCCAGGACGTGAACCCAGGCAGTCGGGCTCCAAGAGCCACACTCCAACAAGAGAAGACACTGCGTAGGCTGGACGTTTCTGGAGTCTTAAGAGGAGCTGCAAGATGTGACAGAAGAAAGGTGCTTCTGAGAAATGCTACTGAGTCAATCCTCAGCAGGGGAGGTGCAAGTAGAGCTTGGAAGTCCTTTTTAACGTCATTTGGTTAACGAATGTCTGGGAACAGGCTTTGAGCGAAGAGCCTGGGCCGTGTGGGGACCTGGCCCGTACTACCACATCCAGTCTCCATCTCCTCCTGTGTTTCCGCATCCAGCCAGTACACACGCATGAGTCAGTGAAGAAGTTCGGGACTTCCCTGGTGGCGCAGGGGTTCATAATCCGTCTGCCAATGCAGGGAACATGGGTTCGAGCCCTACCGGGAACATCCCACATGCCGCAGAGCAACTAAGCCTGTGCGCTACTGAGCCAACTACCGAACCTGCGCTCTGGAGCCCGCGAGCCACAACTAGAGCCTGCGCTCTAGAGCCCGCGTGCCGCAACTAGTGATGCCTGCGCTCTGGAGCCCACGTGCCGCCAACGACTGACGCCTGCGCTCTGGAGCCCGCGTGCCGCAACGACTGACGCCTGCGCACCTAGAGCCGGTGCTCTGCAACGAGAAGCCACCGCAATGAGAAGCCCGCGCACCGCAACGAAGAGTAGCCCCCGCTCGCCCCAACTAGAGAAAGCCTGTGCACAGCAATGAACGCCCAACAGCAGCCAAAAATAAATAAATAAATTTATTAAAAAATAAAATAAAATTAAAATTAAATTATAAAAAAAGGAAGTTCATGATCAGAAGAAACAGAGCTCTCTCTCTTCCCTCCCAGCCCCCACTCTCCCTACCACACGCAGACATTTCTGTGAGGTGTTGAGGGGGAGGAATAGTGACCCAAGGTGACAGGAGTGCCAGAGACATGAGAAATGCCCAAGATAAGGAAGGCTTGAGCCCTCTGTGGGAGACATCAGAGTAGGGCTAAGGGGGCAGGGACAACTCAGACTAACCCCTGGGGATAAGGGTGGGAGCATCATGGGGGCCTATATGTTCCAGTTTCACCAGGCTCAACCAAGCACACAGGCTGGGTTTAAGAGGTTGGTTTTCAGCCTGTCACGAATTACCAAATGAGCCCCAGGAGAGTGGGGACTGGGGGCAATTCCCAACGTGCTGCCGAGAGCACCACAGCCTCACCCAGCGCGTTCACTCAGCTTCGTGACAGGAAGGTTACAAGCCCAGGAGATGGGGGTCCTGGCGTGTCACAGAGAAGTACAGCTGTTTCCTTTCAGCATTTTCTAGTGGAAATCTCACAGTCATGAGCCAAGCTTGGGGGTAGTGGAGGGGGCTGGAACCTGACATAGTAGAATAACAGAGTTGACAGTAGCTGTTTCCTCCTGAGCTAGATCAGGACTCTCCTGGGTAGCAAAGTGCAATAGAATGGGCCCAGGTTTAAGAATCAGAGTGGTCTGAGGACTTACCTGGCAGTCCAATGGTTAAGAATCTGCCTTCCAATGCAGGGAACGCAGGTTCAATCCCCGGTCAGGGAACTAAGATCCCACATGCCGCGGGGCAACTAAGCCTACGCGCTCTAGATCCCACACACCACAAATAGAGAGAAGCCGCACTGCTCAACGAAAGATCCCACGTGCCGCAACTAAGACCCGATACAGCCAAATAAATAAATACATAACTATTTTTTAAAAAAAGAATCAGAGAGGTCTGGCTGTGAGTTCTGACTCTAGCATTTTCTGTGTGACCTGAGGAAAGTTCCACAAACTCCCTGGGCCTCAGTTTCATCTTCTGTGAAAATGGGACTAAACACACCTCACAAGAGATGCTTATCAAAGCCATGCTCTGCTCACAGGCTGTCCTTCCTTCCTTCCTTTCTCAGCACTCCAGTGAGTGCTCTGGTCCAACATTCAAGCTGAAACTTCCCAGGACAGGCCTGCCCCTTTTTCTCCTTCCCTCTTCCCTCCCTGTTCTCTGGGAAAGGACAGGAGCACAGCTGCCACACAGCCCTGGGAGGAAAGCCACGAGGAGACCTGCCCCTCAGCAGAGCTAGCATAGCAGGGGGCCTGCGAGGCTGGAGGGTCTGCAGCTCGCCCAGAGCCCTCAGGCAGGCAGGCTCCACTCACCTTCTGGGGAGAGACTGCTGGACTCTCTCACCCAGTGATTTCCCAGGGCTCCTGGGCAGCAGGTGCCCACACTTCCCCTCCCTAGGTTACCTGTGGACAGCACACAAATAACTAGTCACCCAGCTAATGCCCAGGGATTGGCCTTTCCTTGCAGGAAAGGCCCATGGGTATTCGATGACCTCAACCCCAGAGAATGTGGGGAAATTCAGCCAGCGTGAGCAGGGCTGACACAGGCAGACCTGAAGGAGAGGTCAGTGCAGGCTGGGGCGTTCACGGGGTCAGCTCAGGTGTGGCTCAGTGTTACTATACCCCAGGGGGGTCAGGGTGACCTCTCAAGACTATGAGAGGTGGCCCGGCGTGTGGTCTGGGAGCCCTGGTGCACTTGTAGATGTGTTGGCAGCTGCCAGGAGAAGGCTGAATTGTTTCCAGGTTGTTTTCAAGGCTTCCTTCTGCAGCTGTTGGGCCCTGCCTGTTCCCTCCAGGGAGATCTCTGAGAAGAGGCTCAGGGCTTTTTCCCAGGGCCCTACACGGTAGCCCTGGAGCTGTAGGCCTGGTCTCCCTGGAGTCCCCGACATGAGGCGTATGCCTGCCAGACTCTCCCAGAAGTCACTTCTCTGCCTTCCCCTACTCGGGTGGATGGAGGCCCACACAAGGTTGCCAGATTGAGCCAATGAAAATACATGATGGCCAGTTCAATTGGAATCTCAGATAAATGACAAATAATTGTTTAGTAGAGGCATGTCCCATGCAATATTCAGAACATGGTTTTATACTAACAAAATATTCGTTGTTTTATCTGGAATTCAAGTGTAACAGGCCATCTTGTATTTTATCTGGCAACCCTGGCCTCACTTCATTCTTTAAATTCTAAGAATGTCCCTCTTCTCTGCTTCTTATCTATGGGAAGATAACTGAACATCAGGGCACATGCAGGGCACTGGTATTTTTCATGTTATTGTAGATATTAACCTGGTTTTAAAACTCTGGAACACTACTGATGTTTGCATACATTTCTGAAGCTGATCTATCTTATTAACTCTGTATTTCACAGTGACCTACTGTAATGAAAACCTCCAAAAAAAATGAAAATAAAAACCTCTAGTGGAAAATTTCTTTTCCTTCACGTTTGTTGAGGAAAATACTCTACCTTTGTCTTCTGTTCCTTTTAAGAAAAGCCCAGCTACCACCTTGTCCCCTGTTTCCCTTTGGAAAGGGAAGCTGCTAGGCTGGTCCCAGCTTTCTCGAGAGGAGGGCTGACTGGTGAATGACAGATACCCCTGGTGTACGGACACCCTTGAAATTATACTCTGGATTGGAGTGTATGAGGTTCAAGGCCCAATCCTAAGGGACAGGGCCTCAGAAGGTCACCAGCTGAACATGCTTGGGGCTGCGGAAATATGTCCCCTTCACTTTTGTCTCCTCCTGCCCGCTTTCCCACATTTCCGCCCCCCCCCCCCCCCCCCCCCCCCCGCAAAGTATTAGAAACAGCAATGTTCCAACATCCAGAGTCACAGGAGTAGGGCGTGGCCAAGGCTTCCCCCAGGGCAGGCACAGAGGTCCCAGGTCTCTGCCTCTGGCTGTGTGTCAGGGACCTGAACCACTTTCCAAATGCACCTCAACACGGAGGGTTGGCCCTGGCAGCCACCCGGCCCCTCCAAGGCCCAGCTGTTCCTTCAGGTCACTGGGGAAGAACCTTTGGGAACATCTGGCCCTTTCCAGGCAGTACGTTGGCAAGGGCCCAGTTTGGGCTCTCCCTGCCTCTCAGGAGAGCCAGCCCCTGCCCAGCCCCCTGCATCCTGGATGTAGGCCATCCTCAGCCACGCCAAGCAGGGCCTCCTGGGCCGGTCCTGCAGCACCCCAGCTGCAGGCTCCCCCCTCCCCCTCCCTCCTGCCTCTCTCTACGCCTCTCTCCCAGGATTCCTGAGGACTTTGTCAGGGTGCCTCAGGCCATCACACCCACCTTGGCTCAGACAGTGTGAGACAATGTATATGCCACCCAGGGGTGGCTCCAGTGAGCTCCCAGGTTGATATCTGGGCAATGGCTTAATAGCACTCACCCACCTGCCCTAAAGCCTGGCTTCCATCTCTCATCATCCTCTTCCATCACTGTGCCCTTAGAGAGCACGGTGGCTAAGCTCTCAGTCTCAGACTGAAATGGCTGGGCTCTAATACTGGCCCTCTCACCTAGTAGGCTAAGTTACTTAACTTCTCTGTACCTCAGTTTTCTCATCTGTGAAAGGGGCTAATCATCATCGCTATTTCATAAGGCTGTTGTGAGGATTAAATGAGGCAATGCATGTAAGGAGCTTAGAAAATTTCCTAGCACATAGTAAATGCTTACTAAATGTTAGTTGTTCACTATTATGTAGACTGGCCAGATGTCCTCTGTGGTCACCCACATTTGGTCTCTGCAGTGGGCAGCACACAATACCAGGCATTAAAGGGCAGATGAGACATTGATGCTGTTGTTCTCATTCTATGCTTTTGGGTCCCCTTGGAGAAAATCTGAAAGCACCTGCATAGTAGATTTCTCTTGTGCTTTGTGGCCACCTTTGCATGAATCCTTTGAATGTGCTTCCCGTGTTTGGGTAAGATCCCACATTAGATGTCCATCCTCCCCAAGGTAAGAAGCCAGAAACTCGATTTCCCAGCCTGCCTTGCAGTGGGGCACAGATTCATGACCCAGGTTCCACCAATCAGATGTATTCACGAGAGATTTTGAGGAAGCAGGAGCCTGCAGGCACCCCAAAGGCAAATGACTCTCCTCCATACCTTCCTGCACTTCTCCATAGAGGCTGTTATGGCTTGAATTATGTCCACCCTCAAAAAAAGAAGACATGTCGGAGTCCTAACCCTTAGTAGCTCAGAATGTGACCTTTGTTGATAAAGTCTTTCCAAAGATGATCAAGTTAATGAGGCCATTCGGGTGGGCTCTAATTTAGCACCATTGGTGTCTTTATAAAAAGGGGAAATTTGGATAAAGAGACACACAGGGAGAACACCATGTGAAGATGCAGGCAGAAGTTGGGGTGCTGTAGCTGTACACCAAGGAACACCAAAGATTGCCAGCACCCACCAGAAGTGAGGGGAAAGGCCTGGAACAGACTTGCCCTTACAGGCCTCACAGCCTCTCAGAGGGAACCAACCCTGCCCAGACCTCGATCCTGGATTTCTAATCTCTAGAACTGTGAGAAAATACATTTCTGTTGCTTAAGCCACCCAATTTGTGGTACTTTGTTACAGCAGCCCTAGGACACGAATGCAGAGGAGAAGCGCCTATGCTTCTGTGTCAAACGTAAGCTCTTAAGAGCAGGAAAGTTTGTCTGTTTTATTTGCTGGCACCTAGATGGTGCCCAAGAAATATATGTTCAATAAATGAATGTCCTCGGGACTTTCCTAGTGGTGCAATGGTTAAGAATCTGCCTGCCAATGCAGGGGACACGGGTTCGAGCCCTGGTCCAGGAAGGTCCCACATGCCGCGGAGCCAATAGGCCTGTGCGCCACAACTACTGAACCTGCGCTCTAGAGCCCACGAGCCACAACTACTGACGCCTGCGCTCTGGAGCCCGCGTGCCGCAACTACTGACGCCGACGCACCTAGAGCCCGTGCTCCGCAACAAGAGAAGCCACCGCAATGAGAAGCCCGTGCACTGCAACGAAGAGTAGCCCCCCACTCGCCCCAACTAGAGAAAGCCCACGCACGGCAACGAAGACCCAACGCAGCCAAAAATAAATAAATAAATTTTAAGGAAAAAAAAAATGAATGTCCTCTTCATAGTTCACAGCCTCTTTCCCAGAGGAAGAAAAGGCAGTTGCCCAACGTCCTGTGGAGTTAAGCGGCCTCTCTCCATCCTCATGTGCAGACCAGGGCATGATGAGGACTGAAGTCACCCAACCAGATGGGTCACGGGGCTCTGCCCAGCAGGGTTCAGCCTACGGGCCACACCCAGGACTGTCTGGGAATGGGCCTCCTTTGTGTTAGGAAACGTGAGCCTCCCAGATTGCACACGCAGCTGGGTGTGTCCCGCACAGAGTGCCCTTTGTGCCTGGGAGAACGTTGGCCCCGTTTGTTCTGGCGGATGTCCAGGCACTGCCCACCTGCAGCCATCCCACCCCGGGGCTCCCTGCCTTTCCTCTCCAGCTGCACTTCCCTTCCTCATGGGGTGCGGCCACCCTACTGAGGGCAGGGCACTAGGGAGGAGGCCTGGGCTTTGCCAGAAGGGCGACATTGGGAGCCCCTGGCTGGAGACCAGGGTGACTCCAAGGACAGCTGTCACGGAGAAGAGAGGGCTCTGGGATGGACTCACATGCCGGGCAGGCTGACAGAGCAGGGGCTGCTGACAGACCCACCCTGGGGCACCAGGAGCCCGGAGAGAGCTCCAGGCAGAAAAGCCCTTCCTGCTCATCCTGCCTGGGTAGGGTGGGAGACAGCATGAGCTGGCTTGCTGCTGGGGAGACACTATCACGGAAGGTCCATGATTATAATTGCAACTGTTCGTGTTCCTTTAAAAATTAAATTTAAAAAAAACCCCAAGAAATCTCATGCTTGTCAGAGCCTTCCTCCCCCGCTGTCGGCTTCCATTATGAATCCATGGCATCTTCTGCTGAGAGTTAATTACATGTTGTATGAAAGTTACAGGGCTTCCTTTTACAGTTTTTTCTCCTTGATGGGTCCTAACCCTTTTGGCTGCCTTCCTCTGCTCCCTCCCGCCCCATGCCGCAGGGAAAAAGGCACAACTGGCCTGACCTCCTGCCCTGTGCTCCCCAGAGCCCGGCTCTCAGCCCCACTGCTCGGGGCCTCCCTGAGTTGGTGAGCTAACGACAGCCCTGCCCATCCAGGTCTCATTTCCCACCGTGGGGCGATCCAGTACTGCCAGAGCGCTGGGGATTATGACACAGCACAAATGGAAGGTGTTATTAAAAGGGGCCACGCACTTCACCCACCTCCTGTGGCCCTCTTCCCGCCCAAACAGCGCGGATCAGGTGCGGGGTCCTGCAGCCTGAAGCCATCTGTTCTACGAGAGGGTGAGAGGGCACAGAGGGGGGATATGGTCCCTGCCAGGAGGCAAGATGCCCTTTTTTCTTACAGCTCCCACCTGGAGCTGTCTTCATTCTCAGGATGGCTCATCTTTTCTCCTAGGAGGCTGTGACCAACTCTGGAAGCAACAAGTGTGGACTAATACCCTGAATTATTGCCTCTTTGCGGTGTTGAGTTTCACCTACTGAAGAGATGGCTGAAATTGCACAGCTGCTGTCCCTCCCCCAACCCAGCAGTTACAGCTCCCCTGGGTCTGGACAAGTCACAGCCCCAGAGGGCTGGGAGGGCTTTCTCAGCCAGCACCTGCCCTGAGCCAGCACACACCTCAAAGTGGAGAACTTTCTACTGTCCTCTGATAGCGCTCCCCTAAACCAATCAATAAAGGACACCTCAGGTTGTGAGTTAAAAGTAATCATGTCTATAATTACGGTTCTCAACTAACGGCATGTGGAATACCCACTTGTTAATAGGCTAAAGCTTTCCCTGTGGGCTGATGTCCTCCTGCAGCTACTCAATTCCAACCTAGGGTAGAGTCTGGGAATGTTAACTCGTTTTAATTATTAGCCTAATGTAAATTAGGAAACACAACTTGCTGTTACTGAGTTCCAAAATAAAATACAATTATGAATTTTCTATTCTTTTGTATATGTTTTGCAGCTTCCTGTCTTAGGCACAACCAAGAATGAACTTTATAAAAAGAATAATTTCTCTTCAAAGCAAAAGTGACTGATGTGAGAAACCATGCTGGATTACTGATGAGTGGGTTGTCCACAGCCTCTAAGGCAAGGGGAATTCAAACTCAAGTGTGCAGAGCCTATAAGAATGCAAATTCCTGGGCCCTGCGCCCAGAGATCCTGAATTAGTAGGCCTAGGGTTCGGCCTAGAATTCTGCATTTTTAAATAAGCATCATGGGTAATTCTGAGGCAAGGAGCCATCCAACTACATGTTGAGAAACTCTAGAGGGTTACGGCTATGGCTTATAAACACAGAAATCAGCTGGACACCCAGCAGCTGCTACTCTCCTCCCAGCCAGAACTTCCCTGGAATGTATATTCCAGGAAACTATTTATATGTCTATTTTAAAAATAACATTAGGGTTTTTTTTCCTTGGTTATAAAGCTAATGCAGAGAATATATATAATGCCATAATAACAATTTTTAAAAATCACTCATAATCTCTCACAAGAAGGGGGGAGACTTCTAACATTATGTTGATGTTTTCTTCCTTGTATATTTTTTATAAAGTTGACAACATATAGAATATATCATTTTATTTCATTTTTTCCCATGTTACAAATTTTTTTCTGGAAATATCATTTCTAAAGGCTATATAACACCCCCCTCATGTAGATGTGGCTTATTTTAATAACCATCCCTAACTGCTGGACATTGAAGTTGTTTCTAATAATTATTATAAACAACATTGAGATGAATACCTCTGTGCATAAGGTTTTATCAACATTTTTTTTGTGTGTGTGGTACGCAGGCCCCTCACTGTTGTGGCCTCTCCCGTTGCGGAGCACAGGCTCCAGATGCGCAGGCTCAGCAGCCATGGCTCACGGGCCCAGCCGCTCCGCGGCATGTGGGATCTTCCCGGACCGGGGCACGAACCCGTGTCCCCTGCATCAGCAGGCGGACTCTCAACCACTGTGCCACCAGGGAAGTCCTTTATCAACATTTTTGATGACTTCCTACAGCTGGATTCCTAATTGTGAATCACTGGATTAAAGGATATGAATGTTTCTGAGGCTCCTGATAGATGGACTGCCAACTTACTGTCCCAATTTGCCCCCTTGCTGGCACAGGGCAGAATGCCCATGTTGACGACCTTCTCAGCCTGTGCGGCAGCCTGTTTATCAAAGGTATCGCTCTTACCATATGTTATGGGTTGAATTGTTTTCCCTAAAAAACATATTATAAAATCCTAATCCCCCAGTACCTGTGGATGTGACCTTATTTGGAAACAGGGTCTTTGCAGGTGTAACAAGTTAAGAAGAGGCTATTAGGGTGGGCCCTTACCCAGTATAACTGGGGTTCTAATAAAAAGGAGATTGCCATATGAAGACGCACACAGAACACCACAGGCTAACAGAGGCAGAGATTGGAGTGATGTAGCTGCAGGCCAAGGAATGCCAAGGACTGCCAGCTATCTGAAGCTAGGAAGAAGAGCCAAGGAAGGAGTCCACCCAGAGTCTCAGAGGGAGCAGGGCCCTGCTGATACCTTGATTTCAAACCTCCAGCCTCCAGGACTCTGAGCAAATACATTTCTGTTGCTTCGAGATACCCAGTTTGTGGTGCTTGGTTATGCAGTCCTAGGAGACTAATATACCATATGTTCCCTGGATTGGTGTCAGATGGGTCAAAAAGAGCTGAGGTGAGGTGCAAAGGACAGTTCTTACTCCCTCTCCAAAGGATGTCCAATGCAGCCCATTAATCTGTCCTTCCTGGGAACATTACCTGCTCCCCCCATTCACAGGAGCAAGAGTCCAGGGCCCCGATAATGTGGCTCTGGGACCCATCACACACTAGAGCAGGGCCTGATTTAGTGTTTTCCCTCAGGGTAACATCTCACACGGTCAAGGGGCACACAAAATATAAACTTTGCATTTGTCTTCAAACTCTTGGATTTGACTCAATGAGTAAGTATAAGCCTAATAAAGGCTCTTTCAACACCTCCTACACTAAAGGCTCATTCAGCAGCTCAGACATGCCAGTGTCTGGGCAAAGGTCATCTTTGTCACTGATTAGGTCTCAGAATGATTCATTATCAGGTTTCTCTCAGGCCTGAAACCCACGATTGGCTAGCAGATTGTGCTGCTCTTAAATTCCTTACCTCTCCTAGAGATGTTGGTCTTTGCTCCAGTGGCTTCTGAAAAAGAGCTCAATGCTCTCTGTTTGACCTTCTTGACCTTGGACAGAAGAATCCCAATTCTTCTTGACCCTAAACCTAAAGAATCCCAATGGAGAAGATTATACACTTAAAGAAGTTGTTATCCCAACAGTTAGAAAGTCTAAAACATTGTAAGCTACCCTTTACTGAGCACCCACCAAGTGTCAATTACCTCCTCTGGTCCCCACAAGAGCCCTAAGAGGTAGGTATAAGGATCTCTATTTTACAGGAGAAGAAACCAAGGCACAGACAGATCAGCAGGTGGCCCAAGGTAGCAGAGCTCAGACACAGCAGAGCCAGAGACGGAACCAGATTTTCTGACACACAGTGCCCCACTCTCTGCTGCATCGTGTGGTCAAGGATGGCTGAAGAAGGTCAACTTTTCAATGGAGTGATAAATGCTACCAAGGGATGCCAGATGTTTTGAGGAGTTACGCCAAATCTTTTGAGGCAAGATATTCCTCATTCGGCTCAGTTTCATCTCCAACTTTTCTGGCATCTGCAGTAATACAGGACTTTGTTACACGACCCCTGAAAATAGTCTAATCTCTGCTAATTCATCTCCTAATTTTGTATCTCACTTTCAATATATCTATTCCTCAGAAGTTGCAAGGAAAATGAGCCCTCTAAATACATACCAGGAATCTCATATTTAATGGTATGCTTTGAAAAAAGTTTTGTGAAGGGTTGCAGCCCTTATTTTTTGTATGACTGTGGATTTACACGACATGTTAGCTTCGGTTAGGTCCACCTGCATTCCTGGATGTGCAGGCACACGCAACAGGTTGGCTGGCTTTAGTGAAGTACACTTAGGCTCCATCGACCCTTTGCCCTAGTTCCAACTGCTAAGGGAAGATGCATAAGCTCTCCCTGCTGAACAGCTGCCAGGTGTCAGTCAGGATAACAAGCCAGGGTTGTGGGAAGCCGTTGTTCTGCCATGTCGCAGATAACGGTTATCAGGGAGTAGCCCAAAGGCTATGTGCCACACATGCGCCACGACGAGCCAATATGCTAATGAAGGATCAGAATTGCAACCAATAAATTGTGAACAGCACATATCTTGTTGAGTTAACCAGCCAACCACAGGTTGCCACAGGGTATAGTGCATTATAAAAAGCCAGTGTGAACAAGGCTCGGGGTCTTCCTTCCATCTGTCTGAAACCAAGCTGTACTCCAATAAAGTGTGATACGAGAAGAATCTAGCGTGTGGTGACTCGTCATTCTGCTGGTCAGAAGCGGCTCGCCGCACAGGGTCCCAAAGGCTGAGCGGAACTGTCAGGCAAAGAGCAGGTTGGGTCAAAACCCAGGATGAAGCTCTTGTGGAAGCAGCAGACACAGCAAACAGGAAGTGCCCTCAGACACAAAGGAGGCTATCGGGCCAAGCGTGGGGCAGAGGAGGGCAGAGTTGACAGCTAATTCACTTCCCCATGAGTTCCACCAAGAGGGAGTTGCAAAGATGAAACTCTGGGCCTCCCAGTAGGCCTCCGGGTAGAGAGGGAAGTTGAAGACAGCAAAACCTCTCAGGCCAGGCAAAGCATGGTAAGGGTTACATGCAGGTGCGGAGGGCTGCAAGTCCACAGATTGTGGAATGGCAGAAAAGAGCTTCACGCAGATCGTGATAACTGTCTCTCTGACAGATACATGAGAAATCAGAATTTAAAACACTGGAGGAAGCAGCCTCTACCAAGAGAGTTCTCAGCATGAAAAAAAAGTGGAAGTTGGGGGTTGCAGTGTTTGTGGCTTAAGTATCCGGCCACAGCCCCCATTCTGCACCTGGCCTTAGCCTCCTAGGATAACCCCCACTGGTCCAGCCCACCAACTTCCCCGAAGGGCAACCACACAGGGCCCAGGACCTCCTGCTACTAACACTTTCCATACAGATCCCCAGCCAGTATTTCTGCCCTTTGATGTCACAGGGCTCTGCATCTTGTCCCACCTCAGCAAACTAGACCCCCTGGCTTCCCAAGAGCTGTTATTTTTAACTCTTCTACAGAGGCCTGGAATACAGAGCTTCCCAGAAGTCTGGCTCAATGTTATTTTGACCTGGCAGGAATGAGCCACCCATTCACACACTTGGGAGAAGGCTGCCCAAGGAGAAGGGGGCCGGGAGCTCTTGCTTTGCCTGAGTTTGAATGGGGGTCACATGGGGCAAGAGGCAGCTCACGTGGTCCTGTGAGGCCATACTGACAAACAGCTCTGGACAGATCTGGATGGGTTTGGTTCACCCAGCTGTTGTGCTACTTCTGCCTGCAAGATGAGACACAACAGCCCCTCCATGGGCTGGCATCACTTGTCGAGCCGTGGCTTTGGAAAGAACGGCAAGTCAAATCCCGGAAAGAGACTGAGAATAAATTGCAGCTGGAGGCCCACTAACGGCAGTTGTGTCTTGCTCATCCTGGGGGTCAAGGGAGGGTGGGGTGAGGTGGGATGGAGTGGGAGACTAGGAAAGCCAGGTGCCTGTGGAGCTTTGCTGCCTGTCTTCCTGGCTCCTCTCCCTTCTGACAAGGGCAGAGAAAACTGTCAGGGTTAAGGAAGCTTCTAGGTGCCGCTTAGGCCACTGCAGGTGGGTACGTTTTAAAGGGTCTTTTGCCCTTCTTGAGCATCCTAGAGCCACAGGAGGCAGCCTCTCAAAGTGGGTGCTCAACACGGACAGTGGCAGACCAGAGCACCCAGAGGCTCCAGCCTCTTACTCAGAGGAAGAAGCCCAGTCTCCACATTCCTTCCTGCAGCGAATCCATTTTCTTTCCTCTGAGGATTCTGGCCTGATTCCTCAGGTAGTAGGAAACTCACCTTTCCAAGGACTGCAGTTATGTCCTTGGCATGTTCTTAAAATTCTTCTTCCTTCTTTTTACGCCTCCTTCCTTCTTACTACTCCCCCCGCCTTCACCGGGCAGCCACCCACCGTCAACTTACTCAGCCTCTCCAATTCTTTGACCCTTGGACAGACATCCTCTTTGAGGGGTGGGAGGTGGAGGTGCCTCCAGCCCTAACCCCATCCCACCGAGGTCAGAGGAGGCCACTGGGTTAGGCCAGTGCATTTCTTCAGGTCCAACCCTAAGCAGGCAGCGCCAGCCCTTCAGGCTTGGCCAGAGCTGCTCCCATCAAAGGGATCTGGGCCGCGTTCTCCAGACACGAACATTCCCTGGTGGCCTGGGGCCGAGCGTGTCCACCCGCGGTTCTTCTCCTCCCCCAGAAACGTGGCCTGGGGCCTTTCCCAGCAAGGGCCTCTCCCTCCCCCACGCCTCCCCAAGCCACCCACCCAGCGCCGGCTCCAGCACGTGGCTCCCAGCGCAGGTTCCCTCCCCGCCCAGGCAGCTCCGCAGGGCGTTTTTCACCCTCTCGGTTCCCCTACCCCCCGTGACTTCTTGTAAAAAGCTCCGCTGGTCCCCACCCACCTCCACCCTCCCGCGGCTGCCAGCCCCGGCCAGCCCCGCACCGCCTCCCCCGGAGGCAGCGCTCTCTCCCAGCCCCTGGCAGCGGGCTCCGCTTCGGAAACTGTTGACTCAGAGGGTGGCCGGGCGGCCAGCGTCTGATGTCAGCTTGGATTGGGGCCAGGGGAGCCGAGGGGCCGGGGGAGGAGGGTGCCGGAGGCGGGCGGGAGCGGGAGGCGCGGGAGGCGGGAGGCGCTGGGCGCGCGGGAGGAGCCAGACGCCGGTCGCGGGGCGCGGAGCCGGGCCCTCCCGGGGGCTGCTCGGCCGCGGCGGGGGCCTGCGCTCGGGCTCCCGGCTCCGCGCTGCGCGCTCGGCGGCTGCGGCTGCCCAGGCGCCCGTGAGTCACGGTGCGTCACCGGAGCAGATGCCCGGGGAGGCTGGAGGCTCCCCGGCTCCCGCTGACTCATCAGAAAGCCCTGCTCCGCGGCCAGGGAGGCGGGGGGCGGGGCGGGGGAGCGGCCCGGGCCGGCGGCTGCCGAGGTCGTTTGAGGCACTACGAGCCGGAAAACCCCAAGAAGGCGGCTGCGGCGGGGGCGCTGGGGGTGCTCGGCGGGGAGCGGGGACGACTGGCAGCGACCGGGGTCACCTGCGGCGCGGGCTGGCGGACGCCCCGCTGTCGGGAGGAGGCGGTTCCGTGGCTCCAGCACTGGCCTCGGCGGCGCCCGAGGTCACGGGGTCCTACCCCTCCCTTTAAGACTTTGGGTCTGTCTATGGGAAGAGACTGCGCCAGCATCCAGGGACTCGACGCTCTCATCCCCTGCCTCAGTCTTTCTACCCGTCCCTCCCCAGGGGAAGCTACTCTGGTGCTGCGGACACCACGTGCTGGGTCAAGACCTGGCCTCAGCTCTTTCCTGTCGCTGCCTGCTAACCACAAGCCCCCCTGACACTCCGGAAATGGAGCGGACGGTCCAGAGAGCTATCAGGAAGGGGCATGAGCAGAGAGGATTTCTCTTTGTGGCTGTCCACCCTGTCCTGGAACAGGGACAAATTCTGTAGCATTCAGGAAAAGCGTGGGGCTCCTCCACACAAGACGCCTCCACCCCACCCCCAGAGACAGGCGGGGGAGGAAGAGGCACAGAGGAGTGTGATCGTCCCCGCCCTTCCTGCATCTACAGCCTGGCCAGGGAGACAACCTTGCGCACACCCGGGCAGTGACAGTCTGGGAAGGGGGTACAGGCGCTTCCAGAAGGCGCTTCCAGAAGGTGGAGGCTTCCTGGTGGAGCTGGCATTAGGGCAGGGACCTTGAAGAGGAAGGATTTCAACAGATGGGGAAAGGACATTCCAGATGGAATCAAATGCCGGGAACCAAAACCTAGAAGGGGAAAGATCAGGGGGAGTTCTGGGAACGGCAAGCAATCCAGTTGGACTGGAAGAACTGAGGCGCACGGGAGCATCAGGGGCCTCTCCCGGCAACACGAACGTGGATCTCAGAAGCAGGCACAGTGGCCCAGAGGGACCTGGAGTCACGCTGGGTTCCTCCCTCTGTCCCTGGACACCGAGTCATGCCAGTTCCCAGACGGGTGGACTCTTTCCAAGTGTTCCACAGTCCTGCTCAGCCACAGCCGAAGGAGCCTTCCTGCCTTGGACAGCTTTTATTAGTTGGTCTCTAACGCAGATCCTCCTTTGTTCAGATATCAAATGCTTTCCCATTCTGTCCTTTGACCACTGTCTGTTTGTACTGATCTCCCTCAGTGTTTCTCAACCGCGACAGCACTCTGGAATTACCTGGGGGTGCTTTAGAAATCACAAATGTTGACACATGGGCCCCCTCCCAGAAAGGTAATTTCACTGGTCTGGGGTGGAGCCCAGGCGTCAGCATTCTTTCACTGGGCAGCCAGGAATGAGAACCACTGATGCAGATGGTCACCGTCAAGAGTGTCCAGATGAGGCCCACACTCCCAGAGCAGGGGCCCCCTGGCCTTCAGACTTCCCAACTCCAACAACCCCCCACCTCCCCCGAGAGCAGCCTTGGCAGATCTCCAGGAGCAGTTGGGCTCCCCAAGGCTGGAGTTGAAACGTGTTTCCCAGGCATCCACTCTGCAGCTGAGGCCAAAGTTTCCAACAGGAAGGGAGGGTGAGGCTTCTGTTTGTTTCCCAAGAGCCAACTGGCCTTTCAAGCCAGTGATAACGACCATGAACCTCACTGGCAGGAGAACCAGGCATCAGTAGGAACTGCAGCCATTTCCTGTCGACAAGGCATACCTGGAAGTGGCCCTAGGTGGAGGTGGCACCACCTGTAACACTCTGTCCTCAGAGGTGGAGGAGGACCCAGCTAAGGACAGATTGGGGACCTGGGCAACAAGTCCTCTGCTTTCTTACGGGCAAAAAGGAGGTGATGCTTCCTGCCTCAAAGGTTCTTATGAGGGCCCTGAGATAAATCACCCCAGCGTGGAGGTAATTTTCAGTAAGCATTCTTTTCTTCCTGTTTTGCTAGTAACTCACAAATTTAGGAAAAATGTCCATGTCTGGGCCTCTCAGCTCTCTCAGCATTTGTCCACCCGCACCTCCCCAATCTACAGGATTTGGGGAGGACCCCGAAACCATATCTGAAGCCAGGGGTAAAGGAAGGTCAGGCTGAGGAGCTTGGCAGTGGCCTGTCTGCTGCAAGGGAAATGACATTAACAAGGGGGGAACCAACGGTCCTCTCCCAGGACTGAGAAGCAGAAATATGGTCTTGAACTTGGGGAGGATCTACAACTAGGAAGAATTTCCTGACAAATGGCAATGCTGCCTAAAGGACTCATGAGAGTTTGTGAAAGTCAGAGATCCATCCTGGATACCTGAGCCTGTCACCACCAAGCAGTGTTGTGTTCCCATTTGACAGCTGAGAAAACTGAGACAGTGACATTCAGTACCTTGGTGAAGCAGGCACAACCAGCAAGTGGCAGAGCAGTGACTGAAATGTGAAAGACCAGCAGTTAAGCATAGTGGGGCAAGACCTCCCCCGACCCCGCTTTTTGACTCTAAGATCTTGGGATTTTGAGTTTTTCATCTCAAGCCTTGTTTGCAATCAGAGCCCTAGAAAAGCCAAACTTAATCCTAGGGCTGACGCATTTAACCCAAAGAGAAAGTGTGTCACTGAAATACTTGTGCACTCCTCTCCCTTTGAATCCCCATTACGGAGGAGGAAACTCTATGAAGGGTAACTAGTGTGTATTGGAAGGTCTTTCTTGGGCAAAATGAGGGCGAACAAGAGATTGTCGAAGGCCTTGGGAAATGCAGTAGAGACGCCACGAGATGGCCCTTTCTTGGATTTAGGAATGGATAATTCTTCCCTCCCTTAGAATTCTCCCCGGCACATCTCGTGGCGTCACAAGGTTCCTGGTGTGAAACCTGCGGGCCTACTGGGAGGTTAGGTATTCCTTTTCCCATTTCACAGATTAGGAAACTAAGCTGGACCGAGGCTGGGATTCAATGTTGGTTGGATCTGACTGCATAAATTCCTTCCCTCGTTCCTGAGAGAGGACTGACCACCTACGGCGGACACGACTGCTAACCTGGCCGCCCTCCCAGGCCAGACTCTCCCCGCTGCAGGGCGGCCCGGGGCGCGGCGGAGCAGAAGAGCAGAAGGAACAGAACCGGCGCGACGCGCACACGCCGAGGCCCAGGGCGGGGGCCCTCGAGCGCCAGGGAGGAGCGCATTTCCCTTCCCGCTCCCCTGGGAACCCGGAGCGGGGGGAGGGGGCAGCCTCTGCCCTCCCCATCCGCCCCGGCCGCCAGGTGCCCAGAAACTCGGCCTCCGCCCCCTCCCCCCGCGCCTGTTCCCGGCGCAGCCCGTATCTCGGCAGTCACGTCTCCCCATCCGGCTCCAAAGTACGAGTCAGCCACGGCCTGGCCAACCCCGCGGAAGGGCGGAGGCAGGGAGAGGGAGGGCGGCGCCGGGTGCGGAGTGGGGGCAGACGGCCCGGGCGGGCGGGGCCGCGCGCTGCACCCCCTCCTCCCTCCCGCGCTGCGCGGGCGGGTCTGCGAGGAGCCGGGTACCGCCCACCGCGCCAGGGTTGGCCCGGACCTAGGGGCGAGGCGCTGGCTAGGTCCGAGCAGCGAGGCCGCCGCCCCGGCTGGGTGCTCTGCGGGCGGGGGGCGGGGCGGGTGGGGAGGCCCGGCGGGGAAAGCCGGGGGCCGCGCCTCCCGAGCGCCGCGCGGGCGGGTGTTGCTGGGGAGAAAAGCGCGGCCGCGGCCCCGCCCCGAGCCCCGTGAGCGCGGCGCTCTCTGCTGGTGCGGCCTCAGAAGTGCACGGAGACTCCCCTCGCATCTACAGCAACTACCCGACTGCAGAGGCAGAGGAGGGCTCCGGTCCTGCTGTAGGTTCGTAGAAATTCCTAGTTAATTAAAGATCTCCATTCTCTTTTAAAAATAATAATAATAGGGCTTCCCTGGTGGCGCGGTGGTTGAGAGTCCACCTGCCGATGCAGGGGACACAGGTTCGTGCCCCGGTCCGGGAGGATCCCACATGCCGCGGAGCAGCTGGGCCGGTGAGCCATGGCCGCTGAGCCTGAGCGTCCGGAGCCTGTGCTCTGCAACGGGAGAGGCCACAGCAGTGAGAAGCCCGCGTACTGAAAAAATAATAATAATAATAATTCCAAAACGAGTGCTGAGCATTAGAGGAAAATTTGGAAATGTGGAGAAGAAAAAAAGAAAACAAATTACTCATAATGCCTGTTTTAGAATTTTACTGTCTGCCCTTCAGTACTTCATATCTGCAAATCTGTGTGTGCATCTTTTATAGAATTTTAAAAGTACAATTTTGTCAGCTTTGTGAACTCATAGGCCTTGTTTTGTTCACTGCACCATCCTCAGTGTCTAGAACACTGTTTAGCAGTGTTCTGAGTGCTCAAAAAACAATTGTTTCTACCAACATGGGATCATGCTTTTCACACTTTCAAGATCATCATTTTTAGCATGCTTAAATTTTCTTGTATGCTCCCCTGAGTAGTAAAAGATTGATGATAAAATGGTCCACTAGCCCCCTTCTAGAATTTGAAGGAATGTGTTTGGAATTTAGAATTATTCACAGTATCTGTATAAGGTGACCACCCCCCACACGCCATCACCACCAGCTGCGGGCTCTGGAACAGCACAACACCCCGTAATCAAACACACCACACTCCTGCAGCAAAATGTGTGACTATTCGCACCAACTAGGATAAATAAACACTATAAACAGCTTCATGTCCCTTCAGGCAGGTTTTGAGGCCAAATGAGTTTGCACCGAACTAAACAAAAAACTTGAGTTTCCAGAACATTTTGAATTTGAAGAGACTGCACTAACCTCAGGTACAAGGGTCTGAAGACGTGAGTCTCTGCTGTGTGCACTTGTTTTCCCATTTGCCTCAGTCTGTGCTCGGTAATCACAGGTAATTGAGGCGCCAGCTGATGAGATGTGAGTGAATGTGGGGTGCCATGTGAAAGGGTAGGATATGGTTGGATTAGACTTTTGGATGTGGCCACACCTCCTTCTCTACTCCAGGCTGCCACCTTCAAACCAATGGACGTCACCACTTGTGTAGTTGCCTTTGTTTCCTCCTGGATTCACTTCTAGGGCTACGCTTGTCCCAGTGGACCCCACCTGGGGATTTTGGAAGAGAGCCGAAGTCCCCCAAAACACCCACACCCACCTGTGACCAAAGGGGCACAACAGTAACTTCTCCAAAAGGGCATGTCATTCGGCTGACATTCTTTGGTTGTGCTGTTACCACATGCACAGAACCATACGCAGCCTCTGGGCTGGGCCTCTCTCTGAACTCCAAACTGAGTACCCAGCCTCCCACTGATATCCCCACCCCAAAGTCACCTCAAATGCAAACATGTCCAAGACCACACTCACAAGCCTCCCCTCAAAACCTGGTCCTCTTCTCTTGTGGCCAATGTGTCAGTGACCGAGCCCATTATCCAGTTACACAAGCTAGAAACTCAGAGGCATCCTCCCCCTCCGTCTCCTCCATCCTTATATCCAACTCACCACGTCTTGCCCATTTACCTCTGAAGCAGCCCTTCACTGCACCACCACCATCTGGTCCCAATGCCAGAGCCTAACCAGGCTGCCATGCCCAATTCTTGCCCTCCTCAGGTCCTTTCTCCACAATGAAGCCAGACAAATCCCTTCAAACATAAGCTCAATTACTTCACATACACTGCAGGACCACCAGGAGAGGCTCCAATGTTTATGGCTTCACCTAGGATTTCTGCAGAATCGTTTGACAGCTCTGAAACACAGCCCACCTCGAGGTATAAAAAGAGTAACACCACCCCCATCTTTCTTAGGATAAAAATAGAAATCCATCAAAAGGCCGGTAGAGCCCTGCCTGGGCTGGGGCATCCTACACAATGCTTGTGCTATGAGTCTCCATCCTCCAGGAGCACTGACCTTCTTCCTCAGGCCCTTGAATTTCCATCTCCTGGCCTTTACACTGGCCGTACTCCTTGCCTGGAACATTCTCTCTCCATCTCTTCACCTACTTAACTCCACTCTTCATTCACATCTCAGTGCAACTATCATTTCACCAGGAAATCTTCCTGACCAAGCCAAGTGCCCCATCATCTGCTCTTTAGCATCAGTGCTGTTCCTTCAAAGCTGAGACTCTTTTGTAGTCTTGCATGTATTTGTTGATTCCCTCGGGACATGGTCCTGTCTGGTTTGCCCATCATGGTGTTCCCAGCACCTGGCCCAGTGCCTGGCATAAAGTCAGTACTTCTTGAATATGTATTCCATGAATCCGCTATCTTGTCTGCTCACCCATCTTGGGACAACCCCGGAAAGGAGGTGGTGTTTGTGAGTTCATTCACCTACCCAACAAAGAGCATCTGTTATGTGCCGGGCTTTGGGGATATGAAAAAGATACAGCCATGACCTCAAGAGCTACTGGAAGATGGCAGACTGAGAAACCAGCTGACTGACTGCCTTCAAAATCTTAACTTCTAAATCACAAAAACTGATTCATGGATCTAGCAAAGCCATAGTCACATAGAAAACATTCCCCACAGATCCAATCAGCAAGAGTCCCTTTTCTCCCAACCCACCAGCGCTAATCATTCCCTGCTTTTTGAGCTGGCCTCAACCACTTGATCCTACAAAAAGCCCAACCTGACCTTCAGACTGAGAGGGTCCAAAGGCTTGCCTGGTGTTTGGGTTCCTTGGATGCATCAAGCTATGTAAACTTGGTTTTGTGTGGCCATAGGTATGTCATTGGTGGACCTGACATCCCAACTTGGAATTCAAAATGCACCTGGAAAAAGCCACAAAGTTTAACCACCACATTCCTTGAGTGCCCAGGTCTTCTAGCCTTTGGTTATATTGTCTCACACCCAGGAACAAGGGTCCCCCTTGGGCTCAGAGTTGTCACGGTAACTTGTCAGTGGGCTCAGCTCCAGCAGTTGGAGGCAGAATCCCCTCTTCCTCCTGGCTCCGACCCACCTCGAAACCCACTGTAACAATGGATTGGGACAGAGAGGCGGAGGCTTGTGTGACGTTCAGAAACATGCTAGAACATAAGAATTTAATACTACGTGAAATCAACTAAGAAAACCGAAATTGCTTGCTGCAACTTCGAGGAGGCACTATGAGCAAAGATAATCCACGAGCGCCATCTAGTGGGAAGATCGGCCATTGCCGCCCAATCCCTGAGCCCTTGAGTGGCAGCGATGTCTTCTGTTTCCACCAACAGGGAAGGCCAGCCATCTGCATCTGGGCCCTTGCTAGAAAGAGCATTTTGAGCTTAATTGCCCCTGGCACTGTGCTCTGCACTGTGGAAAGAAAGCTTCACTCATATTCTATGGATGCTTTGAATTTTGTTAACATTTTTAAAATTTGAATTTAAAGTGTTTCCCTTTTAACTCTGGCTGCTAGGAACCTCAGAGACAAAGCATGGTCAGACTTTAGCAGCACCTTGTGATGGTCACTTTTGGACTAACCTTGCCTCAGTTTTACCTAATATTTAAAGTTGTTTTCCACTTTACTGCCATATATATATATATATATTTTTTTTAATTTTGCGGTAAGCAAAATTTAAAACCTCTCACTGTTGTGGCCTCTCCCGTTGCAGAGCACAGGCTCCGGACACGCAGGCTCAGCGGCCATGGCTCACGGGCCCAGCCGCTCCACGGCATGTGGGATCTTCCCAGACCGGGGCACGAACCCGCGTCCCCTGCATCGGCAAGCGGACTCTCAACCACTGCGCCACCAGGGAAGCCCAACTGCCATATTCTTATCTAGTTTCTTTTTTTTTTTGGCTGCATTGGATCTTAGTTGCAGCACATGGGATCTTTCCTTGTGGTGCACGGGCTCTAGAACACACAGGCTCAGTAGTTGTGGGCTTAGTTGCTCGTCAGCATGTGGGATCTTAGTTCCCCCACCAGGGATCGAATCTGTGTCCCCTGCATTACAAGGTGGATTCTTAACCACTGGACTACCAGGGAAGTCCCCTCTAGTTTCTATCTTATATGAAGGATATTTCAAAGAATTGTTGGAAGAAGATAGAGTCACCAGTAATTCCACACAGTCTCCATTACCAAAGCATCTTATTCAGGAGTCATCAGGAGCAAGAGGGTTCTAAGCCCCAGGGAGATTCAATGAGCAGGAACCCAGGAGATATAATGGCAAACACATACTGAAATTTTACTACATGCTGAGCACTTTTCTGAGCACTTTAAATGTAAAAACTCATTGAATTCTTACAATCCTATTTTTTATAGATGAAGAAATGAAACTCAAATTTTGGGGGCAATTTGTTATACATCAATACATGGAAGAGGTAACTGAGGATCAGAGAAGTTAACTTGTCCAAGGTCACACAGCCAGTAAGTGGTAGAAATGGAGTTACGATGCCCCAAGTCCACGTTCTTAACCACTAGGCTCTACTGCTGCTTCATGAACTCTGAGTCAGGCAGCAGCCGAGGCCAGAATGGAGAAAAGCTTTGTTTCAGGGTCGCAGACTGAAAGAGGAACTCACAAGCTGAGCTGTGTGGCACAGAACCACCTGCAGTTGTTGGTGTGTAATTGAGGTTGTGTGGATATTACACAGTTGCTGACTCTTGTCCAGCCCAGCATCCTGGATGAGGGATGCGGGGGACCCTGAAGGGTCAGACCACTTACTGTAGCAGGCCGAAAGATAAAGTGGGGGCAGGTCCATCCCTCAGAATCCAGAAATGAGCTGAAAGCCTCTAAGAGGCCTCCTGAGATGGAAGTGCCACGTGGGCCAGGATTTAGGGGTATTTTGTTTACTGCTGTCCCAGTGTTAGAATAGTCCCTGGCCTGGAAATATCAAAAGGTATTTGTTGGAGAATAAATGAACAAGCAAAGAAATGAATTAATTAAGGTTGAACTCACCCTCGGGCATTGCTGTGAAGAAGCCACGCTGTCTGAGAGGTGCTGCGGGATCTCACTGGATGAGTAGCAAGATGGCACCTTTGGGGATTTTAAAAAAAATATTTGGGTTGTGCTAGGTCTTAGTTGCAGCATGTGGGCTCCTTAGTTGTGGTATGCGGGCTCTTAATTGCGGCATGTGTGTGGGATCTAGTTCCCTGACCAGGGATCGAACGCCAGCCCCCTGCTTTGGGAGCACAAAGTCTTAACCACTGCGCCACCAAGGAAGTCCCTACACCTTCCGTTTGAAGGCAGACCAGGGCCCAAAAAGCACAGATCCCAGACAGGACTACAAAGGGAGACTTCAAAGCAGATTAGTGATTTCATCAGACCCGGTTCAGGAGCTCACTCTGCAGCCATAAGGATGGTGGCTCGAGGGGAGATCCTAGTAGCAGAGAGACTAGTTAGAAACCATTGAAATAGTCCAGGTCAGAGAGAGGAGGCAAGGCTCTAGAACCAGGTCTCTAGCCTGACTCTGGCCCTGCCGTGGCGTTGGGGTAGTTTGGGGCTGCTGATCTTCAGGGTCACGTGGTGTGGGTGGTCTGTCAGCAGGCGGAAGGCGGGAGAGGTGAGCTACAGCGAAGTGGGTGATGGCCGTCTGGGGGCTGAGTTGCGGGAAGAGAGAGGTTAGTGTTGACAATAAAAAGGGGCCACTCAAGTTGAGTGGTGGTGACAGAAAAAAAAAAGTGGTGACAGAATTCTAAGCACAGGCGAACAGGATGAAGTCTGGCACCGTCATTTAGGAAAAACTCTAACTGGAATCTGGGGCTGAATCTAATCACAGTAAGACCCTGCTGGTTTAACCAAAGGATCTTTCTTCTCTTGCACTCTCATGCAACCCCTTTTTTTTTTGCGGTGCGCAGGCCTCTCACTATTGTGGCCTCTCCCGTTGCGGAGCAGGCTCCGGATGCGCAGGCTCAGCGGCCATGGCTCACGGGCCCAGCCGCTTCGCGGCACGTGGGATCTTCCCGGACCAGGGCACAAACCTGTGTCCCCTGCATCGGCAGGCGTACTCTCAACCACTGCGCCACCAGGGAAGCCCCAACCCCTTTTTTCTATTGCCAATACATGATCACTTCGTCTGTTAGCCAGCTGTGGATTAACTTTGCACTTTCCCATAATTGACCCAGTGCTAAATTTCTTCCTAATCCATCAACTACAAAGGGTTTTGACAGGCGTAAGCGGTATTATGGTAGAATCAGGATTTCAAAGATTAAAATGGAACTGCTTTTGAAACTGAAGCCAATATAGGTCATGGAATTCAGGAGTAAGAAAGATGGTGCTTACCTGCTCCAAGACAACACACAAAAGCTGGTAGCTTATCCCTTTAAGTAGGTAAAGATCAGCCTCCAGCAAAAGCTAGACTAGAACTAGTTTTTGTTTCTTACCCCCCTAGGCCAGGTTTCTTCCCCTGAAAGCCTGCCATCTGCAAACACTTTATACCATACTTCTATCCCTACTTCAGGATGGATGAGGCAGGGATTAAAGTATTTGTAAGACTTATTCACAACTTGAATATGCAAGATTAAGATTTTTTTTTCTGATTTCATACTTTCAAGCCAATTAAGCAAGCATCCTTTACTACATTACTGCTCAAGTTGCTAATAACTACTGTGAGGAAATCAAGAGTAACTCCCCAAAAAGAGACAAAAAAAACAAAACAAAAAACTGGTGTGGCTTTTTCAACCCGAATTTGCATTCAATATCAGCGCCCACATTTACTTGGAAGGAATATCTAGCTTAATTTATACAGAACTATTTAAGTGTAAGTTTAAACCTGTTAGGAAGCTGGTGAATATGTGACCCAAAGAAAAATCTTTGGGCTCACATATATATTGGACTTTATCAAAGCCTTCAGTATTCCGAATGTAATATCCAGAATCATTTTACCAGATTCAATTTGTTACTATGTGATAAAGCAAGATTCTGAAAGAATGCTTACAAGTTAACACACAAAGCTGATATGTAAAATTACAACTCTTTCACGACAGAAGCCAAAGCAAAGCAAAACTAAAAGGTAAGGAGGAATAAAAACATTTTATCTGTGTATTCAGAATCACACACAAGTTACCTTTACAGTTCAATTTACTATATAGAAATCATTTGGGTTTTATAGTTTCAGTTAAATTCTGAACTGAGATTACAATAGTTTAAAAAAATTGTTAACATTATTTTAAGCAAACCAAATTGAAATACATAAGTTCAAACTTCAGATTTATGGCAAACAGTCTTCAAATACAACACAGGTATTTCTTAAAGTTACCGTATCATTCATGTCTTACTTGCAACTCTGAGCTGTTTATACACAGAATAGCTCTCCTATAAATATGGCAAAATCGACACGCCATGAAACTCAAAGTTGTATAGTCAGGCCAATGACTCAAAGTTGTACCATCTCTTAAAAGATTTGGCATTTCTGGACCAAAAAGCACAAGTAAAGAAGGTTAGGAACAATTCCTCCTCATTACAGTTAAAAAAAGTTGCATGGTAGCTTGGAATTTTGCATAAAACCCCACATTACATCTTGGAAAAGCCCAAGGGTAATTTAGATGACAACAGATTGGGGTCTTTTTTTTTAATAGGACCCACAAAATTCAAATGGGAATTAATCAAATCAAAAATATTAAGCACCTACTGGTTTAAGAGATTGAAATTTATTAGAGATTCATGATCAATTTCCTTCCACCTTGAAATCAAGGTGTAAAAACCAGCTATTAAGTGCATTCCAAACTTCTCCTATGTAGCACAGGTAGAATTTTCTGTCCATTGGCACCAAAGTGAAGTCACATTTCCTCTTGGTAGACAGAAATTCCACATCTGAACATAGAGTAAGTTAGGAAAAAATGACCCCTGTTGCTTATTACTATTGTGATTCTGAGATCTAGGATAACTAATATACTAGCAGTGAACAATGCGAATTCCTGGCAACAACTGTCATGTTAGTGACTCTAACTCACTTCCCCCAATCACCATAAAATTTTAGTATGAAAAGAATTAAAACTACACTAAGCTGAACAAATGGGAAATAACAAGAAGCTAAGTGAACAGCTAAAACAAAACAAACCCTAAGTCTGAAATCACTGCAATTGAGAAACTGAAAATAGGTGTGCTTCTCCCCACTCCACCTCACAATTTTCAATTTAAATAATATTCCGTGCAAAGGAGCATCAGGTTTCTGGATATAGATGTAGCCCTTCTTTAAGATTTAGTGCGCTGCAGTTTTCTGCAATTTTATTTCCCTCTCCCAAAGTTTTTTCAAGGTACTTAAGAGAATGTTCCATTTCAGCCAAAAGATTTGTGATTCAAAGATTTACTAAGGTACTCTATGCATTCTATCTGTACAGAAACACCTATTAATTATTACAATTGGTTTATGAAGGATTAACATTTTTGGTGTTAAAATTGTTAAACATGCTTACTGCACATCAACTCTCCATAATGAATCTCAACTTCACAATGATTTACCATTTTACTTAAATTACTAATTAAATAACTGAAAAATGTACTGAGCCAAACTAAACTTAAATGGGCTATAAAGGAAAATAACCTTCTAAACAGTCCATATACACATCTATTTCGAAACTACTTTTGCTAGCTAGCCCCTTTCCCAAAGTTTTAGCCTGAAAGAACAGTAAAATCTACACAAAATTTTATTGCAATCATACAAGGGTTACATTAGGTCAAATACAACAAATACTATGATGCAATTGTACATTTATTAAACTACAGTTCAAAGCACAAATTTACACATTCTAAATACACTAAACGTATCTAATGAAATCACACTGGTCTTCCACTGACATTTGATATATCTGGGTGAAAGACATTAACTTTACAAGACTTTTTAAACACGAATCCTTAGTATAAAAACTGTGTACTTGTATGTAAACGGTTTAATGGGGAACCCAATTAATGGGCTTCCATCTCCACTAAGTCATCCATTTTGTTGCATATTTTATTTTAAACGCTTAAGGGGTGGGGCAAACTGGTAAGTTTAAATGTGGATACATTATCTTAATCTCCCAATTACCCCCAGTGAATTATAGGTGAGAGCTAATTTTGTCTGGTCCCAAACAGCTATTACTAGTAGTTTTTGTTTCCAAGAGAATTAACAGAATAAGATTGTTCAAATTTTTTCCACACTGGAATGTAGACCAGACAAGCTTAACCTGCAACTTCATATCTAAAAAAGCGTTAATGCCTGCTTAAGCTTCAGTGGAAAAGTTGTCTTCCTGGCTCAACTGAATGCAAGAAGGCACAAAGAAGAAGTTCTTCATCATTGTGTCTGAAGTAATTCCAGCATCTTGCATCTCATACCTACATAAGGAAAAAGAAAATTTGAATTTAAGGATAAAGAGCACACAACCACGTAACAAATGGACAATGAAATAGGACTGTAAAATAAGTGGTCTTCCAATTACTCTTTTTTTTTTAAATTTTCATTTATTTATTTGGTTGTGTTGGGTCTTCATTGCCGCACGCGGGCTTTCTCTAATTACATCAAGCAGGGGCTACTCTTCATTGCGGTGCGCGGGCTTCTCATTGCAGTGGTTTCTCTTGTTGCGGAGTTCAGGCTTTAGGTGTGCGGGCTTCAGTAGTTGTGGCTCACGGGCTCAGTAGCTGTGGTGCACGGGCTTAGTTGCTCCGCAGTAATGTGGGATCTTCCTGGACCAGGGCTCAAACCCGTGTCCCCTGCATTGGCAGGCGGACTCTTAACCACTGCGTCACCAGGCAAGTCCCCCGATTACTCTTAAAAGATCATTTTGCTATTACTTTTAAGTTGTGCGTTCATTACAGAATTAAAATTAGCAAACGTTCTGTCACCTCAAATACCCAATCTGCTTTAAAACAAAAACATCTTACCAATCACTGTATGACATCATATAATAAATAGCTGGCCTCTGAAAATCATTAAAAGCAGATGGTTCATGGAAAGAATCTGCTCCCATGTTATCAAAGATAAGCCAATCTCCCACATTCAGCTCAGGAAGAAGACAGTTTTCCACAATTTGATCAAGCTCATCACAGGATGGACCCCAAAGGCTGCTTGTAAACAGAGGCTCATCTTCCTTGTATTTCTGTAGGGAAAAAAAAGGTGTTGTTTTGTTAGGTTTTTACTCAGGCAGGCACTGAATTTGAAGGTGGATAAGAGCATTTTTTCACTATCTCAGATCAAATGTGCCCCTGGAAGAAAGGCCTAGAACCAGCGGCAGTGATGCTCCTTAACTCTATCTAAGGAAGCAACTAAAGGAACTCAGCCAGAGATATGCAAATCCTCAAAAAAGGGGCAACCTTCCCCCATCCTAAAATATTTCTCCAAAAATTGGGATGTATCTTAAAAATAACAGCTCGTTCATAAACTGCCATATAAGCAGTTTTTATATTATATGTAATAAAACTTGCCTTGTGAACCTCTGGAATGGTATTTAAGTCCTCAGACAGTTTACTTGCAAAAGAACCATAAACACCATCGTTCATATAATACATGAAGGTTGGTTCATCACTTCCGGTTTTTCCTACTGAAATGAAACAGGAGAAGTAATGATGAGTTTAGAGTAAAACATCTAAAAGGTGTATTAAAGTCTGAATTAGTATTTACAGAACTGACTCGTAGGTTTCACATTCCTCAAAACATAAACACCGATATATATATACTGACATACCTTAAAACTGTTAGCCTAAAATACTGAACACACTTCACAAAGGAGGATAACCAATGAAGACATGAAAAAAGTGCTCTACATCATTTGTCACCAGGTAAATGCAAATTAAAACTACACACTGAAATACCACCACCATACGCCTACTGAATGGATAAAATTTAAAACATTGACACCCCCCCCACAAAAAGTCAGTGAAGGTGGGGAGCAACCAGAACTTGCATATATACATTGTCATTGGAGGGGCAAAATAGTAACACCATTCTGAAATCTTTGCAGACACCTACTCTGTGACCCAGCAATTCTATTCTTAATCATTTACCTAAGAGAAATGAAAAATGTCCACAATTCCAGTAGTACAAGAATGTAGTAATAGTTTTATTCTTTTTTTTTTTTTGTGGTACGCGGGCCTCTCACTGTTGTGGCCTCTCCCGTTGCGGAGCACAGGCTCCGGATGCGCAGGCTCAGCGGCCATGGCTCACGGGCCCAGCCACTCCGCGGCACGTGGGATCTTCCTGGACCAGGGCACGAACCTGTGTCCCCTGCATCGGCAGGCGGACTCTCAACCACTGCGCCACCAGGGAAGCCCTAGTTTTATTCTTAATAGCCAAAAACTGGGAACAATCAAATAATCATCAGCAAGAGAATGGATACAATGAATATACAATGTATATTCATTCAGAAAATGGAATATTAATTGGCAATAAATGTAAAACAAAATGGTTCAGACATTATACTGAGCTGTCTTAAACAGAAGAATATATGTTATATGACCTCATTTATTTGAAGTTCAAGAGCAGCCCAAACTAATCTGTGGTGGAAAAATAATCAGAGTGATTATCTGGCAAAGGAACAAAACTGAGAAAAAACTTTAAGATACGAAAACTATTTGTAGCTTGATAGAGATGACAGTGTAAGCCTTCATTAACTTGTCAAATCATACATTTAAGACTGTACTGGTTCTTAAGGGGAATCAATCACGTGGGTAAGTTTATCTAAAATAAGCCTATCTCAACATCAGTATCAAGAAGAGTTGGATTCAGAAAGTCTTATTATGGAATGGGACCTTGGCTAGGGCATTTTGAAAAGCTCCCTAGCTGCTGCCTACTGATGGATGAAGACCACCCACAACTTTATAATCCATGAAATGTCCTACAGTAAATTTATACCTGAGTAGTATCTGATAAACTCGTCTTCGAACTAACTGGAATTACCTACTAACAGAAACAAAACTATAAACTTTTTAACTTACCTCCAGAGGAAAACTTATTTTCAACAACTTTCTTTGCAATGATATTAACTGCAAGTGTAAATGCAGAAGACACATAGTAGCTTCCGGGTTCAGAAATTATCTTAATGCCGGATCCTTCAGGAAAGTAGACATCCAACAAAGGGCTGATAACATGATTAACCTATGGATTTAAAACCCCACATTATGGTTTTAATATTGGATTAGATAATTCACAATATTAAGAGACTGATAGCTATTAAATTTTCTAGGAAAATTAAGTATTTGAATTATAGACCATGAAGCTTTGTGATAAAGCAGGCTTTCAAGTCATCAAAGTTTATTTTCTAACTATCATAATGGCATAAAAAAATTTTTCTTAACTCCAATGGCAAATGGCTACTGGTGATTGTTTAAAGTCATGTCTCTATATTCAATCACTATCAATGAAGGAACAAAATTTCAAATCAGTTTCTATATATTAGGAAGGTGAGGAGTGGTGTGTATCTGGATAAAATAGCGCAAGCTCTCCAAGTTATGAATTCATCTGTGCCATCAAGTACTGAAAATAGAAACTTTCTGTGATAAAATTATGCTATAGAGTTTAAACTTTTCAAAGTTAAGCTATCTTCTCATTGCCTATTCATTTTCTTAGAATAAAATTTTAAACAATGTTACACCTTTAGTTGCTGCTGTAAAAACTCTCGTCTACAAATCTACCAGGTAAGTAGTAAAGAATGAGAGATTATTCCAGTATGTCTACCCACTGAACAAGGTTTACCTCTTCCAATTGAAATTCGGTTCCTGTGAAGCCTCCACCAATGTCTAACATGTTCATTGTGAAGCCAAATTCTCCCTAGAGATGTGGAGGGGGGAAAATCTTTAAATGCTTTTCCAAATTGTAATGCATATAGGGACATTTCAAAAAAAAAAAGGAGGTAAATAATCTCTGTTCTAACCTTTAGTACAGTAAACTTCTTGCTTTCTACTAACAGAAGCAGATTCATTCAATGTTATATATATTGTCTTCCTGATGTTTCTGTATTATCTTTAGACATATGCAAGTAAATTACTATTTAATCCCTTCACACCCATTTTTTAAAATGTGCATGTCATAAAAAAGAATGAATGAGCGTACTTCAGAGGTAGAAAACCACTGAATCTTAGATAACATCCTGGCTTAAAATATCAAAATAATTTAAGGGAAAAACTTACAGCCATGTCAAATACACATCGAGCATCAGATAAAGCATGTACATATACTTGAGATTCTTTGCAAGCACTTGAAACATGAAATCTGAAAGAAATGAGTAATAAATTTGAAGCTGCTCCAAGTTTTAGAGGCCTTTCCTGTAAGTCCTTTCTCATTCACCATACTGACACAAAAAATATTCACATTAACCTTACCAAATATTTAAAGCATTAGAAGCACGAGCCTCTAATCATCCAAGTTACAATACCAGCCTTTTAGAAAAGTATTATCCAATATTAGGATAATACTATAATTTTATAAACAATTTTTTATAAGTTATCAGTTATGCTTCATGACTATCAGATAGGGACATGCTTTTTATGCATATATGGTAAAGTAACAAGCATCACCCTACAAAACCTTTAATTTGAACGCACAATTTTATCTAAAAATATAAAAATGTATCTACTGTGAAATAAATACAAGTGAACATTAATTCAGCTGAGTAGTACTGATACTGGTTAGTATTCATTAACAGTGATACTTATCAATGATTCAGACTATTTAAATAGGGAATTCCCTAGCGGTCCAGTGGTTAGGACTCCATGCTTCCACTGCAGGCGGCCCAGGTTCAATCCCTGGTTGAGGAACTAAGATCCCACAAACTGCATGGTGCAGCCAAAAAATAAAATAAAATGAATTGAAATATGGTTCTTTCTGTACCCTGACTGTGGCAGTGGTTACAAAAATATGTTAAAATTCATAGAAGAATATACCCCAAATCAATTTTCCTGTGTGTTAACAATAAAATTTAGCTGAACTATGAAAACTCTCCAATACTGTTAATATTATCAAGTATGGTAGATTTAAGCTTAACAGTGGTGATTCTTTATCCATCTTTATGAGCAATTTTAAAATTTGGAGCATTAAGCTGCTCCAAATTTGATTCAGATCATGGTTCTGAAACTATGATCAAAATCATTAACTCTCTGGGTCTTAGTTTCCTCACACAGAAAACAGAGAGGGTAAAATAAAGTCTACTGATTTTTTGAAGTGCTCCTGAGGAATTAAAAAGAAGAGAAAAAGTCTTAGGATAGGAAAAAGAAAAAATGAAATGACATCTCCAACAACTTAGAAGCTGAATGCCATTTTGGTATTCATTAGAATTCTAGTAAATCCCTCCATTCAATTTAAAAAGAGGTGATTTACATTACTAACTGAATTGTTATTTACTATTTTCTCTCTTTACTGGGTGAGGGGAAGGTACAGGTACAAAATAGTATGAAGGATAAGCATATTTAGTTGCTTTCCTGAACTAAGGGAAATGTGTATATTAAACCCAAAGTTGAATCTATTAGAGTTCATGCAAATGAAATTCTAAATCAGTAACATAAAGACAAAGATTATCATCACAAAATGAAGTTTAAAACAAATACTCACTTAACCCCAATAATTTGGACATCAAGTTCCTTAGCACATTCCAAAAGATGCCTACAGTTCTTCAGGGTAGTGCCAAACTTCATGTTACCCTCTTCACCTCCAATATTATCTTCTGTTGCAATATGTAGTAAGACCCTAAGAGAAGGGGAAGATGATTGGGGCAGAGTTGGTTTACATCATCATCAGCACATGTGAAGCCTGAAGATTGTAGGAAGTGTGTTGATTATGTTGTCAGCGCTCCAAAATCCAGCGTCGGATGAATCAAGTGAACCTAATGAAAAACAATCCTGTATAGAGAAAAAACTAGCAATTAGGGCCTAAAGCATGAAGCTTACAAGGATGGGAATTTGGAAAATGCAGGAAGTTAAGACTCTGTTGTAGCATCAAGAGTCGGTTGGGCTCTGTAATGAAAGACATTACTTTCAAATCAAGTCCATCAGTCCATAAATCCACCTAGAAAGACTAAATTGAGTAGCAATGCCACCGTTGTCTTTCAGTAAAAACGATCAGGACTTAAAAATTCCAAATTTCCTAAATTGTTCTAGTTAGCGAACCTTCTACCACTTATTCTGAACATTCCTCCCATTAATTTTGTACATCTAACAAAAAAATTAGGAAGTCCTAAGTTATTTTACGTATCTCAACAGCAGCCTTTTAGACTGCTGATTCAAATCTATTTGGTATCTCCTTCCAAACCACGCCTACCAAGGCAAAATGATCATGACTATCAGGCAATCTCCAAGTAATTACAAACCACTAAAAAAATGCAATTATACAAAAATGCTGTTTGTAAAAGCACAATTATTCTACCTACCATTAGAACCAGCTCTATCAAGAATATACCATTCCATTTATAATCTAATACAGTAAACACCCCAAATCAGGTCACAGAAAAGGAAGACTCCCCCACCACCGCCCCCAGAAGACTTTTAAGAGAGACAAGCGGTTCCCTAGAACCACTTTATCAAAAAACTGGCCTTTATCAAAACAAAGGTTTTCAGGGTAATAAATCCTGTCAGGATACCTTTCTAAGAATACCATTAAAGTCAGTAAGAAAATTATGAATACAAGGGAAATATGGATATGATACACATTTTCGGCAACATATAACATACACAATAACTTATTAAAAAGGAAACAATTTTGTACTAATATACTTTCAGTATATTGTAAAATCCTCTTGATATACCAATTCATGGCAATATTAATTTTGCCTTAAATTTTTTTGCTTTTAAAAAGTGAAGTTTTTAGTTAAAAAAGTAACTCTTGGGATGCATGTAGGTACAAGTAAAAACATTAAACTTCCTGTTTGAGGAGAAGGGCCTTCAAGAAATCCCAGGAATCTATGGACTAGGTTCCTGAGACACTGACACAAAGGACAACCATTCAAGAAACCACATCTAAGGGCAGATTAAACCCTCAGCTAACCAGGAAAAAAAGCTGACCAAAACACATCCTGTTCCCAATATGACAAATAACTAGCATGGTTAATGTAATTGTGAAAATATAGCTGTGGCTCTAATTTGATTATCCTACCAACCAGATTCTCTTCCTTGTATTAAAGATTATAAATTCATATCCCAAAATGCCCTTATCTCATTCCAGCTCCACAGTAAGGATCAGAAGTAGCCAATAAAATGCTAGTAGCATTTTCCATAAAGGAACTTGAAATAAGTCACAGTAATCACAACATATACCACTGCTCTACATAAATGCCCCATTTTCCCAGGCTAAAGACAACCCCAAACCCTAGGTAATAATATTCCCATGTGCCTAGTTTTACACTTACTTGGCATTTGGGTGATTACGTGCTATTTTCTTCAATTCGACTTCATTGTCACATGTCATGATATTCACTCCAACTTTTGCTGCATACTTTATTTGAGACACTTGCTTGCAAGGACTTATGTAAATGATGTTTTCTGGAGATACACCCAATTCTTGCACTAAAGCCATTTCAGTCTAAAAACAGATTTTAAACAGTGTCATCTAAAAGGCAAGCTTTCTATTACTTTTCAATCACTACCCCATACCTTTATTTTTTGGTTAAATTCAAATTATATAAGGTTAAATTAGGATTATGTATGTCATAGTTTAGATGCCGGTAATGCTTACTATACTGTACTCTGTTAAAAACCTTTTAAAAAGGTATACAGGGACTTCCCTGGTGGTGCAGCAGTTAAGAATCCACCTGCCAATGCAGGGGACACAGGTTCGAGCCTTGGTCCGGGAAGATCCCACAAGCTGCGGAGCAACTAAGCCTGTGCACCACCACTACTGAGCCTGCACTCTAGAGCCCGCAAGCCACAACTACAACTACTGAAGCCTGTGCGCCTAGGCCCATGCTCCGCAATGAAGAGAAGACACCACCATGAGAAGCCTGCACACCACAACAAAGAGCAGCCCCTGCTTGCACTAGAGAAAGCCCACACGCAGCAACAAAGACCCAAAGCAGCCAAAAAATAAAATTAAAATTAAATACTGATCCTATTTTTTTAAAAAAAGGTATACAGGCATATCTCATTTTATTGCACTTTGCAGATACTGCATTTTTACAATTGAAGATTTGTGGCAACCTTGTGTTGAGCAAGTCTACTGGCACCATTTTTTCAACAGCATTATTTTATTTGATGTATGTACATTATATTTTAGACATAATGCTATTGCACACTTAATAGACCACAATATAGTATAAACATAACTTTTATATGGACTGAGAAACCAAAATATTCATGGGACTCGCTTTATTGCAGTGGTCTAGAATACAATCTGCAGTACCTCTGAGGTACGCCTGTAATTACCATCAGAGAAATCTCATAGTTTAGGATATTATCTTGCTGTCATAAGAAGTAATTTGGTCAAGCTAGCTCTAGGCTAAAAATGAGGAATAACAGTTTTTGATTAAAGAAAAATAAAGCTTATAAAATCTCATCTCACTGAAACGTTCCTTGAAAGGTACACTTGAAAGTTTGTAAATTTCCAATATTAAACTGCAAATTTAAACAAGAGTTAGGAAACACATTCAAAAGTCAAAACTTCCTTGCAACTGTTCTCCTACTGCTGTGGGTCACCAAAAATTAGTCAATTTTAAAATGTTGCAGTTTAGTAATAAAGTAATGAAAATGACTTACTTTATTGGAACAAGCAAATCCAGTTCCAAGAGCTGCCAGAATCTCAAGTACAGCTGGAGTGGAGTTGCACTTTACTGTGTAGAATGGCTTTATCTGAGCCACTATGTTCTGCCACTGACTGTGTTTCTTCACAATCTTTCCAAGATCTCCCACAAAAAATGCATTTTTCCCTGTCTATTATGGTTATGAAAAAGAAAAACATAAAAAACTATAGAAAACAGAGTATCATAAATAGAAAATAACTCCTTTTTCCTCCACAAATGAGCCAAAATAAACATTTACATACTACCACACTTAAGGCTTGTTTCTTTTTAAATCTGACTCTGTGCTGTGCTATGCTATGCTGGTATAGAAAATATTCTCTTCGATAAAATATATATATCAATTATAGTGACTTTCTACTTCAGAATTGCCTCAACTTTACTTTTGGGGAGTGGAGGGGAAGAAGACTACCTATTTCCTTCCATGCTTTCCTTAACCGTTTAAAATAAACCTACTTTAGCAGTATAGAATCTAATTTCCTAATACGGTGAGTAGAATGAGGAAACTAAACAAAAAGCTGTATCTCCATTATGAATTTCACTTAAAGACAGTAAAACAAGGAAACGAAACCAATGTTTAAGGAGATAAAGTTGGTAGTTTGTGTGCATATAGGTGGCAAACTTGAATTTAAAAATACAGAAGTACACCAAATGTCAGATAAATCTGAGTAAGGATATTCTTCCCTCAAAAGAAAGAAAACTGGGGGATTTCCTGGGAGATCCAGTGGTTCGGACTTGCGCTTTCACTGTTGTGGCCTGGGTTCAATCCCTGGTTGGAGAACTAAGATCCCACAAACCACACAGTGTGACACAAACAAACAAACAGATTTTAATTAGGGATTGGGAGAGATGTGTAATGATTTCAAAGTTGGGGCTACTCTAGGGGTAGAGAGATGACTATGCATGTCATCCAGAGCATAAATTACCCAATGTTAGATGGCAGACAAAATAATATTAAAATCATACAACATCCAAATATTGTTTGAAAAGCCATGAAGATATTACTGTTTTCTATAGTCCACATTATTTGAAGATATACATTACTGGAACATACTGACCAAGAAACAGACACGACCAGAAATTATGGGTTACGGGTGGCACATATAGGACAGTTGTACTGAAGTTACCCCATCCTTAAAAAACATGCTGCCCAAAAAAAAAAAAAAAAAAAGCTGCCATCCCCAGGAAGTGTGTTGTAAAAGTGACTAAGACTAGTGACATCAGAGAATTAACTGTAGAATGACTTAGCTATAGAACAGACTGAACGGTAGGACAAGTGTCACTCTTCCTCACCCCCCAAAAAGAATTCTGATGGCAGAAGAGAGAAATAACAGGATTTTGCTGGTGTGTGAGAAGACTTAAGCACATTTGTAAAGGTCAAGAGAAGAAGAAAGTTTTTTGGATATCCTATTACTGAACACCAGTAACACAAAAACAATTCTTCGAATTTGGGGAATATGGGAAATTAGCTTCAACAAAAATTCTATCAGTAAGGCAGTAAACAAAATTTTTCTATCAGTAAGTACGAAACAAAAATGATCTTAAGTAGCAATAAATATGATTCTATAGAAATTGACACTTGGGCAGTGGAGAGTAAGCATTCAGTATAAATTCTCATTCAACATACACAACCAAGATTATCTGAAATATAAATTAAAATCTACGGAAGTACACAGTTGAGAAAAATGGGTAAGAAGCCATGTACTGATTAAGTGGATAGCTGGCAACATATCAAGAAAATAAAAGAACATACAGGGCTTCCCTGGTGGCACAGTGGTTGAGAGTCTGCCTGCCGATGCAGGGGGAAGATCCCACATGCCGCGGAGCGGCTGGGCCTGTGAGCCATGGCCGCTGAGCCTGCGCGTCCGGAGCCTGTGCTGCGCAATGGGAGAAGCCCGTGTACCGCAAAAAAACCCCAACAAAACAGGTGCTATAAAGCACAGAAGAGAAAGGGCTGTCCGGAAGCATTTTTTTTTTTTAATGTGAGCTAGAAAGAAAATCTCATCACTTCTCAAGGGGAACTGGGGTTGTCAAGTCAAGACAACCTGGAACAAAGTACTTTTATTATATTAAGACCTTGGAAACAAAGCATTGATGCTTCATATTTCAGAAATTTATAACACTGTTTTCAGAAATGTGAGATGACACACTTACCAGGGTATGTTCATAAACATAGTTATCAATAACATTTCCAAGGTTTGTTCCTTCATCCAACAGGCCAACGGAGTAGTTTGCATCGTCAATAAATCCTTTCATCTCAGCCGTATTCCACAAAGCCGAAAGTCATAAACCAGGAAAAACAAGAGACGGGCCACCAAGCCTTACGTCTGGGTCCTTAGAATATGCAACAAACTGTCAAAATAGAAGTTATTTCCAGGTCTGTATTATTTCATTAGTCAAACCTAATGTATGAGTTGTCAATGAGAGTGTGTTAATAAGAAGTACCCAATTCAGTGAAGAATCTGTAATCACTTAACACTTTCAGAAATACTAGATCACTAATATCCTTTCCTTTAGTGCCCATTTTAAAGCAAATAAATGTGAATTTATACATTAAAAAAATAAGCTTAATATGACAATTTCTTGAGAAGGTAATTGACACATATGCACAAAATATTACAAGTAAACATGGTCACCTTACTTACAGAGTTGCAGAGCCAGTCTGTTTTATTCATCTTGTTTCGTGATTCCTCCATCACACACACAATTTTACTCATTTTAAGTAAAGAAAGCTAGCGGAATAAATGTCTGCAGCTAAGAAATCAAAACAGTCTGAACTTCAGTACACTGCCAGCCACATAACAGTGTGCTACCAGGTAACTGCAGATTAATGTCTTCTAAGTAAAATTCTAGAGTAGGTGATGTGTAAATATCAACAATAGGAATGAGTGAAAGTGGAGGCCAACTTTAGGGGACAATCCGTAGTTTTGATACACACTATCTAGATCCCACCACAAGCTAAAATGGACTAGTTAAATCAAGTTAACAATGTTAAGTCTCTTATGAGGTGAGCTGATTTGGTGAAAATGTTACTGGACTACAAGTCAGCAGACCTAGTCCTGGCTGTGTCATTTAATAGCTGCGCAATCTGAGGTCAACTTCAGTTAACTACCTTAACTACTTCCTCAAAAGATGGTTGTGAAAAACAAAATTAAAATCGCTTGTTTAAGTGTTGACTCGGAAGAGCTAAAATTAAGTCACCAACTGCCAGAAATACAAAAATGCCATCATAATTTGAAACTAGGCATAAGCTAGGAACCTATTATACATCCTAAACCATTTATTTACTAAGAACTCTGATTTTTAAAAGGGCATCAGACTAAATCCAACCCCTCCCCAATCAAATAACGTTTCCCTTTCTCCAAATTACCCACTGTCCTCTGGAGCAGCACACACAATAAGTTTATGTTCTTTGCTGAATTCACTGGTCCTTACATTACTTTAGGCAAAGATTTATTTTAATATAAAGTCCATAAACAAAACAAGTCCTCTAGACAGGATGCTACTCATTGCCTGGGACTGATTTCTGGTTGCCACATTAACTATAACAGACATAGACCAGCTCTTGGCAACCTATTTTAAAACCTGCACAGCTTTTCCTACATCCTTGATTGCCCCCTTTCCTTTCCCCTCTCCCTGCTCTATGCAAGAGTTCACCATGGGTGACGGCCCTTGTCCTAAAAATATACTCCATTTCAGTGGTTCTCAAAAGTGTCGGCTTTCACGGAGCAACTAAGCCCGTGCGCCACAACTACTGAGCCTGCGCTCTAGAGCCCACGAACTACAACTACTGAAGCCCATGTGCCTAGAGCCCATGCTCCACAAGAGAAGCCACCGCAATGAGAAGCCCGCGCATCACAACAGAGTAGCTCCCCCTCACCGCACTAGAGAAAAGCCCACGTGCAGCAACAAAGAGCCAATGCAGCCCAAAATAAATAAACTAAATAAATAAATTTTTAAAAAAAGTGTCGGCTTTTTGGTTGTACCAAAACAAACTCATCAATAAGCCAGAGCATTAGTCAAATTTCATAAAATACAAGCAGTATTTAAAAAATGACAATTTTATTTCCAAGAACTCAACTACATTCAGTTTAGCTGAGCAAATCTCTTAGATTATGATACCAGAAATGATTTAAATCTGTACCCAGAAAGTACACATTTTAGGTTTGAGGATACATGTTTATTTTAAGCAATGTAAGACCAGCTGGAACATCAATTTTAGAGGGATATTCAACTATGCACTAAAGCAACAGATAAAACCTACTCATTCAAAAAGATCAATTATTCTATTAATGATGAAAAATACTTAATCAAGATCTTTAGCCTAGTATTTCCACTCATGAGACTCTATGCAGTATTTACCTGGGAACCTTGAGTTATCAATTACTGACCATCACAGGCAACTGCTACCAAATGTAAAGTCTATCTTTTAAAGCCAGGACAAGATGAACCTCAATTTCCTACATCTAGTGTTTACAAGAAGGCTAATTTTCCTCTAACATCAGGATCCTAAACAGCTGCACAAACATCAGGCCCATTCAATCCAGTCTTACCTGCTGAATGCCCACATTCTTCAGAAATTTTTCTAGATTAAGTAAGGTTATGGTCATAGGGATAGGAAATTTTTTCCAACTATTTTTTCTTTTTCTTTTTTTTCCTAAAAATATGTATTTAATTCTCATAATATTATTCACAGAGTTCTTGGCAGATGAATTTTGAGGTTCATGTTGTCTCTCTTTCAGTCCCAAAAGCTCTGTTTTGAGTTCTCCAGGCTTTGGTGGAATTTCAGGTATTGTCAGGTCTGGCCAGTAGTACCGGTGCACCACCTCTGCGCCGGCGCACATGGCCAGGAGGCTGGCGGGGAACATTTTCAGGTAGGACGTCCAGGACACGCCCGCAGGCATGGTTGGCGGGCTCGAGCTGCACTGGCACTCGGAAGCAGGTCAGGGGACAGTTGAAGGGCGCTCTGGAGATGGAGCCAGCAGCTGCTCCAACTATTTTCAAACTATCAAACTATAAAATCTACAGGTTCAACTCTCACTGCCTGCTAAACTAGCTTAAATCTAAAAGCAGACATTTTTTATAAGTGTGCCAAGTACTTATACAATATTCTCTTAACCTTTAAAACCACTATAACAGGGACTTAGCTGGTGGCGCAGTGGTTAAGAATCCGCCTGCCCATGCAGGCGACACGGGTTCGAAGCGTGGTCCGGGAAGATCCCACACGCCGCGGAGCAACTAAGCCCACGCACCTAGAGCTCGTGCCCCGCAGCGAGAGAAGCCATCCCCACTGAGAAGCCCCCAGCTTGCCGCAACTCGCAACTCTCGAGAAAGCCTGCGCAAAGCCTGCGCGCAGCAACGAAGACCCAATGCAGCCAAAAATAAATGAATAAATATTTTAAAAACCCCACTATGACAGTATTATTCTGTTTTACAGATGAAGACACTGAGGCACAGAACTAATTAGGCTAGCTCTAGAGATGCTGATGATCAAATTAACAGGCATACCTTGGAGGTTCAGTTCCAAACCACTGTAATAAAGTGAGGATTGCATTAAAGCGAGTCACACAAACTTTTCAGTTTCCCAGTTCCTATAAAAGTTATGCTTACACTATCCTCTAGTCTATTAAGTGTGAAAAAAAAAACCCCAAAACCCCACACACACCGAAAAAACACAAACAATGTATATACCTTAACTAAAAAATAATGCTGTTGGAAAAATGGCACCAATAGACTTGCTCAAAGCAAGGTCACCACAAACCTTTAGTCTGTGAAAAATGCAGTATTTGCCAAGCGCAATAAAACAAGGTATGCCTGTCTGTTAAAAGGAAAACTCTGTCTCCCCAGCAGTCCCGTTCCTAGAAAACACGGGATCCCTCTTTTGGAAACCAAACACAACTCTCAGTCTCTCTGATAGACTAAATGACACCCCCATAATCAATTAACCATTTCTCAGACATATAAACTCCCATAGTTCCTAAACCTCTGTATAATAAAGTTTATTCACATGTGGTACCAAAACATCCTATCATGCCTTCTCATAGCCTTTCAAACCTTTCTTTATGACTAGTTTCTACATTTCAACCTTGCTCCTTCTATATCTTTTGTCTAAAACTCTCAGGTAAACTCTAAATTTGAATTTTTTTCTTTTCCATCCATCTTATCAACAGTTTACATGCAACAATGTACACCCACGCTTTGACTAATGTATACACCATTGTAACCAGCACTACCATAAAGATAAATTTCTTCATGTCCCTTTTGTCCACCTCAGGCAACCATTTTTATCTGCTTTCTGTCACTACAGACTTTTGTGAAGTGGAATAATTTTAAACAGTAAAGGCCAAACTAAAACATCTGACAAATAAATGTACTACCAACATGAATAAAGATATGTTAAAGCATGCCCTGCTCTAAAGGAAAGATTGAGAGTACATTAGAGTGGCTCTATTACCATCACTGAAATGGAACTCTGACTTCTGAAGTAACCATAGGGTTAGTTTACCAATCCTTAGCTTACTCACAAAAGGACTGTGACAGAAAAAATAAAATAAAATTTGCTATATTGGCAGGACCTGACAAAAAGGATTTTGGGACCAACACACCTGAAACAACTAAGACAGATGTAAACGTAGTATTTTTTTACTTCCGTGATTACACCAAGCACTGCAATAATAGTTGATTAAAACCAATACTAATAACGTCTATACATAAAAGACGGTAAATGTTGAGATAAGTGAGCTCTATCTTGGTTTATCTTCTCAGATACTCCCTAGGAAGGTCTTAAGATTTCCATAATTTCCTAGCCCAGAGTAGGTGCTGAGAAAAGATGGACAAAGGACAATTCTAAGAATGGGGAGTTCTGAAACTTAAGCGTTGTGGTGATGACAGGAAAGAACTCCCTGAAGTGTGTTGAAAAAGAGGTCCATCTTTCACATCCTTAAAAGGAGCCCAAAACCTTGATATACAAGTGACCCACATGTAACTGCAAAGCTCAACTGTCAGTTAAAAACTAAAAGCTATGCCCAGGAAAAACTAATTCCTCAAAAGAATCCACAAAACACAAAGACCTTCAGGAAAGAGGGTTTCTAACACATTTTGAGCCACAAACCCTGTGCTTAAATGAAATGTTCACTTGGAAGCCCAGTATTTCCAACAATTGAAAAGGCTTAAGTTGGTGGCTAAGCACAGACTATTCTTGAGTCTTTCCTATGCCCGATCTCACTGAAAGAGTCCTAAAAGCAGTTCATAACCATACCCTCAGAAGCCTATGCTTGCAATTTTCTTAACATGTGAGCAAAAATACTTTAAAGTTTCACTGTTGCAGAAAGGTTCATGTTCTACATTTCTGCTTTACAAGGCACTAAAGTAAAGAAATATTTGAGTAAAATATTTTCAAGAGGCATTTAAAGTTACTTGGTGGTATTGTTAAACCAAAAATCTGACACACAGCATGTCCTAGGGAGTCAGAATGAAAATAACTGTGCATGTGTTGGGGGTGAGCAGAGTTTATACTGTATGCCAGATCCACCAAGTTAATCCACATCACAGGGAATTTCCAGGGATCTCTCCATTAAGAATGCAGACTCAGGGAATTCACCTGGTGGTCCACTGGTTAGGACTCTGCACTTCCACTGTAGGGGGCCCATGTTCAATCCCTGGCTGGGGAACTAAGATCCTGCAAAGTGCTCCGGCCAAAAAAAAGGAATGCAGCAGACTCAAACCCAGATGATGCCAAACTTCCCCCATGTTCCAATCTAATCCTGGTTATAATTCCCAACGGACACTGTACCATTTTTTTTTTAAAGGTGTATAAATCAGAAACAGGACTGATTTATTGGTTCCAACATGTTATAGACCACTACATACTACAGTCTAGTGTTGCTGGACATTGACTTATTTAAATTAAACTTAAAAGAGCAAATCCATTTTTAATAAAAGCTCCCAAGTTTATTTTTATCAATAGACACTAAAATGTGTTCTCTACTCACAAGAGCCTTTGAGCTATTTTCACAACCAAACACCTAAATATATGGTGAAAGAAAGCTCAGCTTATTTTACACTAATACAACTGCTGCAATCACAATACTATGTTTATAAACGAAATAATTTCCTCTTGGACATCATAGCTGGGAAGAAAAGAGCATGTTTAACATTCCTTATTTACACCTTCATATTGGTGTTTTTTTATAATACATTTTTCAGGAAGAGCTGCCAAGGAAAGAAAAGGCTCCCAAGAACCACACACTGCTCCCTGGAGTCTTTCATGAGGTCGTGAGTCCTCAAGTCATCGACAGGGTAGCTCCAAGAGGAGTGATTGCAGCAGCTGGGCACTTGCCTTGTTACACACCTGCTACAAAGGCTTCTACAGTTGATTGTACTTCAGAAGAAACTGATACATCTCTCAAATAATCACAAGATAATTCTGGCAGCAACAGCCCACTTGACACCAAGCTGGATGAATATGAGTCTTGGATTTCTGAAGTGAAGACCTCCCTGGAAGTAGAACAGGGAGAGCTGAAAGTTTGAGAGTACTGTTTCAGAGACATCTAAGCAGGAAACCCAACCTTAACACATGACCAGTTTTCTAAAAGGACTTTTACTCATTAAAAATGAGAACTTAAGATATTTTGAAATTCACACTACTACTATTATTCTGAAGAAGCCTAAGGGTATTTCTACCTTTATTATTATATTTTTTTTACATCTTTATTGGAGTATAATTGCTTTACAATGGTGTGTTAGTTTCTGCTTTATAACAAAGTGAATCAGTTATACATATACATGTGTTCCCGCATCTCTTCCCTCTTGCATCTCCTTCCCTATCCCACCCCTCCAGGCGATCACAAACGAGCTGATCTCCCTGTGCTATGCGGCTGCTTCCCACTAGCTATCTACCTTACGTTTGGTAGTGTATATATGTCCATGCCTCTCTCTCGCTTTGTCACAGCTTACCCTTCCCCCTCCCCATATCCTCAAGTCCATTCCCTAGTAGGTCTGTGTCTTTGTTCCTGTCTTACCCCTAGGTTCCTCGTGACATTTTTTTCTTAAATTCCATATATATGTGTTAGCATATGGTATTTGTCTTTCTCTTTCTGACTTACTTCACTCTGTATGACAGACTCTAGGTCTATCCACCTCATTACAAATAGCTCAATTTCGTTCCTTTTTATGGCTGAGAAACATTCCATTGTATATATACGCCACATCTTCTTTATCCATTCATCTGATGATGGACACTTAGGTTGTTTCCATCTCTGGGCTATTGTAAATAGAGCTGCAATGAACACTTTGGTACATGACTCTCCCTGAATTATGGCTTTCCCAGGGTACATGCCCAGCAGTGGGACTGCTGGGCCACATGGTAGTTCCACCTGTAGTTTTCTAATCTACTTTTATTATTACTTTTACATAGGCATTTGATGACTTAGCACTCAGCTCACAGCTTTAAAAATAGACACAATGGGAAAAAAAAAATAGACAGACACAATGCTGTCAAAGTCACCTCTGCATTCTACATCCCACAGAAAAATGTTACTTACCACAGAGAATACCTTTGGAAATAATCGGCCAGAAGGGATGACACTGGTACTACAAACATGAGGTCTGGAGCAGGCCTCCAGGAAGGCAGTTCCAGGAAGCTACATATCAGAACTAGTAGGTAGAAGTTCCAATAAATTGTGTGATCATAAGACCATATGAACTTTTGCCACGTTGGACCAAAAGTGATGGATAACAACAACAGCCTACACTGAGTACTTAGGATCATCAGGACAGGGGTTGCTTTAATTGACAGCAAGAGGAAAGCCAATAATGGCAATAAACACCCTTAAGTTTATTTTTCAGCTGATAAGGTTGAAAAAAACTAACTCTAGAGGAAGAACACTAAAGGTGACTGCTGACAAATTACTTTAAAAAAAAACAGACAAGAACAAGGATGAATAGGAAATACATAAAGGTGGGGGGAATTCTAAAGGAAATGAGCCCAACAGGCTAAGTTTGAAATGCTTGGGTAAAGGCTGCCCAATGAAATGCCTCACATTAAACTCTAAAATACATCTAAATGAGAAAATGGAAATACAGGATTTTCATAGCAATATACTTTTGCAAGTGAAATTGACAAGATCAGGCTCTCTTAAAAAATGTGTCTTGACTATCTGATGTGAAGACTAAATTTCTTCTGGAGCAAGTATGTACCTGTACATAAGTGAAATATATAAATCCCTATGGTGATTAAAATGTAATAACATTACAGATAACTATTATAATGCAACATGAATAGCAGCAAATACATAACCATATTATTTCAAGCTTTCTAGTTTTCCTGGTGCAGCACAGGAAATAACCTTTTAAATAAATGCACTTAACTACTATTTTGATTACCCTACGGCAGATCTCATTGCCACCTCACCAAGAGGAAAATTTATTTTTATTATATAAAGCATGTGTCCATTACAATGACTGCAGGAAACACCAGGTTAAGGAAGACTGAATACCTCAGAAGCCCCTAAACATCTTTACAGGTAGCAGTGGTTGCATCTCCTCTAGAATAAGCATGTTCAGACTTTTCCAATCATCATTCCCGTGTTATTTAATCTTTTTATTCCTCTATCTGCCCTCTAAAACATCGGCTTTACTGGTTTTGAACCATGAATGGAGTCACTGTTGTTTTCCTACTATGACGTCTTTTGCTCAACTTTATAATTTCAATTCCTTCACACAGATAGATGGGACTGGAGTCCCATCTATTAATTTTCATTGCTGTGTACTATTCTTTGTAGATGTACAACATTTATTTATCCAAAGAGGACCTATAGGTTGTCCCATTTTTTTGCTATATTGTTTATAAACACCATAATATAATTTCTTGCTGTTATTTATGTACCCAAGGGGAACACTGCTCAAGTTGTGGTCTGCAAACTAGCTGATCCACAAATGAAGAACCAAGCAGTGTGCTACAGTCTAGGGCCACATACCTGGGAGTGAAACTGCTATTAGTGAAAAATTGTTTTTAAGGGCTTCCCTGGTGGTGCAGTGGTTGGGAGTCCGCCGGCCGATGCAGGGGACATGGGTTCGTGCCCCGGTCCGGGAGGATCCCACGTGCTGTGGAACGGCTGGGCCCATGGGCCATGGCCGCTGAGCCTGCGCGTCCAGAGCCTGTGCTCCGCAACGGTAGAGGCCACAACAGTGAGAGGCCTGCGTACCGCAAAAAAAAAAAAAAATTGTTTTTAAGCCTTTTGCTCATTTCCCTACATGTTTTTTGCTTTTTCTTATTGACCTATAAGAGCTCTTCATGAATTCGGGATAGCAAATCTCTCTCATTTTGAGTTTTATTTATTTTGCTATAGTATCCATGTTCAACATACTAGGATATCCCATCCTACTCTTGGTCATGCCAAATATAACATGCCAACCGTGCTGAACCTAGATGATGAACTAAGGAGAGACTATACTTATTTAGGAGCTCTTTATAAACTGGGCACCACAGTATCTTTGCAGTAAAAAACAAAAAATAGGGAATTCCCGGGCGGTCCAGTGGTTAGGACTCCATGCCTCCACTGCAGGGGGCCAGGGTTCGTTCCTGGTTGGGGAACAAAGATCCCACAAGCCACCCCCCGCCAAAAGAAAGAAATAGATCAAAAATAATCTGAAGTCATATATTCAACGTAAACCTAATATTAAGTTCAGTCTGTATGAGCACATGAAGTATAGCAGGGAGCTGGATCTTAAGAACATGCTGGGCAACTAAAGAATTCAACTAGAATATAAAACTGAAAAGCCCCTACAGTCAAGAACAGTTTATTAGACAAACCTAAGGAGAAAGAAGAGAATGTGTAATTCTTATGATTCTTATTAATAGATATTTTAAGATTAATATGGCTAATACCATTCACATTCACAGTAACAATTATCCTAGAGTGATGCTGTCCAACAGAACTTTCTATGATGATTGAAACATTCTTTGTCAATGTCCAAAACAATAGCCATTAGCCACATATAATTCCCAAGCATTCAAAATGTGCCCAAGCAACTGAACAGCTGAATTTTTAATGTTATTTGATTGGAATTCTTTAAATTTATATAGCTACCTGGCTAGTGGCTACTGTACTGAACAGAGCAGTTCTAGAGAATGCTGTCTTCATAAAAAATTTTAAACTTCTAAGGATCAAGTCCACACACATCACAGATAAAAAAACAAGAAAACCATCGTACCCCCAAATAATTTTGCTCAAGGTAACAAAGATCAATTCACACGTTTACAAAACTAGACAGTAAAGGAAAGAAAGGTCAAAACTCCACACCAAGTAAATCCTAGAGAAATGAAATGTGTGCTTACATAAGATAATGAAGAAAGGTGGAAAAGTTTAGAGCAGAGCATCCCAAAAGGGTTTTATCATCTTGACTCCTGCTGCAACTCACTCAGTTACAGGCATTTAAGACCTCATGGTGGCTGGGTATGGTTTGGGCAGGCTGAACTTCATCAGCCTAATCCTTGCAACTCAGTACGCTGCACAAATATTTTCTACTTATGCCATCATGTTCTTCACATTATTCCCTAGATTAGAAAAAAGGATGGCCAAATCTTTGTTTCGGTTAGGTTGTGACAAACTGCTTCAGTGTGCATGGATGGCCCTGGAATGGAGGTGAAGGACAAAAGCATCTGTGTCTTCTAGGCCTTACCAACACGACAGCATTGCACTTGCAACGGCCTCCTTAGGCCGGTCTGAATAATAGCCAGCCTAAACCTGCAGCCTACCACTTACCTAGATTTTATAGCTTATGACGTACAGTTTACACAATATCTTATTTACTCCTAATCAGAAGAATTAAGTGTCTCTAAATGCTTTTTTGAGGGCAGAGAAGAAAAACCCCAAACTCAAAAACTCTGAATTTAAGACCAAAGGGAGTGTAATGGAATACACAGATTGGTAGTGACTATTAACTTTCTCAGCTCACTATCTTCTGTAATAAATGCAAGAACAATTTTATTCCCTTTAAAAATGGTCTACACTGCTTTCTAATCTATTTGGCCGCCCAGAAGAGCCTAAATTTGCCTGAAGAAAGAATACCATGTCCCCCAAACCGTTTTATCCATTAACATCCTATTATTCCCATTGGACTTCAATAGAATGCTTTTTTGCTACTTTACACAAGCAATGAGGCACCACTAAATACTACTTTTTGCATGCCAAGGGGATACACATACTTTAAAAACTGGTCCCTAAATCTGTGTATTTTCAATGATAGTTTTATTTGTCTTCGTGGTCAAAGAGCACCAAAAACCATTAATAAAAGTTCTGTGAATTTGCTTACATCACACAATCTTTAAATTACCAAATATTGGTAATTTAAATATTTAAAATTTTAGACAAAATTTGTCCATTTAGACAAATCAATTAATTGAATCCCTTTTCTATTCTTAGAAACAAAACATTAAAAGTTATATGTTAATAATTAACTCAATCTGACATCATCACTAGATCTGCTAATAAAAGCAGCTGGTTACAAGAGAATTTAGTTTCCTGAAACAGCCTTTAAAATTTTTCCATTAGGCTGATCTATTAATTATAATTGGAGCTCTAGCTAAAATAACTTGAAAATATAGCCCACTGAAAATACTACTGCAGCACAGAGCCTAAGAAATTTAAAACGTACACAAAAACTTTTCCACAATTAGAGCCCTTCAGTAATCTGAGATATTATTAAGCTTAAGCATTTGTGACGATATCTTTACAGTGCTCACACATTACACCGCACACATATCCAAAGAAAAAATTTTACTATGCAAGCAGCTTATAGTTTCAATATACTTAATGAAATGAACTACCTAAAAATTCAGATGGTTACCTGGATTTGAAAACCTAACTCTGAAGCCAAATCCTAGAGCTTAGACCACCTGCACAGAAATCCTACTGGAGTGCTGGAAGCATAACATGGGTCATGGAATTATACATTTTGTAGTGCTATGTGCTAAGTGTTTTCCATGAAGGCCAGTGTGTTAAATCCTTTAACTTCTAATTTTCCAAACAGTATTGTTGCTCCACAGGAAATACCAGGATTTCAATGTCTAGTATTGCAAACAGATATTGATATCTAAGGACATTTCTGGAATGTACAATTTCTCTTGCCACCTTTACTAATTCTAGTCAAGAAACCTTTGGGGCAAGATATCTTTTTGGATTCAAAATTTCTCAGATTTTAGAATGGCAATTTAGTACATATAAGTTTAATATATTATTTAACGCTCTCCAGGAGGCAGCAGAATTAGGAATATTAGCACTAAACGGGATAAGTCAAAATAAAAGTAGCCTCAAATTAGCTCAGATTCAGGTCAACTTTTTGTTCCCAAATCAGGTTAGGTCACATCAAGGAAGCTATATAATTTTTTTTTAACTTTTAGATTTTGGAATTACATGAATAAGGGATTGTGGCTGTAGCTTTATAGCAAAGCACCAAGAACTAAAGTTTCACTTAACATAATATACACTGTACCTGGGCATAATAAATAAGTCAGTCACTTTGGCTGCCGGAACCTTCAGAATGAAGTGTTAGCATTTTCTATCTGTGCCTATATACACTACGCCTCCACAATCAAAAAAAGACACGGAAATTATAGACTTTTTGAGTTCTACAATATTATTTACCTTAAAGACTTTTCCCTGAGTTGGCAGAATCATTTATAAATGTATGAGCTAATATGTTTCTCAAGTCTAAGAGGAAACACCAGTAGAAATATAAAATATAATGCAAAGTTAGGTTTCCATTAAAGAGACTTGGGGCTTCCCTGGTGGCGCAGTGGTTGAGAGGCCGCCTGCCGATGCAGGGGACGCGGGTTCATGCCCCAGTCTGGGAAGATCCCACATGCTGCGGAGCGCCTGGGCCCGTGAGCCATGGCCGCTGAGCCTGCACATCCGGAGCCTGTGCTCCGCAACGGGAGAGGCCACAACAGTGAGAGGCCCGCGTACCGCAAAAAAAAAAAAAAAAAAAAAAAAAAGAGACTTGAAATAAAAATCTTATCCTTTAATATGGTCGCGCTTAAAACATGAACCTTGTTATGAAACTTCCAACTTAGAATCTATTCCCCTCTCAACTATGGAGTCAACTACACCCCACTCAGAAAAGTTTTATATCTCTAAGCCAACTTGGGAGAAAACATCAGATATGCTGGAAGGAGAATAGATGACTAACAAAAATTAAAGAGATAACTGGCTTGGCAGTGAACTGGTGGCAACTGTACTTCTCTTTAATATGCATACAAGCCACTTGGTTAAAATGCAGATTTCTGATTCAGGTTTGGGTGGAGCTGAGAGTCTGCAGTTCTATTCTAGGTTATGCTAATGCTACTGTTCCAAAGACCACACACACTGCATTAACAAAGGGCGATTAAAACCCTCAAAAAAAGATAAATCATTGTATCAATTTACAGTTAAAGGAACTGTTCTAGTTCAACTTTATTTTACAGCTGTGATTTAAAAAACAAGCAATATGCTCAAATTCACACAGCTAGGAGAAAGCCAGTATGGGAGTACAGGAAACCCTCCAGCCTGGGTTCCAAGTCAGCAGAACTTTCAAGAATTCATATTATTTAAACTGTTTCCCCCCTTTCTCTTTAGACTTAAAAAAAGAAGTCTAAAATTGTAATTTGAGGTTAACAGTAAATGTGTTGAAAAGGTCTGCTTTAACATACACCCTCCAATTAGATCTCTTTCCTGAAATTTTCTAATGTTACTCCCTCCAAGTCTCTAGCCCACTTAAAGACATCCAAACCTCAACACCAAAACCCAAATTTCAATTGCAAGAAATCTACCAATAATAAAAAATTTTAAATGAACCACACAAATCTAGCAGCACAAGTTCGAACAACAGTTTACTGTGGAACTGCATTGGGCACAGAGGTTTAAATTCAAAGTTAAATCCATACACAGATAATCAAGTATAGTCAAAAACTATCCCTGAAAATATCTTGGGAAGGTAGCCGGTTGAGAGATAAACATGTATCATCTCTCAGTAATACCTCTAAAAACAACCAGTTTTTCTACCAGGTGAGTATTATACAAAGTCATTTTGTGAAAAAGAACATAAACTCTTAGAAATTACATTGTGTTTGGCAAGATGCTCATAACTAGAAAAATAAGAACTAAGATTCACCTCTTATATCTCATGCTCTGTGGTAGAGGTTTGAGTGGAATGGAGAGCAGAATTTTTTGCCTGAATACTAGAATTCAAGTATTGAATACTTGAATACTCCAAATACTTGAATCTAACAAGTTAAATGATTGAATGGTGTGCTAAACTACTACCCACACCTCATTAAAACACAAACAAAAAACCACCTCTCCAACTTATATTAAAATCTGGAATAGTAAGATTTCCTAAAACTTACCCTGCAGTATGTACTTAGATATAGTAAATAAGGATCCAGCCACTAGTAAACAATGCATACAACTGAATCAACTTTAAGGGAAGTGGGGGAGTTCCCTGGTGGCCTAGTGGTTATGATTTCAGGCTCTCTCACTGCCATGGCCTGGGTTCAAGCCCTGGTGGGGGAGCTGAGATCCCTCAAGCCACCCAGTTGGGCCAAAAAAAAAGGTGGGGGGCGGGGTGGGGTGTTAAGTGGTAAATACAATTTCAAGTTTTGAAAAAGACTGAGCAACAAGAACTCTCCTTTACTTCTACTTTACAAGACCCTCCCTCACACTCTGCAGATGTGAAAATACTTACATGGACAAGTTAGGAGATGGAACCCCCCTATCATCAGCTAGGTTCCCAAGGTGGCTCAGCGTTGAAGTCGAACTGCTCTCTATACAGCACTTCTCCTAGGCCCTCTGGGTAGTTGTATACTTGGTCAGAAAGTTCGCCCTAAAGAAGAAAATAAAAATATATAAGTCCAGTGGTAAAAAATGTTAGGTGGCGCTTCAAGAAGGTTAAACTGATGTAAAGATTAAGTGCGGGAAGAAGTTTTAGTTTGAAGTGTTTCATTAAAGCACATTACACAAAATGATGTTTTCAAAGGGTTTATCACAGTACCAAGTACTTTTTTATGTAGTAAGCATTTCCAAGCTGCTAGAGTACAGAACTGACAGAATTTGAGGTCATGGTCATCTTATCAAGTTACTCTATCTACCTACTCAATTTCCAGCCTTCACCAAATTTCATTTTTGCTTTTATTTGTCCTCCAAAACCCAAACTTCTAAGTGGCCTCAAATTTTAAGATGTCCAAGTGCCCTCACTAACCTGGTCTGTGTGCAAGATTTTATATGTATATCTAATAGTGTGAAACTACCCACAAGCCTTTTTCTACTCTCCAAATTTTAAGTTCTTCTTTGCTTAAGTATAAAATCCTACTACATATCCAAAAGAAAAACATTTTGTGACTTAGCTAATACACTAAGTACACATGTGAAATAACTTTTGAGACTTGCCTTACGTATCCGACAAGTAACCTCTTAAGGTTTACCTCCTCCTCATTCCCAACCTAAGTCACTCAACTATCACTAAGAACAACATATGAATGTGAACGTGCTTGGCACGCTACAAAATGCTAAATAAGTTTTAGAAATGGTTTTTACCTATTATGATTTGACAGGATAGACTTATCACCTCTAACCTAAACAGCTACATCTATACTTCTATTCGTAACTCAGTGATTGCTACCTTAAAGTAATACAACCTGACAGTATCTGCTAGAAGATAGGTGGTAAGAAGGGAACCAGAAAAATAATGAAATTTAGGAATTAGAAGAATCTGAGATTTCAGAAGCACTCTAGACACATCTTAAGCATAGAGGCACCCTTAGGGGAGGTAAAATGTTCTTTCAATCTACTAGGGGTATCCTGCTCACATGCTCAATGACACTTATGGACAATGAGGCAAAAATCCATACTAATATGCAACAGTGACTATATCATCACGTTAGATTCCAACTAAGTACTCCAAAACAAATGTTCCAATTCTTCCCAAACCAAGGTAATTTTAAAAGTAAATTAAAAGCCGACTCACGCTAGAGACAGAGACAGAGTTTACTCTTAACTGTTCTAAGGAATAGGATAATTATCCTGGCTGAGACATTTTCATCCATTCCCCCCCCCACCCCGACCCGCTATAGATCAATAGCTATTTTGCTGCTTAATGCAACCCAGGAGCAGTACTGTGAAATGTTGAGAACATTACACTTCAGACATTCAAGAATGTTCTTCAGCAGGATCTCAAAATATTTCCACCTAATGAAAAAGATACTAGTAGGAAATGAAGACTCTAAACTTTGAAAGGTACCCTTTAATATAAATAAAAGGGGTACAGGGCCATTTACATACAGGATGAACTGAATGTTCATCCGTACAGTCAAGATAAACCATAAGAGGAGGTTAAATAAAAATATGGAAGGTTTCCCTGGTGGCTCAGTGGTTGGGAGTCTGCCTACCAGCGCAGGGGACGTGAGTTTGGCCCGGGAAGATCCCACCTGCCGCAGAGCAACTAGGCCCGTGCACCGTAACTACTGAGCCTGCGCTCTAGAGCCCGCGAGCCACAACTACTGAGCCCGCCTGCCACAACTACTGAAGCCTGCACGCCTAGAGTCCGTGCTCCACAAGAAGAGAAGCCACCGCACTGAGAAGCCCGTGCGCAGTGACGACGACCCAACACAGCCAAAAATAAATAAATAAATTTATAAAAAAATAAAGATATGGGGCTTCCCTGGTGGCGCAGTGGTTGAGAGTCCGCCTGCCGATGCAGGGGACGAAGGTTCGTGCCCCGGTCCGGGAAGATCCCACATGCCGCGGAGCGGCTGGGCCCGTGAGCCATGGCCGCTGAGCCTGCACGTCCGGAGCCTGTGCTCCACCACGGGAGAGGCCACAACAGTGAGAGGCCCGCGTACCACAAAAAATAAATAAATAAAAATAAAAGTGTTCAGGACTCTGGCCCTATAGCATCTACCTTTAAAAAAAATAAAAATAAAAAAAAAATAAAGATATGGAAAAATAGAAGGTATAGGGAAAGGTAAATTTTTCACATTTAGAATGGTGTTTCTATCAGTTGGATCGTGTACAACACTGCAATCAAATTCCTTAACTGTTTGAAGAGAATGTCCGTTGCTACACTATCTTGGCAGACAGCACAGGGAAAACTAGAGTTAACCGAGTCAGCAACTGGCCAATAAATCACCAAAAACCTCCCATCACTTTGACAGTAACTACCCAGAAACTTAGTATCCCCCGAACTATCAGTATTTCTCTGAACAACTTACATTGCCTTTACCAATGACTTTTCAAGTTGTTCTGGGTATTCTTTCCAAAAACCCCAAGCCCTAGTCCAATCATGAGAAAAATATCAAACAAACCCAAATTGGGGACACTTTACTGGGTTATCTGGCCAGTACTTCTCTAGACTGTCAAAGACATGAGAAACTGTCACAAATCAGAGATGACTGGGGAAGACATGACAACTAAATGTAGTGTGGTATCTTGGATTGGCCCCTAGACAGAAAGCACATTACAAACTGGTGAAATCCAAAGAAAGTCTGGAGTTTAAGTGGCAGTAATGTATCAAAGTCAGTTTCTTAATTTTGACAAATGTACTATGGATACCTCTTATAATAAGGTAAACTAGGTGAGAAGTACAAAGTTACTCCATGTTATCTTTGTAACTTTTCCATAAATCTAAAATTATTCCAAAATAAAGTTGTTTAAAAAAAAATCAGGCAAGGTATTCATATAATGGACTACTACTCGGCAGTTAAAAGTAACAATTTACTGATGAATGGATGAATATCAAAAACATTCTGAGTTAAAGAAGCCTTTCACAAAATACAATGCATACATTATATATGCCTATGGAAGTTCTAGAATAGGTTTACATAATAACTAATCTATATGGTTAGTAAAAAGTCAGAACAGTGGTTGCCTCTGTGGGTAGTGAGGGATGGAGTTTGAAGGGGCAAAAGAGAATTTTCTGGGTTTGATGGCAATGTTCTCATCTTTGTTAAAGGTTTGGATTACACAGCTGTATTTCTGTCAAAACTCGTCAAATGATATACTTAAGATTTGTGCATTCCGCTGTTTTGTGAATTTTACCCTATTAAACTCTACTTAATGATATGTGCATACTGAAGTTGGAGGGGTGGTGAAGTGTTCTGGTGTCTCCAACTTACTTTGAAATACAAAGAAAAATAAGACTGATGAATGCACAGTGGAATGGCAAATAAAGGAAAATGTTAAGTGTTTACTTGAACGTAGGTGAGGGTACAATTCTTTCATTCCCTCTGTATGTTTGACAATTTATAAGTTAAACCTGGGTGGCAGGAGGGACGGCACTGATTATTACTTGATTCCAGCACCTACCATATCACCTATAATCATCAGGAGCCTATCTTTCCTTCTAACTCTTCTGGGCTTATTTGCCTTCATAACCAGCATCTGTACTCTCCTATGGTTGCAAAAGAAATCAAAGGATTGTTAGAGCCTTGCCCTATAATCATTAGCTGTATTTCTGCCAGGCTCGTCCACATCAACCTTTCCTTGATCACACATCCTGAAGTGTTCTCCGGTTCCCATCCAAGCAGGGGGTTCAACGGTGGAAACCAGACGGGACACAAAACATCTTAATGTATCCACGAGGCAACCACAAAAGCCAGTTAAATCTGCTGAAACATCATGGGGCCGTAAACTGTTCCCGACCGTTTCAGGTCGCCGAACCAGCAGCTTAGCCTAAGAAACACACGTTCAGGATATACACTGGGGAAGGGTTAAAACAGCATCATTAACTGCCAAAACAGTGCTTGATAAGCCACCCAAGCCTACCGCTCTCCCTCTCTCTGCCCTGGAATCGTGGCGCGGCCGGGAAAACGAAGCCATGGTGACTAATCCTCGGGCTCCAGGAGGTGGCTGGGGTGAGTGAAGGCGACTCGGCCCAATCAGGAGCGCCGCAGGGGGCGGAGCAGCAGCCCCGAGGCTTCCAGAAGAGGCCAAAGGCCTCTCGCTCGCTACCTGACACCGGGGCTTCCCCGCCGCCTGGCCCCTTGCGGCGTCAACTTTCCTCCAGCAGAGGGGGGCCGCACTCCCCGCACCCTCGAGCACCCGTCCTCCTCCGGCAGCTGTCACAGGAGGCCGGCGCCGGGCCCGCCCCGCTCCATTCATAACCTAAGGCCGCGGCGGTTGCAACCGGTCGCGCTCCCGCCAGGCTCCCGGAGGCTAAGGCGCGGCGCCGCTCAGGGTCGGGCGGCGGGACCAAGGCCCCTCAGGACTGCAACCAGTCCCCCTCCCCGGAAACAGCAATGCACCACGGGAGCGGGGTGGGGGCCGCACGCCGCCCGGAGGCGCCGCCGACCCCCGGCGGCGAGACCCCCGCGCGCGCCCCCACACACACGCCCCCTCGCCCCAACAGCAGCTGCTCGGGCTCGGCCCGGCGGCCAGCGGCCTCCCGCCGCCCCAGTCCGCCGCGCCGCCGCCACCGCGGAAAGCACCGGCAGCCGCCACACACGCCGCCATCCGCCATGTTCGAGGCGGCCGGCCGCGGGGCGCTGCGGGGACGCCGGCCGGGCGGCGGGGCCCAGCCGGAGGCACCCGGCAGCACCCCAAGGCCGCCCCGCGCCCCGGCCCCGGCCGCGCCCCTCGGGTCGGTACTCACGTGAGATAACGGCCCAAAGAGTCGGGTAAAGCGTCTTCTCTTTTTAGGCGGAATTTTTAAAGAGGGATGTGGTTACCTTGAGCAGAAATACCCAAGGCGGCCTGGGCCATAGGCTGCGGGGACGACGTGGGGGGAAAAGCGCGGCACCGACACCAGCTGTGCAGCAGTGGCGGCGGCGGCCGAAGGAGAGAAATAGAACAACAGCGCGGGCAGAAGAAGAAAGGCGAGGGCTGGGTGCGGAGAGGATTCAGCCTCGTCACACCGCAGAGCAGAGAGCGAGAAAGGATGAGAAGAGCAGAGAAGGCGAAAAAACGAAACACTCCAATCGAGCGAAGAGCCAGAGAGTGTGAGAAGGCGGCGCCAGAAACGCCATTATTTATATAAAGGGGGCGGGGTCTAGTGACGTCGCAGCGGCAGGGTCGCCGCGGGAGCCGGGCGGAGCGGGGCTGCAGCCCGGAGAGAAGGGAGGGGGCGGAAGAGAAAGGGGTACGGCGCGGAGGGAGAGAAAGGGGGTGGGGCCGGGCGACCCCGCGATGCAGGTGCCGGTCGTCCGGTAGCTTCCCGCCCTCGGCAGCTTCCCCGCCCGTGGAAGACCGTCGCGCGGACGTGGGCGGGCGGGGGATAAGGGAGTGGCTCCGGCAGAACGCTGCATCGCCCGCGCCCCTGCCGCCTGGGCGCCTGCGCTCACGCCCGAGGCGGGCCCGGGCGCTTTAGGAACTGGGCCGGGCGGCCGCAGCGCCGAGCGCAGTCCGGGGCCGTGGGCTGCGCGACGCGAGCACTGCCTGGAAAGGGTGAAAGAGAGGTCCGTGCCAGCCACCCCGGAGACTCCCCCCATCGAGAGCCTCCGCTTTGGAGGGCTCTGTAGGCTGCGCCTGGGGACTGCCCTCCCAGGGTGAAGCTCCAGTCCCCGCGGGATGCAGCGCTCCTTTTTGGGAGCGAGTTCCTAATGGCCAGGAAGGCTCGGCCCAGTGTTCGGGTGGTTGCAGAGGCTCGTGACCGCGTGGAAATGTCCCCATGCTCGCACGTTGCAGTGTGGTGCAGTAGGAATTTTTTTTTATTTTAAGGAGTGGCATTTATGTCTTCCTTTTTAAAAGAGTTGGTGCAGTCAGACCCAGTCCTTATTAATGAAGGACCAGTGTCGGAGAGGGCATTACCGACGTTACAAGGGCACATTACTTTAACCCCCTACGTCTCGTTGCGCGGTCATTTGAATTTTACTACTCCATAACAAACTTATTTTTACTGGCGAACCTAGGACGACCTGCATGTCTTTTAGTTTATTCTCATCTTTTTAACATGTCTTCGCGCTACTCATCAGAAACCCTGAGTCCTCCCGTGCTATTGCCTTGCAACTGAGACTCAATATGTACTGACACACCCCTCCAAAATCTTTGACATAAAGACCCAGACTTTTTTCCTCTGGTACTTGCCGACCGTCTGTTTACTTTGTGAGCTGCACTGTGGTTGATTACTAAATCATGAGGTACGAAAGTAAGAGAGAGAACGTTCACGGTAGCAACGCTGAAATGTAGGCTCTGGGATGAAAGTATTAGGTAGAAATCAGGAGCTGTGGACTCTTTTCCTGTTTTCATATCTCCGTATTTCACTCTGCTGCCTCTTGATTTTCTCTTTAATTCCATAAAAATTCTTTTCGCTTCAGAACATTTATAAGCACAGCACTTTACTAGACCCCCTCCCTGGTGGAGGGAGGAGGGCTAGAAATGAATACCCCACTTGAAATCTTGCTTACAATCTAGCAGGGGAAATAAAACAACTACACAAAATAACTAAATTGTTGACAGATAGATAAAATGTTGCATGGAACCTAGTGGAAGTGGGAAATGATTGCAGCTAAGTGAGAGAAAGGCTGGTGGGGAAAGGTAGAGATAAATTTTGATAGCAGACATTCCAGACATGGGAAATAAGTGATTTTGAGAGCCGATATTCCAGGCAAGGGAACTATGTGAGAGAAGGCACAGAAATGGGCCAGTTCAGAGAACTGTGAGTGACCTTTGTGACTCCAACTTAGGGCATCGTGTTGCAAATGAGATGGAAAAGGTGGGTTAGGGTGAGATCAAGAAGGGATCAGAGCTTGGACTTCATTCTGGAACCATTTAATCAGGGGCATGATATACTCAAAGATATTTTTAAAAGATTACTCTGGCATCAGTGGAATTGAAAACAGAAAATGTGGAAGAGGGAAACAGTGAAGGATACTCTTATAGCAGTTAAGAAGAGTATCAGGAGGTTCAGAATAGATGGGAGGGAAAAGTCAAATAAAGTGTAGAGGTAATCTTGAATGTCAAGGGAAAGAAGTTGTCAAATGATTTGGAGATATGAAACTAATCAACAGGGAGAATTCTGGAATCATGAACAGAGATAGAAATAGAATGACCTAGTTCGGAGGGAAGACTATGAGCCTTCCTTGAGCATAGTTTGAGCTGTTGATGAGATATCCGTGTAAAAATGGTCCAGGGCTTCCCTGGTGGCGCAGTGGTTGAGAGTCCGCCTGCCGATGCAGGGGACACGGGTTCGTGCCCCGGTCCGGGAAGATCCCACATGCTGCAGAGCGGCTGGGCCCATGGGCCATGGCCGCTGGGCCTGTGCGTCCGGAGCCTGTGCACCGCGGCGGGAGAGGCCACGGCAGTGAGAGGGCCGCGTACCGCAAAAAAAAAAAGGTCCAAAAGCCCCTGGAAATAGGGAGATCTGGAGCCCTTTTGGCTGTGAATTGAGGAGCCTCTCCTACAGACATGATAATTAAGGAAATGTTAAGGTCTACAGGAAAAGGGATATAAGCACAGGACTTAGAGAAATGCCAGAGAGAAGATAGGCCAGTAAAGAGGACCAGCCAGAGGAGTTGGAGGAGAATCACAGTAGTACGATGTCAAGCCATTCAAGGAAGGTGTTTCAAGATAGAACGAATGATCAGGATGTCATATCCCTGAAACGGCTGAAAAGGGGTTCTGATTTAGGAAAATGGCAAGTCATTGGTCAACTCCAAACTCAGGTTAAGAAGTCTGGATTTTTAACACAAAAACGTTTCAATCATGGGAGTGATTTGAATTTTAGAAAAGGGGAGAGTGTAGGGGTGAGAAGAAAAAGGACTATACATGTGTGGCAGGGAGAACACTTGGAAAGCTATTATAAGGATCCAGTAAGGAGAATGATAAGGGCCTGAAAACAAGTTATGTGTGACCTTTAACTGAATTTCAGTGGAGTGGGAGGCACAGACACATGGCAGAGGTTCCAGTGGGGAGCAGCTGAAGTGAAGTCAGTGAATGTCCACCCTTTCAACTGGATTAGACCCTAATCCAACATCATTTATACAATGAAGCAACTGAACAATTTATCATTCAAACTATGTGCCCTCACAATTAGTATTTGTGTATTCAAATCTAAATAATGCTAGCTTTTAATGAATACAATAGAGCCTTAAAAACTGTATTTCAATGAACTAGACAACATAGTATGTAACTTTAACAGAATGATAGCTGCCTAATGAGAACAGGATATTTAATTGTGTTTCGGGTTTGAGGTTTGGGGTTTTTTTGCCAAGTCAGGTTACACATACACAAAAACACAGGTTGTGCCAGAGAAAGTATTATCATTAAGTAGAGAGCCTTAAGATAAAATGATATAATACCATTCACACTTAGATCATACTGGTCTGTTGATTCAAAGTTGTTTGCCTTTGTGCCAGTAGATATAAAAGACTGAGTGAATTAGATTGTTGATAAAGACAAGTCACTCAAAAAACAATAGGTAAACCTAAAATTACTAGCCTGTAATAGAAATATCTTGTAGTCACATATATAAATGTGACAAAATAAAGAGTCCAGTGATAACTGAGAGTGAAAATCCTAATTTAATGGGAATGTTTAAAGAGAGCTTAATAAGAATTTCTATTGCTAAGGTACATTCTTAGAGTATGCCTTATTATGTAGAAAAGCAAAATATATAGATTTCGAATAGTTAAAACATTCACACTTTAATATGTTATGATATTTCAGTTGTCTACCACATCTTTTTGTGCACTGATAATATTCGAAAAAGCTAACTTGCTTATCAAGAATCTGGTGCTATGTCTTTTACGGACAGGTAAAAATGAGTTATTACTCACTTGCTCTGTAAATTACTTTGCTGAGCACAGAGTTCAGATTATACACCATTCTCTCTTTGAACAGAATTGATATAAGGTGCTATCCTTTATTTGCTAAGAATCTGTTGTTATAATCTTTTAGAGTTGTAATTCCTTTACCTAGGTTGATTTTCACCTCAGATGAGGAATCACTTAATTTGGAAGGAGACTTTTTATTGTCATATTTAATTTCTTTTTCTCACAAGATGTAGGGATCAGGTCAGCAGGGGTTATGTGGCATTCCAGTCCAGGTGTCCTGCATCCCAGCACTGATTTGAAATCGCTCATGTCCATCACCCATATCTTTGTCCACAGGACAATTTGAACTATAGAATGGTATGCCTGGCAGGCAAAGGGTGAGAGAGCCCAGATACAAACCCAGTTTGAGGGAAAAGAATTTTTTTCTATTTTCATTGCAATTGTTGCGTATGTCATTAGATATGGGTCAGCATATCTCCCAAGTGATTTGGATGGTTTCTAAGATAAGCACGTCATAAGCAATACACTGACGTCTTTTATTACTTCAAGAAATAACAAATTACTCACTGTTAATTTAAGAAGACTGTTTTTGAAACCTCTGTAAAAGGGCAAAGCAATAATCCAGTTTTACAAATTAAATGTAACATACAAGTATTCCCTGGTGCTCCAGTGATTAGGACTCCAAGCTTCCACTGCAGGGGGCATGAGTTCGATCCCTGGTCAGGGAACTAAGATCCCACATGCCACACAGCTTGGCCAATAATTAAATAAATAAATAAAAATTTAAAAAAGAAATGTAACATACATGACTAGAATAATCAATGGACGTGACCCATGAGTTTACTCCCTCATATCTTTCTCTAATCCTTGGAAGTTAGGAAATCCTTGGAAAATTAATCTCATTTTCACTTTGCTGTCAGGCATTATCTGATAAGTGTTTTGTTTGTTGGGTAGTACATAGCAAGATAAGCTTGTATCTCTCTGTCTCAAAACAACTTCCTGGCAGACATCCTAAACTTTTTGGTTCAGGGCATATAGAAGATCGGAGCTCTGAAATCTATTCTTGTCCAGTCTGAATTATGATTTACTCTATTTTTTAAAATAAATAACCTAGCCTAGGTGCTGTCATCTGAGCACCTAAATGATTATTAATAAGTAACTGTGGGCTACATTTTATTTAATGAGAATTTTTTGTTACTTTGTCATTTAACTTGAAGTTTTGAAAGTTCTTGGATAAACATTTATATCAATCTAAATTTGCTTTACCTAATACTAACTAAAAGGAGGAAAGACCATGCAGTAAAGACAATAAAAGATTAGTTCCTTCTTTACTTAAATAGGGAGAAGAAACATAAATGACTTGATTTCACAAAAGTAATATTTTTGGGTCATTCAACCGTCTGTAACAACAGTAGTTTGAGAATCTTCATTTCATCTAGGTCCTACTTGTCTAAATCACTTAATTCTAAGCCACCTCCATTGTTTTTATTTATTTATTTATTTAATTTTTTTGGCCACGCAGCATGCAGGATACTAGTTCCCTGACCAAGGATCGAAACTGTGACCCTGGCAGTGGAAGCTCAGAGTCCTAACCAGTGGACCGCCAGGGAATTCCCCTCCATTGCTTTTAGAAAATGTACTCCTCATCCCTTTGGGAGAACATCTCCCCTGCCATACCCTGAGTTCTGCTAGGAACTGCTACCTTCTCAACCTTCTGCCTTGCTGGGACAAAGTAACCAGTTTAAGGGTTGACAACTTCTCACCCTCTCTTGGGGGCAGAGGCAGCTCAATAACGATTGGCATATATTTGATTCAGACCTTGGTTGGAGGGAGGAGGAATGGACGAGGGAATCATTTTTTCTCGAGGGAATCATTTTTTCTATGGCTCAAGTCATGACAGTAATGAGCCAGGAGCCGCTGCCATAAGGGTCCCAGTAGAAAGCAATGTGAGAAAATGAAGCCACTGCTCATGATGAAGAAGGGATAGTCAGCATTCTAGTTGTCCCATTTTTCTTGCTCTTCAGTTATGCCAACAGAAAAATTTGTCTTTCTTAAGTTTTTAGTTCCAACTAGCTTTCTGTTACTTGCTACTAAGAATCAAAGCCTACACAAGAGAGTGAAAGGAAAAGACCTTCACTTAGGTTAAAAAAATCAATTGCACGGGAATTCTCGGGCGGTCTAGTGGTTAGTGCTTTCACTGCCATGGTCCTGGTTCAATCCCTGTTAGGGGAACTAAGACCCCACAAACCGTCTGACCAGCCAAAAAAAAATCAATAGCACAAGTACAAGACAGGAGAGACCTATTGTTCATTAATTATCTAAATAGTACCTAGAGAAGGTAGTTGGCCACAAGCTTGCCATGAACTGATAAGGCATGTATGGAATTGCTAAAAAACAAAACCAAAACAAAAAAAACTTGAATGCAATAATTTTGAACATTCAATAAATTAATGCATTAATAGAAGTACAGGTTAGAAGGGAAGTAGTGGTTTGGTTTACTGTTTTGGTCAGAAACCAACCAACAGGAAAAGTTAACATTTTGGGGGGAAATTTTTATTGTTGTAAAGTTCTAGGTAGCACATTGTACAGGAGAATGAAAACGAGATAGTTTGGAGGAGGATAGCCATAAAGGTGAGGAGATCTAGAAACAACATATTATTAGGAGTGATAAAAATATTAGAGATAAATTGGGGAGAAAAAAACAGGGAAAATAAAAAAGAGGTAAAAGCAAAAGCTACGAGTTTTTATACACCAAGTGCCAGGCACTAATGCTAAAGCCCCTTATATTATTATTTAATTCTTCAGTAAGCTTGTCAGGTAGGTCTTACTATGCCCATTTTACAAATGAAAAAACAGAAGTACAGTGAGGTTATGTAACTTGCTCAAGGTCACCCAGCTAAAAAAGAAAAGGTCCAGATTCATGTCCAAAGATGTCTAATGCCCAAGACCCAGCTTCAAGCCCCTCAACTATATTGCCTCTTTGGACTCGTCTATAGACTATGTCAAGCTCTACAAGTAGACAAGAGAAACTACAGTGTCAGTCCAGACAGCAGAGCTAGGACCAGTGGGTTTCCTTGGCTAGATGTGCTATCTCATTCCTCCCCTTGAGTTTCCACAAGGTTTGGTTTGTGCCTTTCTATAGCCCCTTTAATTTCTTGTCTTATGTTATTGTAATTATTGTCTGAACTTTGTGAAAAGTTCACAAAGCTTCTTTATGGCAAGGATTTTATTCTTATTTTTTTAATCTGATGGAACATTCAGCACAGTGCCTTGCACATAGACCTCTGATTACTTCCTAACAGCATAGTAACTGGCAGTGCCCTAGGATGTCTTGTGGAGCAGAAAGCTATCAATATCTTGTCACTGGACTCACTCAGAGATACAGAGGGGATTTCTGCCCTGGGAGGATGTTGGAGAAGAGGGACCTCTTAGACACTTTCCTTACTTAGTCACAAAGTAAAGGTGAAACATATTCATTACTACTCATTAAATATTATTTTTTAAAAACCAGCAAAATTTAGCACTATTTTAACTTTAAATGTGATGATTGCATATTAACATGTGAAGTTCTATTTCTTTATAATGCATTATTTACTCATACTAAAATTAGGATGCATTTTATCTGTGATTAGCTATTATTGATTCCTCCTCCTCCCCAAGGAAATCAATAGCCTACAGTAGGAAAAAAAAAAAGGAAAAAGAAAAAGCAAGAAAAGAAAATGCCTCTAATTTGAGAGAACTGAATAGTGCTTGTTTGTTTGTTTGTTTGTTTTAATTTTAAATGGTAGTCATAAAAATGGAGATAAGCTATCCAAGAAAAACTGGGGTGTTTTATGTTTACTTGTGTGCCTAATTACCAAGAAAAGAGTGTTTGCTTTTCAAAGAAAGTGAAGAAATAGAAAATGAGGGACACTATAATAGTATAACATTAAGAATGCTTTAAAAGAAAAAAGTCTCAGTCATTGTTCTTTGTACACAAAAACAATGGTGCTTAACAACATATTTGATTCCTAAGTCAAATTTCCAGCTGCCAGCAGCAGCCCTTGAGTGGGAGATGATTTAACACAGAGGGTCTGTGTTGTGGCATGCCTCTTACTTCCCAGGCACCGTACCCACTGGCAGCAGAGTTACATGACCATCAAGCACTGGGATCCAACATTTGGTTGCTAATACCACAGTAAAATGATGAACCAAACCTTTTAGTTGTTAGAGAACAATGGTCAGAAAATCAAAATCAATATTCTTCCAAATGTGATGAGCTGGCATTACTCAGGGCCTCCCGTCACTTCTTGTTATGCCTTCTGGTTGCTTAGATCTGGGGGAGTTAGATTAGACTGGGCCAAAGCCTGAGTGATCAGACAGCCCCAAAGAGTAATTCAGACTTACAGGGAAGAAATGGGACTACCCATTCTACAGTGATAGCCCTAGTCATGAGGAGAGAAGCCCTTAGAGAAGCTCCTTAATGTTCTGTCTTTTTTTTTTTTTTTTTGGTGGTACGCGGGCCTCTCACTGTTGTGGCCTCTCCCGTTGTGGAGCACAGGCTCCGGACGCGCAGGCTCAGCGGTCATGGCTCACGGGCCCAGCCGCTCCGCGGCATGTGGGATCTTCCCAGACCAGGGCACGAACTCGTGTCCCCTGCATTGGCAGGTGGACTCTCAACCACTGCGCCACCAGGGAAGCCCTGTTCTGTCATTTTTGACACTTTGGGAAACTGCCAAACCAGCTTACTTGAAGTTCAGCCATACTCATAATCCTACGCATCCAGAATACTGAATGTATGGGTGAGGAAAGCAAGAAGGTTCTAGAATGTGTGTCAACTATGGGGGCCTACAAAGCCCACAGAATTAGTAAAATCAACAATGAAAAATAAAACTAGAATTTCAGCTTTATCGTACTAGAGTAATAGCACTGAAAATGGGAGAATAGCCTTTGTGTTTTTCCTAAGTACATTCTAAATTGTAATCTTAAATTTCTGAATTATTTCATGCAAGTTTTTAGTTGATCAGTGTGCTCATAAAATATTTTTAGAAAACAGATGAAACTTAGGAGTGCTAATTTAGTAAAATGGGTTTCAAGATCTTGTAGATTGTGTTAAACTATTAGGATTTCTAAAGATATATTTGAAACCAAATGATAAAATCCTGTGAATCGCTCAATGTTTCACATTTTGATAAGATTGGAGACTTCTCAAATTAGGAAATATTTTCTTCATGCCTGCCATATTTCCACTCAACTTTAAAATCAGTTCCTAAGAACTCCACAGTCCAAATTATAATCGTTGGATAAACTTTTAACTTGGCCATCTTGTCTCCTGATAAACTCCTTTTTATCCGTTAAGAATCAGTGCAAGCGGGACTTCCTTGGTGGTCCAGTGGTTAAGAATCTGCCTTCCAATGCAGGGGACTCGGGTTCCATCCCTGGTCAGGGAACTAAGATCCCACGTGCCACAGGTCTACTGAGCCCACGCACCGCAACTACAGAGCCCACCTGCTCTGGAGCCCACGCACCGAAAGGAAAGATCCCATGTGAGGCAATTAAGACCAACACAGCCAAAAAAAAAAAAAAAAAAATCAGTGCAAGCATAATTTCCCTCTAAGTAAAATTGCCTTCTTTGTGCCCCACCTGTGCCTGTGTCCACCTCAGTGGATTCAATA